>NC_072465.1:9808149-10115886 GCF_027596085.1 Anoplopoma fimbria
AGTGATGAAATGATGTATTCACAACATGTTTCCCCCAAGTCATCAAAAAACTGTTATGCAGTACAGTTCCAGTGACACAGGCAGGATTCTATTCCATAGCAGAAGCAAGAACTGCCCACATGCTTATAGTCTCCAGTGCCTTTACGACTAGGATTCCAAGCGCACACACAGTAGTTCATGTTTTTTTTGCATGTTACCGATGCAATTCCTGCATAAAACTTTGATTGTCGCAGGTATTTTCGAGACAAAACAATAAGAGCCAGCTAAATAATAGGCTACAATATAGCCAGAAACGCCTTAATATTACATCAGGTCTTGGGGCTACGGACGTTTTGGAGACCCTTCCTCCCTTCACAATAGGCCATGGCAGTATTATTTCAGCAGTAAACGGAGTGCCCTCCTGATCATTACATTTGTCGCTGTCCATTGACTGGGGTGCTGAATTAATGTAGCCGCGGCATATAGTGAAGGGAGGGAAGGGCCTCCAAATCCAGCTATTTTTGCACATTTGCAGATAAAAATTTGCAAGGTTTTAATCCAACTAAATATTTTACTTCAATCCATATTAGTTGTCGTTTAGCCTTTCAAAAACTACATTTAACTGCCAGCCTGTGCATTAAGGAGCCCTTGTTCTAAATTATTTCAAACATTTCAATTGACTCAAGGGTATTGTGAAGTCCAAAAGCATACCAAGTGCATTGTTAAATAAAAAAGCTACATTAAATTCTAGCTCATTATTAAGTTAATGATACTCACGTTTAAAAGTCATTATGTGTAAACATGAAAGAAAGACATTATCTCACTTGCTCCCTTCTTGTTTGTCCAAGATTTGCTTACTAAACAGGACGTAAGAATGAAATGATCTGGTTTGCAAAACACAGTAGAAATACAAGACCAAATCCTTACAGGTTATGGTTTCGAAGTGGTTGGCTCCTGTAGAAGAAAGATACCTAAAGACTTTAGGCAGGACACAGGTTGCACAGGGCTTCCACTTTTTTGAGTTTGTTGCAAGATAGTTTCGGTAACCCATTGTTGAAGTCGGTGCGTTTTATAAGTAGGCCTTCTTTGACATTACCACAGGGGGTCGGGGTCATCACTTCTCATCCCCAGGCATTTGGTTTTAAAAAGCATTTGTAGACGCAAAGCCAAGTCAGTGATCATGGTCAAACATGAGTATGTATGGTTGATCAGCATACCTGCCAACCTCTAGACATCAGAGTCTAACTGATGCTGACAGTGAAGATAAAAAAAAGACCTGAGAAGAGACAGTTTGGTGGTTCATGGTGCATTTCGATGATTTCTTTATGACGATTTCTATCTGTTAGCGCTGCATGAACTGAAACATGAATTAGTTTGGTCATATGTGTAATTTAGTTCTAGTCAACTTTATTCTACAACATGATAATGCTGATTCTTCAACCAGCAGTCATAACTTTCTGACATGAAGTTTTAAGCCCCTGCAACTGCTGAGGACGGTTCGTAGTACTATACTAAAGGCCTTACCTTTGCAGCCTTATGAAGGCAGCAGGTATTTGTTACATCTGCAGTCTCTAACTTAAGGGATGTTGCCCACTGTGGAGCCACAGTTGAGTCTTTGCTAAGCCCCGCAGCTACTCCGTCAAGCAGTCAGAGCTACTGTGGAGCCCACACTGTCACTAAAACTGTCATCTAACTTTACAGAAAACAAAAAAAGCAATTTCAGAGAGAAGCATTGTGCATTTGAAGGTCATATCCAGGGTGTTCAATTGATTCGGCAGTGAAAACAGGTTAAAAAGGTAAAGATAGAAGCTAAAGCTACAGATCAGTGTAAAAGTGAACTATCACATCACCTGGAGATCCAGCCAGAAGACAATGAAATTAAGGAACAACACTGTTCCTGTAAAGCCTGGTAGGTCTTTATTCACTGTTACAATTATTAAAAAGCAATGAAAACAGTCCCCAAAGCTCCTCGAATAAATTGTGAATCATTTAAAACGTCTCTCTCCACTAATAACTCCCCCCCAACCGTTGTATTTGATCCATGGATTCTTCAGGTTTCAACAAGTTAAATTGAAGACTTTTTACAGTAGGACCATTTCAAGACCGTTACGAAAGCAATTTAAGACCTATTTCATTTCCATATTGGAAAAGTGCGAAGGATATGAATGAAAAATGGGATACTTAGAGTTACTTGCAAAGTTCAAAGTTCATTCAACATGAGCATGATTACACAGAACTGTTTGTGTTCACAAGAACTAGGCAACCATAATCTGAGCTCTTCTCCCTTGGCCACAATCTCCTCGTCAATATTCTTGAGCTCGGCTAACTTTTCCTTGCAGCGGCTCCTCAGAGCATTGGACTTTGTTATAAGCTCGGCCATCCAACCGCCAGCTTTGCCCTCGGCCTCTTCCGCAAACCTGACTGGCCAGACCTTCAGAAACCTCTTGGATGGTTTTTCCTTTTTCTTTTTTAGTTCCTCCAGTAAATCCTCCTGCTGCCTTTCTCTTCTGGCCCTGTGCATCAGACTCCAGCTTCCTCCTCTCTTGAGGTGAACACGGTGTTTGGACCAGGCTGATGCCACAGAAGTCAGGAGTTCTTTTGTGAGGAGGAACTTTGGTAAGCTCCCACCCCTTGGGGAGTGACAAAATCACACACAAGCCTGTGTGTCCTCCTGCATGTTGCAAGTCTCCACATCCTTGTTCACTGAAAAGGCCTGTCCATGGGACAAAACGGCACAAAGCTCCGGATAGGGCTTTCTGAGGAAACCACACAAGATGTCCAGGCTCTATTGTATCGATGGGAAGGAGAGGAACTCTGCTCCCACGGGACAGGAGGGCCTAAAGATAGTTGGAGAATGACATCACCTATAACTAACGACAACCCTGTCGTACAATGACAGATAAAAAGTTGTTACATGGTAACCTTGTAAACGGAAGAAAAAAGAAAAAGTGAAGGAAAATACAACTTATAATGGTTATAATGGTGCACACTGTCAAAACCTATTCCTATATAACAAGAGAGAGAGATCTGTGATTGGCGCGTTACTAATTACTTAACAGAAACACACTGCCCGTGTTTACAGCACAAACATCTGAGCAAGACTTTTCATTGACGTCTTGCACCTGTCTGGGTATAACAAAAGGGTTCGGACATGCAATTTGCCCAACAGATGGATATTAAAGTGGGCTCTTTTCCTGCACCTTTCTGACGATGTTTGACTTTTTGCTGCTCTAGACGTGGGGAAAAGCCGTAAATAGTATGTAAAAGAAACCATATTTGTTGCTTTCATCCTGAACATAATTTATTAAATGATCTTTGACTCAGCAACCAAGCCGATGTCAACGTCCTGTGGTTGAAGCTACTTCTTCTCGTCATTTATATCCAGTTTGGTTAACTGCAGTGTAGTGATGTCCTGTAGGACCTCTCTCTTGATAAAGAGTATAAGAAGACCCTGTCAAAAGACAATTCCAAAAGTAAATTGATTTCCCCACGTTTATCACAAAGTGATGTTATCATAACTCTGAGGCATTAACAAAGGTTGAAGACTTTACCTATTCCTCATTAAAACGGTCTACACATCAATGAGGTCTAATCAGTAGTGACAAGAGCTTTACAATGCTACCCATATAAATCATTACCTTAATCAACTCAGCCAAGTCTTTGCTGAGGAAAGGCATCACTGGCTGGTCTGTATGATGCGTCTTCAAAAAAAGGGATTGAAGGTCCTGGCAACAGTCATGTAGCTTGGCCAAGATCAGTCAATGTTTCAAGTTTACTTCTGTTGTGTTGAAGGATGCAGTCCCAGGGTTTGGGAGTTTTTTTTCTTGTCATTGAATGACTATACAGTTGAAGTCATTGCCCGACCACAAGAGCCCTCTCTACGGGAGCGTATCTATGTCCCAGGGTCGTATGATCCCCAGTTCAATGTTCTGTTAACAACCATTAGGTAAACTTTTCAGAAGGTTTCCTGTTGTCAGGGACTCATTTTCTAAAGGACCTACCTTCTTCGGTTATGTTTCCTTTAACGAGTTTCCACAGTAGCCCACGTCATATTAAATGTTGAGATCTGGGGCATTTTGTGCAATATAGAGTTGGGGAATATTCCCAAGCCCAGATATCCTGAAAAACATACTTATTTGAACCCATACCATGATCTTTTGCCTAAACAAAAGTCACGCCAAGGGGTCCTGACCAAGCGTCCTTAAGTGGCTAGTTGGGAATGAGAATGGATTGGGGAAACATAGGACCCCTTGTCATGTTCCCATTATGTAGGACCCTGAAAACATAGGAATGACGCCCTCTATACCACAGGCGTATTCTCGATCCATCGGTGGCCACATAATGATAAAGGGATGTCGTTTGATTTGGTGACAGCACTGTAAGGCACTATACTCCTGAGGAAATAAAAAATACAACCTTCACACTTTTCTCGGTCAACATCAAGCCAGTGTCAGAGTCTTAATCCGTTATTTTTAGTATTGTATTTAGTACTGGGTTGTTGGTAAGCAATGAAACTGCAAGAAATTGATGGGTAGGGCTACATTATTGTTAACTGTCTTTGTTAAGGGCAGGTTGTATAATAAAAGATATGTTCATATGAAACCAGGATGGCTCAAGTTGTTACCATGAACCTGTAATGTCCTGGTTTCAAATCTGATCTTGACTCACTCACTGTAAAATATCCAAAAGAAGAGAAATGGCACAGAAAAAATCTTTGAAAAAATAAAAGATCAGCTTAGCCCTTGGGGCATGTTGGTTGCTCAGTTGCAGCCACATAATTTTTGAGTTTGAATCAAGCCTTGGCCCGTCATCACACACACATCTTTCTTTTTTCCACTTGCTGTCTCACTCTTACTGTCAAATTTAGCAGAAGTGCCAAAATAACAATCTTTGGAAGAAATGTGCTGCCTCAACAAACTTTTTGCTGATAATGAAAAACAGGTCCGGGCACAAGAGCTTTGTTTTTGTAAGGACTAGTATGAGGAGCTGCCACTGTCAGCAAACAGTACTAATGTCCAACTCTGACACTTCTGTGCAAACACACAAAAAAAACATCAACCTTATCTGCATTGTGAATAAAGTTGCAGTAATCACTACAAAAAAAAACCTGTCCTTGATTGGTTGACACCTAGTTGCATTGAAGTTTTTCAACTTTAAATTGTTGAAAAAGGTTAGTCATTTTCTCAAGCAGCTCGTTTCTGTCCCTCCTGCAACCAGTCCTCATTTACTTTTATATAGAAAAGTTACTAACAGGTAGAATACACTGAACAGTTTAAACCCAGCCAATAGATCAAAGGATCGATCAGTAGTTTGGGTTGGTTTGGGGGTTTTCGTGTAAAAAGAAAAATTGTGAGTAGATTTTTGGGGAAGGACTCCCAATGTGGCCGGCCATTAAAGGTAAAACTGAACTGCCCAGTAGTGATTGACTCACATAGAGTTCCCAATAGACCGAATATGAGCATGGGAGTTCATTGAGAACAGTGGATAAAATTTAACATGTTGGACGGACAGGAGATTGATGTGGTCGTCATCCTACATCAGGTGAACTGCATCAGCTTTAAATTGGAATTTAGCCCCACCTGTGACCTCAGCATGTTCATTGCTCACCTGGTTTCCAGTAAACCCGTCAAAACACCTCCTATCCACTCGTGGGTTGCATCTTCAAATTGATTTTCATAGTCTCTCAGATTACTTTTCTCCATCCAGATTATAAAACGTTTGCCCAAGCCAAAAGAAATGTTAAAATCAAATTCTTCTTCGTTGGAATGTATCCATTGTGCGGGTAGTGGCGGGCGCATTCTCAAATTGCAAAGTAGTTCTGTTTTTCAGTTCTTTTTACACTGCTGTAGGATATTTAATGTTCAAATTAGAGTTCAAGAGTGCAACAAGGTTCTCATGGAACGGCACTGAAACTGTCCTGAGAAAAACGACAGCATTGAATGGAATGCAGTAAATCTATAAAACTCAAACCCCCCCAGACCCCACGCTTTGGTTTTTAAATCCTCCCTATTGTTGAAGTTTTAGTGGGGTATTTTTCCCATGTCTACACACACTGGAGACTGCTTTTTGTATCCCCATTCCTATAATAATTACCAAATTTATGGCAGATCATTTGTAACAGATTGTAAGGCACTGACCAATAATATTGTCCTGCTGATTGAGGCTAGTCAGACATGGGCTAATCATTTAGTTTCAAGGACTTGCTGGGGCTAAAACCACATGGCAATCACATGATATGAACTATAAAGTCTGCACCAACTAGCTGTCAGGGCCACCTCAGTGTACAATAAAAGATTGATCACCCTGCCTGAGTGTATTTCAGTTCCTGTGTAAACATGATGTTACTGTAGTGTAATGTCCTTATCTCATTTGTACGTGGTGCTCACTGAGCATTCGCATCTTGAACTGACAAAGCAGTAATCTCTCCTGTTTCTTGCACAGCCCCCTCTGAAGTGATGGCGATCCGGCAGGAGAACACCAGCCAGAACAGTGTGCTCCTGATGTGGCACGAACCCGACCAGCCCAACGGAGTCATTCTGGAGTACGACATCAAATACTACGAGAAGGTACCGGAACCAGCCGCAGCATCCGCACCGTTTCATTTGACTCATTTGTTTTTAGGGTTGCTTATTTTCCAAAACTATTCAGGCAGCTTATGAGAAGAAGATAAAAAAGTGACACTGTCTCTGTGCTACCTGGGGAACATAAGCTCATTGTCTTCAAAGGGCTAAAACTAAACTGAGCCAAGATATTTGTGAATGCGGAGGAGTGGTTGGATAGACTCAGGATAACTTAATCCCCAAAAAATAAAAGGTACCGCTGGCAGCTCAGCTAATTGAAAGGAAATGGGGGTCGAGAGAGGAGGATGAGACGGCGTGGATTCCACCTCAGCGAAAGTGACGGTGACAGTAAGCGGCTGGCGGGGTAATTGCCGCGAGAGAGAACGTGCGCATGCAGTGTGTGTGTGTGTGTGTGTGTGTGCGTGTGTGTTTGGGGCGAGCGTTTGCGCGTGATGATAGGAATCAGCTAATTGCAGCGGGAGCAGCCTGGAAACAGACAGTCTCATAGCCAAACAAGCAGGACGTTGCTGGGGGAGTGATGGAGGATTAGCTCGTCTCTTGCTGCTGGCGTCTTAATCTGGCCTCGCTCTGAAGGTTGAGACACCCGAGGGGGGGGGGGGGGATTTGAAGTGGACAAGTCAGCAATGTGGTTTCTTAAGGTTTCTATACACTTAAACAACAATGAGTCACAGCGAGGGTGGCAGCAGCAGCAGAACACTACAGGGGATGATAATGAAGACAAAAAAATCTCTCTCATTTCTGCACCCGGCACTTCTTCTTAATTAGGCTCTTATCCTTTTTTCCGAGTACACATGAATGATTCACTTATTATGCTGTTTGGATGCACCTTGCACCTCCTTATTATCGCTGAACTCGTTTTACCTTCCAAACTTATGAAGGATCGGAGAATTAAGTTGGCAAAAAGATGCTGCGGCAGGCAGGAACAAGGCGAGGATAGCAGTGACGATGACGACGGTAATGATGAACTTCATTGTTGATCAAGTCTTCACAAGAATAAACGTGTTCCTCGGAAAAACCAGAATCCCGCTTTAATGAATATGTACATAACAAAAATAAAACTGAGAATTCACATTTGAACATATGAGGCATCACAAATGAATTGTCTAAATGGGAATAAACAATCATCAAAGTACCTGTCATTTTTCAAGAAGACGCCTGAGGTAATTACCTGCCAATTACGTTTGACTGGCAGACAAGGTTGCATTTATTTACACGACGGCAAACAGGATGGGAAATCTAGTTAAAGACCCCAAACAGTGTGTGTGTGTGTGTGTGTGTGTGTGTGTGTGTGTGTGTGTGTGTGTGTGTGGGGGGGGGGGGTTGTGAATCTGTTAATAAGCGGCAGATCCAGC
This sequence comes from Anoplopoma fimbria, assembly GCF_027596085.1. Lineage (NCBI taxonomy): Eukaryota > Metazoa > Chordata > Actinopteri > Perciformes > Anoplopomatidae > Anoplopoma > Anoplopoma fimbria. The sequence goes on from NC_072465.1 coordinate 9,816,062, forward strand.
ATGATCTGACCATTTCCACCGAGATACCCCTGGGACTACGACTCATTCAAGTCCCTGCTCCTTTCCCCCCAAGCACCATCACATCTAAGCTAGTGGTCTCCTTCCAACCTGCATCAGACGCGCTTCATTTGCATAGTAATGCATCAACAATCACGTTGTTGTTCATGTTAAAAATAAGGAGCCTTGTTTGCTTTCCTTATTCAGAGTTTATTAGGATTGAGCTTGTCAAATTCAACACTGCACTCCCTTGAACACCTAGACATTCACCTGCCAAGCGTGAAGAAATCAGATGAGCGGTTCTGGAGATAAGCAATGGACACACAGACAGACAGATGGAGATTCCTTGATCTATAATTAGATGCTAATTAAGTGACAGCAACATATCCATGTTTCTCCAGCTGATCATGTGCTCCATTGTAAAACAGTGTTATAAATTATGTGGAGGAAGCCCCTACTATTTCTACAGAAATGTGTAAGTAATTATTTGCAGCAGTTTGAAAGCTAAACTTTAAATAACCTTAACATCATACAGTCAAATCCTGTGGTTTGTTTAAACCTAGAGTTTGGAAAGAGTTTTCAGAGGGGGTTGTCTGTTTTTTCTTTTGCTATTCCGGAGAATCCAATGCCTGAAAAACAGGGATTCGTGAGGAGGGGGCACCCTTATCTGAAGGGTGGGAGTGATGGAGAGATCAGATTAGGAGACGTGTTTGAGGAAAGAAAAGTTTCAACACAATTTTATTTTTGTTTAATTCATGGTTAAAGAAACAATTAAATCCCTGTTCATGCATTAAATTGATAAGTTGTTTATTTTAACAATCAGAGAGGTTGTGTTTAGTTTATTGATACCATTATGGATGTAGCAGCCACTACTGCAATAAATATTGCATACTATTGAGACATAATACACACATATTTGCAGTAAAACTAAAAACTCCCTTTATTCTTCCCTCTTTTTTGGACTTTTTGGAAAAAACTTTTTTTGTTTCAGGTTTAAGTGTAACCAGCAATGAACTTAGTTACATCAAATGCATTGAGATCACGGTTTGGGCTGTAAAGTGTTCTATTTAGCACATTTCATGTTTTATTATAACCTATCTGCAACGTGTTAATATGGAGCAGCAGAGCCTGTGTGTTTTTTATTGAGCTCCCTAACCTGACTTTTAAACGTGGTGGTTTCTGTTCCAGGACAATGAAGCGCACAGTTACTCCACCTTGAAGTCTAAAAATACCAGCGCCCGGGTATCAGGGCTGAAGCCGGGCACCAAGTACATCTTCCAGGTCCGAGCCAGAACGTCGGCGGGCTGCGGACGCTTCAGCCAGAATGTGGAGATCCAGACTGGGAAAGCAGGTGTGTATGTTAGTGTATGGTGGTCTATAAGAAACTGAAATACATTGTATCTCAGAATTGTTGCTCAAAACCTGCTGGCGGCCCCGAGCCACGGGGACCCTTTAGCGGTTGTATGTTGTTTTAAAACAGTTGAAAAAGTTTGGTAAGAAAACAGTTTGTTGTGTCAAAAAACTTCTTAAACCCAGGCCAGACTGCACAGCATGGTCCCGGGCTAAAGTGTCAGCGAGGCTGATAACCGCCCCGGTCCATCCCTCTGTTCTATTGATCTGAGCTTTGTTAGAGGGTCACCCCTGTCAGCAAAACTGCAGCCTATCCCGGCTACAAACAGCTGTACACAGTGCTGGGGGTTGGGGGTGGGGGAGGGTAGAAGTCTTCATGAGTCTGTCCACCTGAGGCTAACACAACACTGAAAGTTAGGACTCAATGAAAAAAAAAAAAACTTTCATTAGAACATTTCTCTTTCCTATTAGGGGATTTGGCAGAGAACCTGCGGAGCAGACTCTAGGTCTGCAAAGCTAAACCTCCTGCCTGGTCAGAGTCCCAGTGCTGTTTCACTGACTAATAGTCTCCCTTCATTCTGCTGCTCACTGGACCCCAGACTCTGCTCCTCTTGATACTGACTCTGAAAACAAGAGGACTGTACATGCCCCACTGCTGCCATACATGCTGAGTGATCAATAAGTCCAAAAGTTAATGAAAACAAGATTAGCCTTTTTCAATGTGTCCGTTCCATGTAGTTCCGTCTTACCCAACGTTGTTCCTTCAATGGTAACCAATGTTTATCTCAAGGCTCTAGGGATGGCAAATTCTTGGATCCAGACTCAAATATCTCTTACATTTGTTGCCATAGAAATGTTTACAGATGTTCATGGTCCCCAGAGAATGAAACTTACTGATTTTATGTAATCCTCTTACCTTTGCTCTTGAGCCAATGGCAAGCTTAAGCTTTCACTTGTCAAGTAAAATGTATCTACATCTACTAGTCAGATAAACGCAAACGTTTTACAGACATTCCTATAGTATGTATCCCCGTTGCTTTGGGGATCGTATGACTTTTCATCTAGCACCACCGCGTAATTACGAATCCCACTGCTTCTATTGGTAAGACCCGCCCCACTCCCCCAAAGGTTAGTGACTAACGGTGATCCTCTGACTTTTCATCTGGTACATTTTCAAATTGTCCAATACTTTGGTTTATGACCAATACCTGCACAACTAATGGCATTCATATCAGCCTCTTTTGTACTAAATGCCTTTTGCTGAATGGCAAATGTTGGCATGCTTTGTGCTTATTTGGCAAATATTAGCATGCTAAGAACATTACACTAAGATTGCTTATAATGCCTAGCCAAGCAACAAACCCATGTGAAAGGGTGTTCGTCCCAGCTGTAGCATACACAGTGGGAATGACTAGTAAAAATATGTATCGAAGACATACTAAATCATTTTTAAGAAATCACAATGTCTTTACAATTACAAATGCAACAGCTTATTCTTGACTTGTGAAATGTATTATGTTTTGTACTCAACAGACTTGTAAAATTATAATATAATTAGATTTTATGTAATTTGAAAGGTACATCATTTTAACCTCTTGCTTTATATGCAGTTATCCCATCAGATTTGGCATGCGTAAGTAATTGTACTGCATTATACAGTTTTTTTTTCCAACACGCAGTACATCTCACATATACATAAAGGTATATAACATTGTATTTAAAAGGTGCTCAATACAGAATTCAGAGCATATTTATTGCCTCCACATGGCGACTGCTGATCGCGCGGCTAGCAGCTAACACTGCTCACAACAGCAATAGGGCTGACTGACACTTACTGAGCTAATGATGTTTACCTGGGCGCTACGATTATCCACCAAACACTACTCGACTATATCTTTACTCAGCAGATTTTTTGCTGCTATATTTATGCTTTGAATCCTGTATATAGAACCTCTATAGGTAGAGGCTTAATCACTTGCAAGTCTGGGACAACATTACATTTTTCAAGATAGCCACGCACAAAGTGTCAAAGTGCAAACAAGAGGTAATTATAAAATGCTGGGCTCTTTAATGCTTCTGCAAATTCTTGTTTATCTTGTGTGACCATGAACACTGTACCTGCCCGCCTGTGTTTGCCGCTGTGTGTGTCAGTGTTAACTGCAAACTCAGCTAGCTAACCCAGAGCGTGTTTGCTCATGTGTTTCCAGCTCCTCTGCGCTACAACACCATGACCATCATCTGGATCTGCATGGCCCTGGTGTCCAGCCTGATCACCTTTCTGGCCATCATCATCTGCAGGAAACGGCAAGGCTACACTTTACCACACTACCCATCGCTGCTGTGTGTGGAACACTTTCTTACGCTTCTCTAACATATCTCTCTTTGTGTAAATGTTGCTTGTGATCAAAAGCCCCTGTGTGCATTGTGTTTTTCCACATGTGGCATTGGATGTAAAGTAAAATTAAAAGTGAGGTATTCTCCAAAAGATAGGGAAGGATCTCGTTTAAGCCTGTGTGAGAAGCTAAAACACCTTTAGTCTCCCTTGTCATGCTGAAATATCCATTTGCTTCAGCTTCTCTCATCTCCTCAACCCTCCCTGTCCTCTCAACGTCTTGTTTAGCAAATTTCCTAACTGGTAATTTCCACCTCGTAGTATATTTAATTATGTTGATTCATGTCCAGTAGCTTGCAAGCCAAACGTTCCCACTTCCCGTCATCCTCCCTTTTTTGAAGTTTTCAACTTACATCTCTTGAATGCTGCATCAAATAATTAATTAAAATGCCCTTAATTACTTCGTACTTCAATGCATATTAAGTTTTTCATTTCCATTCTGTTAGAGAAGGGGAAGGAATATGTCTGATGATTTAAATGTGTTTTCCAGGCAAAATCATACTGCCTAGGACTGCAAAGTCCAATGTATTTAATGAAACTAAGATGGAGAATCAAAAAAGAAAGTCTTCACTGATGGTGGAGTTTAGCGTTTAAAATGGAATTTTTTTATGAATACACTAAAAATGGGCCAACCACACAGATTGAGATCCAAACAGTCTAAAGAAAACCTAAACCAGAAGTTGGTTCCCCACACCCCCCATTGTGAACAAGGCAGTAAATCCCTCCGCCCTGTCTCCCCTAAATGCCCTCCTGAGATGTATCCACTGTTCCTTTGTAGCATGAATATTTGATGTTAATCATTTTAACTATAGAAACAGGTCTGTTACTATAAAGGGAACCTCATGATGGAAATAATTAGAAGGCTCGGTTCCACCTTGTCGCCGGTGGAAAGCATAATTAACAGGGAGAAGAGGTTGACGGTTGCTCCTTTATAAATGACTAAGTATCACTAAGTGATGAATAGCTCTGTTGAAGTTAATAATTAATTATGAACAACTATTGATTTATTAATTATGAGCCGAGTTTGATTGTACAAATGTTTCATTATTGTCCTGTATTCATCCCACTGTATGTTTATGTGTGTGCGTGTGTGTGTGTTTGGATGACTATCTGTGTGTGTGTGTGTTTGTGTGTGTGTGTGGTTTGTATAGACACTGTGGTTACAGCAAAGCCTTCCAGGACTCCGATGAGGAGAAGATGCATTACCAGAACGGTCACGGTATGTTTGGCCCCACTCCTCAATTATAAACCACTACGCTCATGTATTGATCAGACTGCATGTAATAAAGTTCATCCTTTGTGCAAACAATTTTTCATCATGCGCCGAGTGATCACAGGAGCACACGCTGTTTATGTTCTTTCTCTCTCTCTCTCTCTCTCTTCTGCTTCTTTCTGTGAACCAGCTCTTCTCTTTCATCAAGTCTTCCCCTCACACACACCAGTGACAAGGAGCTCATTCTCCGATATGTGACCGAATGCTAATGTTGTTTATCTTAGTGTCATTTCCCGACGCGAGGTTCTACATCGACCCGCACACATACGAGGACCCCTGCCAGGCGGTCCACGAGTTCGCCCGAGAAATTGAAGCTTCCAGGATCAAAATAGAGAAAATCATTGGCTCAGGTGAAAAAAAAAATAGGAAAATAAAACCTGTGCACACACACACACACACTTACACACAGAGTGAGAATCATTGGCCGGGGCTAACTTAAAATCATTGGCCAGTGTAAAGGCTGCGGTGTGCAGCAGAGAGGAGGATGGCAGAGCGGAATCAGAGCGTTGCGTGGGGCTGTCAATCAGAGCTCCCCAGACGGGCAGGGAATACTAACACCGTGTCGGCTCCACAGTACACTGTGCTGCTGGATGTAACTCCTGCAGACATGAAGAGAAGTGTGGACTCGAGGAAGACAAATAAGCAATCACACTTAAAAAGTTATTCTGAGATAAGAATTAATGAGAAAGAGGCAGATGGAGGATTATCTTACTTCTACTTTTGCACATATGGATGTGGATTTCTCTTATCTAACGCAGCAAATTCACTTAAGACACATTTGCAATTATGGCTTATATGTTATATGTGGCGGTGGTGGGGGGGTGCAGTGCATGTTGAATGCAGTGGAATAGAATTACAGAGTGGATTAGCGCTGAATTTGAATCCCTTCTTGTGTTGGTGTGTTTAGGGGAGTTCGGGGAGGTGTGTTATGGGCGCATGAGACTCCCGGGGAAGAGAGACATCCCAGTGGCCCTGAAGACCCTGAAGGCGGGATACACGGAGAAGCAGAAGAGGGACTTCCTGGCGGAGGCGTCCATCATGGCCCAGTTCGACCACCCCAACGTCATCCGCCTTGAAGGAGTGGTAACCCAGAGTACGCAACCCTGAAACTATTTATTAATATAAAGATGTTTTCAGGATTATTGACGTAAGAGTTATGACTGTTATTGAGCATGATATATAACAGTGGAAATACATTTTTAGGCTTCCCAAACCTCATCTTCTGTGTGTGTAATGTCATGTGACAACTTGCAGGGCTTTCACGCCTTTTGCTCCCTCAGTTAGAACTGTTCTTTTGATTTATAATTTGGCTGTGTAGGAAGTAAGCCCATAGTAATTCTGAGGTGGACTTGGACCGAAGACTTAAGACCAAAAAGGCTTTCTCGAGTGTCTCTATGTACAACTTTGTAAAAGTAATGGCTTTATTACCGAGTCGATCTGCATAGACCCCCCAATGTTCAAATGGCTACCTTTACAGCAGAAATACCCATGTTTACAGCCTGGTAAAAAATCGGTTTTGGTCTCTATATCTAATTTCCCTGTTCATGACAACGGTACTGGGGGTGGCAGCTTTGAGTGACAGGTGGTTGCCGTCGCAGTGAGGTTGCTAGCCGCAAGCTGTCTCCTTTTCTACGTCACCAGGGCCCGCCTCAGCTCAAGCGACGATCCACCTTTTTGCCCATTTTTAGGGTTGTGCCTGTGTTGTCACTGACAAGAAGCTTCACGATGCCCTTCCAGAAGCCTATCGGTGATGTCCATATTTCATACCGCCCATGGTTAAAATAAGAATGTTTTGTTATAAAAGTGAAGTTTCAAAAGTTACATGGTCAACTTATTTAAGTCAACATTGATATTGGTTTCACACGGTACACGAACGGCGGTCTCCTGGGTGAAAGTTACGTGTTTGAACCAGCCGGTCCTCCTCCCGACGCGGACTTTGTAGCTCTTTACATTCCTTCACCTGAGTTCTTAAGCAATTGCTCTGACCTGGTCCATCTCATACAGACGTCAAAGGATGCCTTGTGGGTCGAGGGCCGAGACAAAGCGTCACTAATTTAGGACCGGGGAATGAGACCGAGCTGGTTCAGCGCAGGAAGGAGTCCTGAGGGTTTCTGTTTTGTTCCCTCAGGCAAACCGGCGATGATCATCACAGAGTACATGGAGAACAGCTCTCTGGACTCCTTCCTCAGGGTTGGTATTGAAGCAGTAAAGGTTCCTGTGTGCTTTTCATTTTGTCTCCAGTGTAAAGTGCTTCTTCTGTTCTATGTTATTGAGTTAGTGGCGATCTTTTCCTTCAGCGTTTAGCAATGAAAGCTATAACTGCTCGTCATCCAGTGAAAACTATGTATCATGACTTCTTAACAACCGTTAACAAGCTCTAATTCAAGCTTAGAGCATTCGTCTCCAATGGTTTCCAGATTGTTTTATGAGTGTTGGAGAATTTTTCTCAACACCCCAAGGAGATTCAGCGGTTCAGCGATACATGGTTTTCGCTGAGAGCAACATCACTTCACTTCACATCTATTTATCAGAGAATCATTGTTGCCAGGCAGTGATTTGGAGCAGCAAATGTGAAAGTTTTCTTTAAGGAGATACAAGTTGATTTAACATTGTGTCACTTCGACAATGTCAAACAGCTCCTGTATTTGCTTATATGAAGATACCGTGGATTATTACCTAAAAAGCAAATCCCTGTCATGTTTTCTTCTCTTATCTGTACGCTCCTCTCTATCTTGATTAAAATCTCTTCTACTATCACTCTCCTCATCTGTTCTGTCACGTTTTTTGTTTTTTATGTGATCTGCCATTAAAACTCTCTCTCCCTACCTCCTCCCTCCTTATCTTTCTCTTTTTTTCTACCTGTAGAGGCACGATGGCCAGTTCACCATCATCCAGCTGGTGGGTTTGCTGCGCGGCATCGCGGCCGGTATGACCTACCTGTCTGACCTGGGATACATCCACAGAGACCTGGCTGCCCGCAACATCTTGGTCAACAGCAACCTGGTGTGTAAGGTGTCTGACTTCGGCCTGTCCCGGGTGCTGGAGGACGACCCCGACGCTGCATACACCACCAGTGTGAGTTTTCACATTGAGGCAAGCATTGATGCGGCGCACACACACACACACACTCAGACAAGCACACAGGTCTTTAAAGGAAGCAGCGAACACGTGTAAACGGACTGAAAAAACATAAACTATTCCACTTATGTCTTATACGTTATATGTCAAAGTTGCAGTTACAGCCTCATGTAAACTACCGGAGGTAGCCGCCTGATTAAGATACCTAAACTTAGGGTATCTGCAAATACCCATCTTGTATTGTGCAGTCTGTTCCCGAATTGAAAGGGACACTCCATTCATACATGAAGTTCAGTTTACTAGTCTTGGTTAGTACTTCTCAGCCCGTGTAAACCAGTGTCTTATGCAGGGCTCTGGTCATCCAAAGTAAGAAAAATCACACAACCCTGATGATGTCATCCATTTTTTAAAAACATGTTATTTCAGTCCTCGCTTTCTTAGCCACAACATGTAATGAAATTTGCCGACAAAAGGTACATAAACTGTACTTTAACGATTACATTTTTGGCAAGGTTCAGTTTCACAATAAAGGCCGCCTTTACATTAATATGCATTTATTTTTAATCACAGGCATAATTACATCACTATGAGAGGGAAGTGTCAAAATGAAAGAAAAAAAAGTTCTTGTGATCCATTTTTTAAGTCTGATCTCTTTTGTTTCCCCCCTGTGTTTATGACTTAAGACAATGCTATCATGTTCGTAATTGCCAGCTGTTTCACAGATGAAAAAAAAAATTATTAAGGAGGTTTCAAAGATTCCTTAGCAAAAGCTTTTTTATTCACCTGTTCACACAGGAAATAAAACAATTTAGAAAATGGATCACTAGATTTCTTTTTTTTCTCACTCTCTGCTCAGGGCTTCCGTACATCAGGGTTATTAATTGAGACAGAGTTCCTTCAGAGCCACAGAAGACATTAATCAACTGAGCAGTGCTCAGCGCTGCCCTTTATGTATAAATTGAGTTTCAACTTTAAAGCTGCACAAGGCATACTGGCAGCCTTTAGCAGCAAGTGCTTCAAATTTTGAACCTCAGACCCTTAAATCTTTTAAAATCATGTCAATAAAGGGCACGCTTAAAGATAACAGGACTCTTCTCTGGGCAGAACGTCTTTACAGATGTTACATTTATCAAATATATATCTTCATATTATGCAAATTAAGTTGACAAATACAGATGTATTTGACCATATCCTTTTTTATCCTTCTTAAATAATTTTATTTAAGAAGGCAGTTGCACTGTAATTCGGCCAGGAAAGAAGCATCAAGACAGCGTTAAAGTTGAAGACAAAAGCAACACAAATACAATCAAAGTCCCATGAAAGTGAGAGCAAAGTAAAATCATCTCTGTAAAGTGCTCCAGTAGAGAGCGGTCTAATATTAAACCTACAGCCCAGTGAGCACAAGTGTATTACGTCTTAACCATAAAATAAAATCCAGTGTCTGATGCTATCAGCTCACAGCAGATGGAAATCAGCATTTGACACATTTGTCTGTTACAGTCTGTTAAAGCACGGCAATCAGATTACAGGAAGCGAGGTGATTACACGCAGCATCACTCAGAGACATTCTGCTGTGGGGGAAAAGGATTGTTAATGATGATATTACATACACTATAGCTTCATCTGGAAATTAATGGCTGATTATGGCTGATGATAAACACGGTTCTCGTTACTGTCTGAAAGTGAATAAAAAAGCTGCCTATTGTATGGAATCTGGCAGCAAAGTCACTTTGAAGAAACCGCAAGTGTTGAGATCACGAGTGAAGGTTACAGGATTCACGTCTTGTTGCAGGTTTTTGTGGTTTAGCAGGACGTCGGGTGTGTGTAATGAGCTGCGTTTTCGAGAGTAACCTTCAAGTGTTTAAAATAACCTACTGGGAGCGCTTTGTTTGTTTAAGAAGAGATGCATCCATCCTTCAACCTAATTAAATGTCACTTTTTTATCAAGAGCATAGTATAAGTAGTTCACATTCTTGCTAACATTTGCGAATCTATTCTCGTCTTGGCCCTGCAACACGTGTCCTGTTTAGTCGATAAACTACGGTGTGTCTTTAAACTTAAAAACGTTCTAGTACATTTACTCAGTGGTTTAAGTATTGATTTTAGCTAGTACTTCACTTCATTTTATGTAGTTGTTTTTTCAGTGTAACAAATTTTAGAGGAAAATGGCGTTTTTTTATTTATTCCAGTATTTAACTGCTAGAGATACTTTGTCGTATACTACGTTGTTGATTAAACCACTCAACAGTTTACACAGTAGTTAAAATGAGCCACTAGCAGTAGTTGTCCACATTAAGGCAATAGTAATAAAATGATAATATGCTGTAAATTAAAACAATGTGAATATATGTGAGTACTTTTGGGGTTTTTTAACTACATTCTACTGGTAAGACTTCTGTACCTTACTTGTATAGGGTTATGTTTAGACTCTGGTACGACCACTTTAACTTAACCCTTGTGCCACATGTGCTTTTTTATTTATCAATCACGTGGCATACTTTTTGGCAAGGGTTTTCTTTTTTCTAATTTTGGAAGTTAAGCCCCAGCTCCTATAATATTTCTATAATAAACTGTGCAGCCAAAATACACTCATGCCCCTAAGGACAAAACTGTCGCCATTGAAACCCAAATTAAAACCAAAATGTTTGATCCCACGTCCATTACAGCATTAAATCAGATTTAGACATTTTCTCATGTTTGCCCTATGGGACTAGTACATGCTATTTTCTTGGTTTCCACTATTGGAAGCATTGCTGCTGTATTTTTGATGCAAAACATCAAAATCAATGTTGTTGCTAATCATTAAAAATATCGTGCTAATAATTTGACTGTAAAAAATCCCTCCTAACATTAAGCATAGAGACAATTATTCATTTTTGTAGGTTTATAAAACGACAGCAGTGGTATTATGAAAGCATTTTAAGAGTTAAAATTCTGAAAATATTATGTAGTGGTGATCAGGGTTTATGTTGGATGAATTGTTTTTTTCTTTTTGCAGTTTTATGAAGGGGACATCTTTTAAAGACATCAGAGCATTTTTTTAAAGGGATGCACAAGAGTTAAACTGCTCATCAAACCAAAATAATGAGCTTAAAGACACTAAAATGCTATCTGGAAGAGAAACTATGAAGTCAGGTGATCATTTTCTATGGGTTTGTCATTTGATCTTTTGTTAATATAAAAATATGAATGAAGTGTAGCTTTAAGTTAAGGATCCACCACTGCATTTACTTGACTTAACAGAGAATATTGTAAAAACACTGATCCCATTTTCTTATTAAATGTGTTTTTGACCACCCCCAGCTGTATTTGAACAGTTGTAGGGTCTACCTACCTGGTAAATGTTGAGGCTGTAGAATTGTATGTCTTTTTCACCATCCCCACCTGGATTTAAAGGTTAAGGCCAGCATCAATCTATATTTTTCTTATTGTCAACAAATCCCAGTGCAAGACCAAAATCATTAATGCATCACAATGTCAGTGACACTCAGCTCCAAGTCCTCTCTTTTCTACTGAAGATGAACATCTTTAAAAACTAAAACAAAGTTACATTTAAAAAGAAAAGACTCAGTACATTTATCGTAAATCTATCAGGCCTTTGATAATAAGACTACATTTTAATAGGATACATTGTTTGATGGCTTTTTGTCTTTTCATGGGATTGATTGACAGAGATTAGAAAGAATATAGAAAATAGCCAAACTAACCGTTTATTCTGCAATCATGAGTTTGATTTTACTACGAAAAAAGAAAGCCTGGAACACCCTGGTCATTGTCTTTATGCTCCCGACAGGGCGGGAAAATTCCAATCCGCTGGACGGCCCCGGAGGCCATCACCTACAGGAAGTTCTCCTCCTCCAGTGACGTGTGGAGCTACGGAGTGGTCATGTGGGAGGTGATGTCCTACGGAGAGCGACCGTACTGGAACCTCACCAACAGAGACGTGAGGACAGTTTGTTTCACCAACTTTGCCCCCTCACTGTTTTGTTGCAGCAGACACTGCAGCCTCGTGCATTTATTTTCTTTTTTTGCAGGTGATCAAATCCGTGGAGGAGGGCTACAGGCTGCCCGCTCCCATGGGCTGCCCCGGTCCTCTGCACACGCTCATGCTGGACTGCTGGCAGAAGGACCGCAACGAGAGGCCGCGCTTCTGCCAGATAGTCACCGTTCTCGACAAGCTAATCCGCAACCCGGAGAACCTGAAGTCCATGGACACGCTCTGCAGGTGGGTGGGCCGCTGAATGGATCCACGTTCGGCATCCTGTCACACGCCGAGGAGTCTTTTGATCCAATTTGGCCAGGCGAATTCGCCAGACATTTAATCAAATATTGGTTTGCGTGATTAGCAGATTATGCCGCAAAAAATCAAAGCGGGACGCCTGCTGCGTGGGGCTGAGAAGATGATCCGCCGGACAATGTCTGCTGACAGGCTGTTAGGTTGCTAAGTAGCCGTGCTGGTGTGGGAGCCGGGGTAAATCCAATCTCATCCCGCTGCTTTCAAACCTGAGCGCAGTGGGATGAAGCTGCAGCCCAAAAGTTTCCCTCAAAGTTCTCCCGCAAATGAAGCGAGCAGCTGCGTTGGTTTTTCCAATAAGCTCATTCCTGATAGACGCGCTGTGAGTAAAAGCCTGGCTGTGATATTGAGATCGATCCACTTCAAATCTAGGAGCACGTTTGAGAGGACACCAAGACGGACCTGCGTAAATTGCTCAGTTCGGATCCCGGGTCCTACGGAGCCAGTGATGTGTGGCCCTGTGTCTGTCAGCGAGAGGTAGTGAAAGAGGATGAGGAGCAGTGTTCAGGATCTCTCCCTGTATTAATCTACCCAAAGCAGCCATCCTGCAGCCACAGCCACCACCTCTTCTCTATCATTTTAAACGCTATTGATTTTCTGCCTCAGCTACTAGCCCCCCCCTTTTCCCTCCCGGTCGCTCTGCCTCTTGCTCACTTTTTGCCTATTTTTCTCATTTTCAGACTCCCTCTCACTAATCTTTTTGTCTTCTCATTTATCTTCCTCTCTCTCTCTGTCCATCTATGTCCATCCGTCTCTCTCTCTTTCTCTGTCCTGCAGTTTAAACAGTCCCCCGCTGATGGAGAGAGCCATCCCCGACTTCAGTAGCTGTAACTCAGTAAATGACTGGCTGGACACCATAAAGATGAGCCGCTACAAGGACCACTTTGCGGCAGGGGGGTACCAAACTCTGGGACACGTCATAAGCATGAACCAAGGGTGAGTGCTGACGTGGACGAAGGGTGATAACAACTAAGTTCGACCACTGTTGTGTATTTCCTTTGGTCGATTGCCACCTCCACGGCTCCATCTAATGAGCGTCTTCCATTGAGCTCCAGTCACAACACCGATAAAGCCTCAGGATCTGAGCTTGTTTCTATTTTAATCAGACTTCAAGTCTGTCCTACACAACTATCATCATCTCGTTTATAATGTGCAATTGAAATGACTCTGGCACCCTTTGCGGCAAATCGCAATGTGCCTCAAATGAAGCTGATATGTAAAAAAAGGAGTCCATCAAATGATACGATCATTTGTGTTGGCCAACAACAGGTGAAGGACTGGTTAAAGAAAAAAATGGAGGGTGAAATTTCTGTCACAGAATTTTAGGTACATTCACGAAATAACTCAGATCGCTTCTACTTTTTTGGATGGGTGTCAAGCTACTGTCAGAGAAGCTAAACATTCCTGCAGCCAGTGGTGCAGGAATGTTTGCACGGTGGTGTAGTGGCTAGCACTGTCGCCTCAAAGCAAGAGGGGCCCGGGTTCAATTCCCGGGCTGGACAACCTTCTGTGTGGAGTTTGCATGTTCTCCCCATGTCAGCGTGGGTTCTCTCTGGGTTCTCCGGAGTTCCTCCCACAGTCCAAAGACATGCACCTTAGGTTAATTGAAGACTCTAAATTTCCCGTAGGTGTGGATGTGAGTGTGAATGGCTGTTTGTCTATATATGTCAACCCTGTGATAGTCTGGAGACCTGTTCAAGGGGAACCCTGCCTTCACCCAATGACAGCTGGGATCGGCTCCAGCACCCCCGTGACCCTTAACAGGATAAGCGGTTACAGATAATGAATGAATGAATGAGGAATATCTATATAGGGAGAGGGTCCTATGCCGGTCCACCATGTTTCATTGCTATTTTTCCTACAGAAGCCCAAAATGGACAAACCAAACACTGGCTCCAGAGAGGGACTTTCACATTTTTACATTGCAGCTTGAATTTGGTGGCGTAAATGCACCTAAAAGCATCTGTGGGTTATTTTACACACTTGGAAATGGTAGGGTGTATTAAGTTTGTTGCAATTTGCAAACTCACCACTAGATATCACAAAATCCTGCACACTGCTCCATTAAGTTGATATTGATCATTTACACATCCAGCAGTTACACAACAACATTATTATCATATAATATTATTTTCTTCTCTGTTGGCTGTTTAGGTACAAAGAGACCCTGCCGACTATTTGAATATTTACTAAGCCGTCATGGGCCACTAAAACATAGATTTTGATGTGTGTGTCTGTTTGTGTGTGTGTCCTGCAGGGACATCCAGCGGCTCGGGGTGACACTGATGGGCCACCAGAAGAAGATCATGACCAGCGTCCAGCTGATGAGGGCGCAGGTCCTAAACAAAAGTGTGCCGTCTGTGCACGTATAACTCCCGACAGCGAGGTTTCTCATTGCTAAAAAAATCTAGAAACCCAGGCTTCTACAAGGTCTAGAGGGACTCCGTGGAAGTTAAGATGATCTGATGAACGGGAGAGGAAGATGTGCGGGAACTTTACAAGACTTTTTTCCCCGAAGAGTTGAAGAACAAAATGAGAAAGTTTTAACTGTGGAGCGATGAAAACACATGAGTTCTTTGGGACAAGTCCGACCTTTCATTTTATTTTATTTTTGTTCCTATCTGATCCCATTTTCTGAGTTTAAACGTCTTGTTTATTAATGGAAAAGACTGCCTTAATTACCACAAATATTTAAATTTCATCGCCAGCAAATAGAAGATAATTTATTATTGTCATGAATTTATCAGAGAGAGATATGATCTACTGAACCAGACGTTAGTACATGGAGTGATGTAGAGTGTCGGGATGGGGTACGGGGAGGTTTGAAATATTCTAGTGTCTGATGACACTCGCTGTCTCTCCTGCAGCACCAGCTTGAGGAGACTTGAGGCCGAGAATGACGCTCGAGACAGAGAGAAGTGGAGAAAAAGTGAGATAGGGCTCACCCAAGTTGCCAGATCGTCTCCCATCAGCGGAGAAGACCTATTTCACCCCAGGCTATTAATACCAACAAGAGGCACATTTCTCCGCCGTCTAACCTTGATGAATGACCCCAGGAGGAGCCCCAGAGCGCCTCTGCCCCGGCGTGAAGCTGCGTGGCGCACAATTCGCTGTACTCAGAAGATGTGTGTGATTCAGTTACAGTGCACTTTATTCTACAATCCCTCTGTGTTGTGGAGGCTTTGCAGTTGTTTCCCAAATCTCGTCTCAGCCACGACTGGAGTCACGATGTACAAATTGAAAATAGTACGTAAATAATGACTACTTAAAGTATAAAACCCAAGAAGAGAAAGAGATATATAACATTCGCTAGTGTAGTAAGTTGCTCGCTCATGAGATTTCTCTCCAAACTTTCTTCACTGTGACGGAAAAGAAAATATATTTAAATTAGATGCTGATATGTTTAAATACAACATAACTTCAAATACCGTGATAAATGCTGCATCTGAGGCATTTTCAGTATATTCAAGGATTTCTTATGAAACCTCTTATTTCAAATCTATTTTTCATGGATAGTAAATCTATTTCAGTTTTGAGTGTGAAAGTTTATTCTTGACCTTGGGAATAGTAGATTGATTAATTAATCTTTATAGATTCTCTATACGAGATTCAGAGCATTAATATAGCAGTGAACAACATATAGTGGACAAATGTCTCCCAGACCAGAGAATGAAGTCGCCCTCCCTCTGTGTGTGAGTGTTGCGATCGGAGCCTTCCCTAGCTTTGTTTACATAGCCAGGCCGGCCCACGTGCCTTTTAAGTGCATGTGATTCTCTGTTGTGCCTGCTCTGGCTAGCTAAAGGCCACCGCTCTACACTGCGATCAAACGGTGTGTCACCGCGAAAGCTTAGCACCCACCCTCTGGTTCCCCATCACGTACACACTGTTAGCTCTGTCGGCACCGTAGCCGTTGATTGCGCTGTTGGATTTGTTAGCACTGTTAGCGTCTAGCCGCCCGCTCAGCCGTGTCCATGCTGAGAGCCGTTTTCAGGCAATATGTGCTCTGAATTCCAAATTTAGAATCTTTAACTGAAGGTTCACTTACTATATCTTAGCATATATGACTACTGGCCATCATGTGACTTAAGTTCCATGAAAACTGAGCATATTTCAGTGTGCTGGTGAAGATCGTGTGATGTGACTGAAGTCCCAAAAAATCCAGGTGAACCCTCAGTTAAAATGAGTTTGTCAAACTCTGTCAATCCTATTGTTGATCTAGTTCAAATATATTTGAAACTACTAAAAAATATATATCTAAATCAAATCTTGTAAAGTCTATTTCAAATGAATCTATAATATATTATACACTTCTCAAGGCATGTCAGGCTACATGCATTTTTGAATTACTTTCAGGTACAGAAATACATTTTCATGCAGCTTCAAGGCATTTTTGAAATGCATTATGAAGATCCCATATATTGAAAATGTATTTGGAATGTATGAAGGTCAAAATTAATATCAGCTATCATTTGCATTTTGCATTATTTTCAGCTAAGCAGCTGATATTTACCATGGATGTATAAAGAGAACTGGATACAGCGTTGGAGGCGGGACCACGTTCATTTTTACGTAAGCTGCACTCTGGGGGCAAATTAAGCAAATACAGTTTATATGAAATATATATTATCCTCAGCATCCGTGGAGCCCATAATGACAAGCTCACTACCTTTAACCCCGCCTCGCTCACATAGTTTGCATGCTCTTAGCAGGACCACGATGTATTAATGAGACACATAAACTTGTCATGTCTAACAACTAAATTCAGCGACATATCAAAATCAGGATTGGAAAAATAAAGCGAATCAAAACTTGTGTGCCCATGGATGTATAGTCTGAGGTTGTGCCCTGTGCCTTTGCCCCGCGTGTTAGCAATACTACCTTAAATTCTGTTTAATATAGAGATGTTAAGACAGGCTTTACAGGCTTTACAGCATAAAACCCATGGATGTGTTATAAGATGATAAAAGTGACAAAAGGCAGCCAAAATAATCGTTTTTACAGCCTCATACAGCTAGCCTCAAGCCTATGAACCGGATATGCCATATGTGTGTCTGAGGCGTGTTCATTATGCCAGGGGAAATAACGGTGTCTTTGGCTATCAGTGCATTTTACAACTTTAAGGACCTAATGATGTAAATAAGGGCTATTAAAGTGTTTGTACCGGAAGGTTGAAGTTTACAGTCGTCTCTTCCCCATTGTAATTCTACGGGAAAAAAGTCAAGGACACAGAAATGTAATTACATGGTTTGGCCACTATAACCATTTTGCTTCAAAGTATCTCTTCCTGTATCTCTTTATACATCCGTGGTATTAATGCTAACTCGCAACTAGATGCTAACTCAAGCTTCTACTTCACTATCTAGTGTGTAAGCTAGGTGTACAACACGAGTAGCGCTAATTAGCTAAGCACATTTTTTTTATTATTTAACTGCTGCTAGCACATAAAAATCTGTCAGATGTGTTTGTGAAAGAATTATCAGTAAAAGAAGGCAGCGCAAAATATCCGTCAGCTGAATTCTGTTACAGTGCTAAACATGCTAACTTAGCTACTAAGCTACCAACGTTGGCTGTGTCAGTAAAGTTTGACAGTAATCCATGAATTTATATCGAAATCTATTCTAAAGTGACTCATGACTGCCAAACTTTCAAAAGTGTGTACAGCATTTTTATATTTCCTTAAGATTTCCCCTTAAAAAATGTTAATCAGTAGATCTCCTTAAATATTAACGCATCATAAGTATACTGTACATCGTTTTAGCTTTCAACCAAAATTAGACACACATTAGGGCGGATCGCCCACTATTACCCTAAGTTGTCGTTTGAACGTATTCTGATTATATTTTGCGGGGAGGGAGGGCTCCACCTGGAAGCCCTCTTGTTCCCTTGGGATTTAAAATGAATTAAATGGTACAGAAACTTGTCTAATTCAGTGGATATTCCAAGAGCAGCGTCAGCACCAATACCAATCAGTGCAATAATTCTGTACCCCAGAGTACACATTTTTATGGTATGAATGCTGGGGATATAATACACATAGGCTACACGGACTGTAAAATAAAGTGTTCTGATTAAATGTGATCACGCTGTTTTGCCTCAGTGTTGATGAAAAGCAGAAGAAGAACATGCAAGTATGTTTGTATCTAAACGCTCTCTAAAGTACATAATCATCCCTGATTTATACCCCCTCCCCCTCCGTGCCATCAAGGGAATGTCTTTTTCTTGTGCACCGCCGTAGGTTTTCCTCTAGATGATTGATGTCAGTTTTTATTAGAGAAGAACTTCATGATGTTCCTTGAACATGTATTATAGTGGCATTTCACGACTGGTTTCAAAAGATTTCTTTTTTCTTTAGGATGCTTTTGGAGACACTGGACTTGGACCGAAATCCCATATTTTATAAAGTTAGGATATGTTTTTGCTAGATGAATTGATTTATAATGTATACTGCAAGTTCAGTCACTGGGAGGGAGAAGAAATCAACAACCGGATTTATTCACATCATTATTTATTCATGCTCATTTGTTTTTTTCCCAAATAATGCAACTCTGAGAGGTTTTCTTAGGGTTGATGAATCATCCTTGTTGCTAATGATAAACCATAAATGTGCAAACTGTCCATAAATACACAATAAAGGAACGTTTGTCTGTGTGTGACTGCAACAGTGATTTTCCGACTATTTCTGAAACAATAGAGAGCTGATTTCAGCTCCGCTTGCTTTTAGTTCTTAATATTTGCACACTCTAAACCTCATGGGAGCTGTGGCTGTTGATGGCAAACAAAATGATAATTGTTTTCTGTTGATTTAAAGCTGCACTGAGTAATATTTTTACATCAACAATGGATCAAATTAATGTTATGTAAAAGGTGTTGCTCAACGTGACTAACCCACAGAGAATTATCATCCAACCCTGAAGTTCCACACAGCAGCACGGAGACATTTACTGTTTCATTTAGCTCATTGTTTTTCTGCTCTGCATTACACATTCAAATCATCACTGTAGGCAGCTGATTTCACTAAGAAGTGACTAGCTGGTACAGAAAAAGTCAACGGTGTGTTCTGTCCAGGCTGCATCCTCCAGTTCTGAAGCAATGTGTACTAAAACTTGAATTCTCTCTACTGACCAGCAGGGGGCGACTCCTC
Organism: Anoplopoma fimbria; assembly: GCF_027596085.1. Classification (NCBI taxonomy): domain Eukaryota; kingdom Metazoa; phylum Chordata; class Actinopteri; order Perciformes; family Anoplopomatidae; genus Anoplopoma; species Anoplopoma fimbria. The sequence goes on from NC_072465.1 coordinate 9,835,587, forward strand.
TGGTTGTATAGAAGTCTATGAGAAAATGACTCTACTTCTCACTTAATTTATTGAGTTTATGGTTTCAATCTCTAGTTTCAAGTCTTCTTCAATACAGCATGATGTTCATTTAGTAAATTATGGTCCATTTAAAGTCAAATAGATCATAAAGCAGAGTATGTTTTAGGACGGTCTTATTGTGAGCAACATCACTCCTCCACGTTCAAAACATGCTAACCTCCCTTCTTCGGTTGCGAAAAAACAACATGGTAACGACCATAATCCAAGATGGTGACGGCAAAATCCCCGAACACAAGGCTTCAAAACAGTAGTCCACAATCCAAAGGGTGATGGGAGTCACAAATGCACGCAAATATGAGCGGAACAGTTTGCACGACAGCATGTCTTGCAAGTCAATCAACGTTGAGATTATCCTGACGTCAGAGAGATTCAGAAATGGAAGACAAATAGCTGTCTCTGGGTTCTACGACTCAACAGGAGAGGGCGAAGCCATAGGACTACATGGGACAGAGGATTTCATATCTTGTACAGAGGGAAAATATATGATTTGATTGAATTAAAGTGTGTCAGGGCCTTAAAACTGCAACTTTGCCCAGAAGTCAGTTGTGAATAAATAAGGTCCATTTAACTAAATAATTTGCTGAGTGCTTTAAATAAACTGCATTCATCTCCTGGTTCACTCGACCTCCCTTGCATGGGATTTTCCATGGATCCGTCTTGACAAACACCAGCATGCGGTCCTGAGTGCGTTTGTCAGATGGATCGGCCTGAGGAGCGATGCGCCATTTAAGCAATCACCTCGCGTGGTCCAAAGAGCACTTGTCATGAATATTTTCTGGGTGTTCAGAGCGCAGAGCTCAACAAAATTCATCCAGTGCTCATCTCTAACAAACGCCGAACCGCCGTTACTCGGGCCGGTCACATACAAGAAGCATATTTATATTCACCCTGAGGTGTTGGATCAGGATTCCATGTGAACTTTTCAACGCTCAGGTTGAAAACAATTGACTTTGACTTCCTTAATGCTCATTGCTGAGGTTTTGTGTAAATTGCTTTTTTTCTTTTTTTTCTTTCTGTGGGAATGAGCCCTGACCCAGCTCAGAAACATCATTTGGAGCTCAGCCTGAATAGGGAATGGGCCTGATGAATCTGTGTGTGAGTAATTGTCCTTTCCTTCACCTTAGGAGGGCTGTTAGGAGATAATCCTCTCCTTGGTGAAACAAGACCTAAAACAACATCATTAATCTCATTACTGAGGCCGCGTTGCTTTGTTGCCACCGAGTCCCACGCCCAATTATCAGCCGGCGGCCCCGTCCCCGCGGCGGCGAGTCCCACCCATCGCAAACCACCATCTACGCCGTCCCCTGATCGACTTCTCTGAGAGCGGCGGTGATGCCCCGCTCTGTATCCGCAGTCAGGGGCGTCCATGTGTCCCCACCCCCAACCCGGATGTCCCGTGGCTGGAGACACAAAGTCGATCACTTCGGCGTCTCTTATCGTCCGGAAGCAGGTCCACGTCACAAGGGAGCGGCCCGATAATGCAGATGGATTTAAACGCTCCGGCATTTATAGTCATTAAAGTAGCAACAAAACAAATTCATTAATAAGCTTTCAGATCTGTGTAAATCTCTGCATGGCCATAATGAAGTCTTTGTAAACAGCCTTGGAAACAATGCATGTGAGGAGCTTGCGGGGTTGTAATTCCACCAGTTTATTTCATCTAGTAAACAATCAGTGAGAGCTGAGCCTCGTCCGTTCACTGACACTTGTAGTGGTTTTAGTTATGTTCTTTGTTATATCCGGACTGCTGTTTGGGGACTTTTCCCTGAGCACGGATTGTAAAAATCTGCACAAATTCATCACCATGAAAGGTGATTAATACGCTATAAAGGCCTTTACAAACGGGGGCGTTTTTTTACGGCATGTCAGTATATTTATTTAAACTGTTAATTTTGTCTTTCACACAGAACAGGAATATTAAGTGGCAAAAAAGCAACATACTGCAATTGAAGGTAACCAATCAACAGAACAGGTCATGTTGCTCCAACAGGGAGGCTCCGTGGTCAGACCCACGACAGCAAACTGCTCCTTTCAACCTTGACAAAACCAGTGCAGACTGGATCCACTCTTTCTGTTCTTACCTTTCAAAATAAAAGCCTTAGACATATAAGAGGGTGAGAATTTATTCATTTTTGTCTCGTTTAATCGACACACCCCTGATGTCTAAAGGCCCTAAGAGGAGAGGAACATGATTTATTCAGTATCAAACTGTTGAATAAGCCTAAAGCCAGCCTGCACTTTCAAAAAAACAAAATAAAAGTAACATGGAAGCTGTGAATTTTATGACCCGTTGAGAAACCTCCTCAAGGAATTAAGTGACTTATGGAAAAGTGCTAGAGAGATAGAGGCCTTCCCTTTGGATCAGGATCCTAGGGTCAAATTACCGGTGTGTTTATATGCATTTGGGTTATTTTCTGCAGATTTCTTCAGTCATGTAAACAATAAATCTTGTGCCCACAGTCCTGATTTGAAAGCTGATTTCTGCAGCCAGACTCCAGCCAGGAGAAAGTGTGTTTCTTAGTCGTGTATAACCTGGTTTTTCATCAGCTATTTTGCAGGTAGAAAGAGAGGAGACATCATTATAGCAATATATCCATGTTCTTTTTTTAAAGAAAAAATAATTAAAGTGCATCCAAATCTAAAATGGACATTGAGTAGTCTCTGTGAGTCTAAATACGTTGGTTATGCAGTTCAACATTTGACAGTCTGTAGAATTCAGACACATTGGCGCTGTGAGGGAAAACCGTGTGCTCTCATTATGGAGCCTGTCGTCTCACTGAGCTGTCAGTGCAAAAGCTCTCCGACACGCGCACACACACACAAACACACACACACACACACACACACACACACACACACACACACACACACACACACACACACACACACACACACACACACACACACTCACAAAACAATAGGAAGCAACCTCTTGTATTAATAAAATGCTTTTTCTTTCTTTCAGAATAAGGTCAGAGAAAGGGGAGAACTGTGAATGCTAACCTGATGTACAGTGAAATAAATATGTTACTTCTGTCACTAATACTGCCACCACTTATTATATCACTTTTTCCAGTAACTGTTGTTTTGGAGCGTCTAGGATCCTGTGTCACATTAACATTGTAACAACTTTTAATTACTACATTTCCACGTGTACTGTGGACCTGTTTCGCATTAAGGAACTCTAAAGCATTGAAATAACAGTTAAAAAGAACAGTACATATTTGTCCTATTTGACCCTCAACAGGAGAGAGAAAGTAAAACTTTGTTCATCTCAAAGCGAATGTTTGAGCCTAAGATTAAGAGTCACTGTAATAGGAAATCTGTATCTCCAAATTAGAAACTGTTTTTTTTACAAAAAATGCATACTCATTGCATTCTTTTTTTAACACATAGAAGAAATGTATGAACCCATAAAAAAAGTTTAATCCTACAGTTTATTTGAAACCTAAATATCCACAAAAATAGAGTATGTACAAATATATACATGCATATTAGAATAATTATAATGATAATAATAGTAATAGTAAGAAGTCTAAGAATAACAACAATAACGATAATAATATGAATAGTAAATAACTATAATAATAATCTATAATTATTGGTAAGAATTATAACAAAAATCAGAGTAATAAGGATAATAATAAAAGTATACAAATGATAACTGTAATAATTATAGTAAGAACAGTAGAAATAATTACAACAATGCTAGTTATACTGATAATAATAAATGAACAGTTACAACATTGATAGAATGATAATAATAATAATTAGAATGATAACAACAATGATATTTATAATGATAATAATAAAAGTAAAATAATAACAATGACAGTGTGATAATAATAATAATTATTATAATATAAGAATATTAAAAAAATGATAGTATGATGATAAAAATAGTAATAATATTTACAACAATAATAGTAATAATGATAATAATAGTAGGAATAATAACAAAAAATGATAGTATGATAATAATCATAGTAAGAATAATGACAACAATTATAATAAATAAATATTTAATTAAAAAAGTAATAATAATAGTAATAACAAAATCTGATCTGTTTAATTTAATTTATTAATATAATACCACCTATAAGAGGGGAAGCTGAGTGACTGTTACAGCAGGCAGTGAATATAACAATATGTTTTCGATGCACAATTTTGGCAAACATCATTATATTATGCATATATTTTTGACTTAATGGTGCAGCACTGTAAATAGGTCATAAATAATTCATGAGGTACACACAGACTGACAAAATAAATATAAATATATGAATTCTGGAGCTACGTAAACTTAAGACCCGACATAGAGCTGAGTCCTGTGCTACTGTATCTCAGGGATGTGGGTTCGGTTCAGGTCAACACAGCAGAAGATAAAAGAATCTGCTGGCTCTTCACACCGGCTCTTCCGCACACCGCAGGCCAGCTTTTCACAGCGACAGAGTGTCAGCACAAGTGTTTACCAAACAACCAATGTGTGCCGACGAATGAATAATAATCGCTGTGTAAATGTTCGCAGCACGGTAACAGATTTAAAGTCCAATTATTCACGTGTTTGTTCAGAACGGGTCGCATTAAGTCATTATGTTGGCATAAGGATTTTAATCAGACTGCTGCTGGACAGTATTTCTCTGTCACTGGATGAAAACCACGTGGGTGTCTGGCAGTTTCAGCCGCAAACACAAGTCTAATTACCGAGTCAGCTTTAAGTGAATCATTAAGTATTGTCATCACACATTGTCTAACGGGTTTGACTCCCGTGGCTAAAGTGGATAAACATCACTTAAGATTTGAAAATGTCTTCACTTAAAACGATTTCCTCTGAAAGTAATCTTCCATCTATTACCGTATTTTCCGCACTATAAGGCGCACTTAAAAGCCTTTAATTTCCTCAAAAAAAGTGCGGCTTATAATCCGGAGCGCCTTATATATGGATTAATTCTGGTTGTGCTTACTGACCTCGCAGCGGTTTTGTGTGGTACACGGCGCTCTGTCAAAATGTTTTAGTACGACTTTGGTAAACTACAAAGCCGCACCGCAGCAGCATTACGGCTACCGTAGTCAGGAGCGTCGCGGAGTAATACATACTGTGCTTCACCATAATATTACAGTGTGTGTGTATAAGGACCCCAACATGGCTCCTGTCAAGAGACACGCTTACGACGCGGACTTCAAACTCAAGGCTGTCAGTCACGCAGGAGAACATGGGAATAGAGCAGCTGCGAGAGAATTCAACATTAATGAATCAATGGTAGGAAGTGGAGGAAGTTTGACTGACTGACTGTTTTGTTTCGCTTAATGCGCCTTACAGTCCGGTGCGCCTTATATATGAAAAAAGATCGAAAATAGACCATTCATTGACAGTGCGCCTTATAATCCAGTGCGCCCTATAGTGCGGAAAATACGGTACATTATCATCAGTCCATGATATATTATAGGTTATTCCTTGCAAACTTAGTTGTTGTTTCTTTCCCTGAGAGATTATAAAAGTATCAACCTGAACAATATCCGTCTGTCTGTCTCATCCATCTCTAACATTTTGTTTATGCACAGTATTTATTTTTACTTTGACCGGATCAGCCTTAAATTGGGCTTCGATGCACACCAGTCGATGTAGATGATCCATAAAACAGAAGAAACAGAATCACTAACACGGGTGTAAACTCTTGACAGTCCCAGAGATACTAGCCCAATTTCTAAATAAGTTAAGAAAAAAAAAAGAGTGAGAAGAGAGGGAAGCCTGCTGAGTTGTTTGGGGTTGTGCTCATGTCATGAAGCAGTAAAAAGGAGAAGACACTCTGCACTCATCAAAAGAGTTTCAGCAAGAGAACTCAGTACTGCAGTTTAGGGAAATATTCACTTGTGAGAAGCTACATTGATGCAGAAATTAAAGCTGCACTAATTTGAAAATTGTACATTTAAAAATGTATCAAATGACTGTGTGATGTGAAGGATGGGAGATATACTAGATTTCGTTAGCATGACACGGCGTGAATGCATGCTTAAAACCCGAGCATATCTCCAGCCTAACTTCCAGTGTGGTTCAGCCTCAATGTTTTGGTAGTTACGCCACTCAACTTCCCTGTTAAGGTTCAGTCTCGTGGATCTCATCTGCGTTGTTTCCAACTTTTGCAGGCAGCTGCTTTCAGCCAAATTAGCTCTGATTAACCCATTATATCCTGCCTGATGAGTACCTAACGGCAGACTGACAAAGTTAGCTACTAGCTGGTGAACAAAGACAGTCTTAGTATACACCTGGGGCCTCATTACATCTGAGGTCCTATCTTATCTCAGTTTAGGAGGACATTTAGGATTTGTGGTGTTACAGAAACATGTTTCCTAACCACATTCAGGTCCTACATTATATTAGGATAGGTTTTTAGATACCATAGAATCGTCCTAACTGCCTAATTGCAGCAGCACTGTTGTTAGACCCGTGTGGCAATGACAATGAAGATGGGAAATAACATGAACACAGAAATACACTGATTGAAAATCTACTCAAAGCATCACACCCTGACACGGCTGCAGAAGCATGACCTGCAAAAAGCCTTTTCTGGACACCAATGTAGACGTATTCCAGTCCTTGATCATGACTAGAAATTAAATGTAGCAGAGTCTCTCGGTTGGGAAATATTGAGCATACAGCTGGATTATATATTAATGAGACTTGGATGGAACTGCAGTTTTGCTGTTGTTGAACGATTCACTTCATTTTTCCTTCTCTTTGATTCTCCATTCATTGAAAGAAAAACAACATTTTCAAGTTAACCAGGGGAGAGCAACTGATATACAAATGATCATATTGTGGGTGAAGTATTCCTTTTTAGTTGGTAACGCACTTTAGCATTATTACAATCTCCAAAAACCAGACACACATAAGGACGATTTCCACCAACACTCACAGATCATTTGGTCTTGGCAGCCAAAAAGCAGCACATGAATAACTGAGTAACTGCAGAGAAAACACACTTGGCGAACACTACCGTGGGCTATGATTACAGTAATTTACAATGCAACACGGGAAATAAATGGGACAAGGCTACATTTGGATGAGACGGTGGATGGAGAGATGAGCGCAGGAAGGGCCGGAAGCAGTTCATAAACAGATTTTCATCACAATGAGGTGGACTTCAGGTGAGCTGCAGTTAATGATCAAATAAGAAAACAATAGCAGTGCATTGCAATTTTCTCCCCAGTTTTCTTGTATCATCCCATCTTCACTCACACGCATGATATCAACGGTTGATTACAGACTAAAGTAGCAAAAACAAATTTAAAAGTCATGACATGACAAAACATTAGAATCCTTCAGCACCAAATTTGATCTTCCAACTGTCAGCAACAAATGACCTAGACCGGAACAGACTTGGTCCAACTTGGCCTGATCGGTCGTTATGCCCAAATCATATTGATAATTGCAGAGACTGAATGGATTATAGAGACTGTGTGTACCCTGGGATGGTAGTCAGTCTTCCCCCAAATCCACAAAATAATCCATTAAGCCCTTCAGTACCCTTAGACATAGCCACAGTTCCTGGACCATGACTTAATTTACATTTGGCTTTTTCAAAATCCAAAGTTCATCAATTTGGGTAGAACCAATTCTATTTGGCGTCCCCGACTAAGAATGTACAGTCGAATATGATTCTTTTTTTTTGCTCACTGTTTTTCCTCTGTTTAATCTTCTTTTGTAAATAAATAGATACAAAAGTAAAAAAACAACTTAACTGTTGGCCCAGATACATGTGACTGTGGCTCAGCTGTTGCTCCTCCCCGATGATCCCTCACAGTTGGATAGCGCTACTTAGTCTACATGGCAAGCTATTTTATCGAACATTATTAATAGGGTGATAATTAAGACAAAACAGGCTATTTATCATGATTTATTAGGAGACATTTTATGTAAAATCAGACGTTCAGCACAGTCAGAATAGGATGATCTGTTGTTTCATAACCATATTTTCCCGTCACTGCGACTGTGAGGCTCATCTAATCAAATATTGGTCTCTTGCACAGTAGGTTCTTGCAGTTACATAAACATCACTGCTACAATATAAAGGAAAATGTATCAAAGTGGCCTTAAACGGTTTGGCTTTATTTGGACAACCCTGAGTTAAACTCTTTATGTTAAAATAAAGATGAGTCTGGGTCACCTCTGGCAGAAAAGAAATATGTGCCTAAAAGATATTAACCTCTATCTGTTCAATACATTTGTTCGTGTCACCAAAGAGATTTGATAATAACCGAGCAGAAATGACAAACACAATTCATTATGAATTATTCAGATAACGAGCGGCACTCCGTGGCCACTCGCCGAGCAAATCAAATTATACGACAACAGAAAGAAAAAGAAAAAAAAGGGCTCCTTCACCAAATATGATTACAGCGCTTTGATCGGCCTGATGCGTCGTGTTCGTCGCGGCGGATTGCAGATAAAAGAGCGGCGATTGCTCTCATTTCGCACACGGTGGTGCATCAGTTTAGCCGGTCGAAGAGCGGCTCTTGATTCCAAATCAAAACCCCGTTCATCTGGCTTTGGAGTATGATTGTTTGAACGTCTCAACATTTCATGACCCAGTTCCCATACAGATTTTTTTTTTTGTCCTCCATCAAATGGAGCCGTTCACGGGGTAATCATGTGGTGTTAGCAGAAACATCAATGATCCGCCTCAACGTGCTCCACATCAAACACGCCACTCATATCAGCGCCGATGCGGACAATGGCGGGAAATCAATCGTGTGTGTGTATTCTGTGTGTGTTTACATTTTTGTTGCAAAAATCAACGCCTGAAAAGAAAAGAAAAGAAAAGAATAAACTTTACACAGACTGTGGTGTTTTCTAACCCTGTCTGTCCTCTTCCCTGTAGCCAGGACAGCTCATCACTTCATTACACCACCGGCTGTTTCTGCAGAATAACAAGAGCGCCATTAACATATATGGAAATACTGTGTGAAAACAAGACGCTACTCCTTCCCTCATGCCCGCTGTATGCACCCGTCTGTGCACGAGTCTGTGTGTGTGTGTACGTGCATGCCTGAGTGTGTGTGCATTTTTTTATTTTTTTTTTGCCCGCTGTGTGCACTCAGATTCTGTGTTCAGAGGGAATTGCTCGCTTTGATGTTCCCCCGATGCAGGCAACTGCTGATACCCCTATTAGCTCGCACCGAGCTGATGCAAGCTACACTAGCGCTGCCCCCGCCCCCCAGAAAAAAAAAATCCAGTTCATTTGAACGCAAAGTGGAGCGAGATAGAAGTAAGCCGCGTTCAAGTGCAGCCTGAGGATGTCGGCACAAAGAGACAAAAACTACACACTTTATTTAGGAAGATAAGACTCTGGAAATGAAGGCGGTGATAATGATGATGATGATAAAGTCGTCTTGCTGCGACACAGCCAAAGGGGCAGTGCTGACGAATGCGCTTGGAGGTGAGGAGATAGGAGCTGAGTCGTGAAAAAAAAGAGAAAGGAAAGTTCAGGGGTGAGAACAGGAAGTGAGAGGGGGAGAACAGAAGGGGAGGTGGAGCTGTGTGCAGAGGCAGGTACAAAGAGAACCTCGCACGGCAGCTGGTAACCCGCAATTTCATGAGATCACGCGATGTCTCAACAGCCGACAACCTCCAGTGAAGCCAATGCTGAAGGGTCCTAAAACTTGCATTCTCTCTTCTGAACAGCAGGGGGCGACTCCTCCGGGAGCAAAACATTTTCAGATTGTATAGAAGTCTATGAGAAAATGACTCTACTTCTCACTAGATTTATCACCTCCGCATTCCATTTATGGTAACAACATGGAGACGGCCGTAATCCAAGATGGAGACGGCCGTAATCCAAGATGGCGACGGCAAAATAGCTGAACTCGAGCCTTCAAAACGGCAGTCCACAAACCAATAGGTGACGTCATAATGACTACATAAACTTCTTACATACAGTCTATGCAAATCATGCGACAAACCCACCTCGTCGGGCATCTGCTTTCAAGTTTTGGTTTATCTTCTTATCTTGAGCCCAACCACGATGTTTTTCCTAAAACTAATTAAGTGGTTTTGTCGCCTAAACAGAACTGCCGTAGTTGCTGGATTCAACTGGACACGCAAAAAGCCTATAACAAGTTAATATGACACGATCTGGGGTCAGGTAGGATCAGGTTGGACGCGCATACCAAAGTGACAAGAAAGTGCTTGCAAAAACATTTCCTTATTGAGCTCTGGGTCGGTTTCACACCTTAGAAAATACGACCTTGTCCCCCACTGATTAAAGCTCTCGCATTATTATATATTTATATTTTGGACCATTTTTATCATAACTATAACTCTCGATAATACCCCTAAAGCTTCAAGACTAAACTTGCTATTGTTAAATAAGTGTTTTACACAAATCACAGCCTTCTTGTGAACCTTTAATTCTGGAAATGTTCGTAAAATCTTAATCTGTTAATCAAAAGGGTAGATACAGAAGACTATTTAATAACTTTTCATCATAGGATATTTGATCATAAACAAAAAAGCAATTAGCAAACAATTCACTAATTATTGTACAAAAAGGACGTGAACATTGTACTGATAAATTACAGCTGCACAGCATTCGCCCGGCACAATGTTGATACATTTAGAGGTACAGAAAAATTCCAACATAAAATTCCAACCTCCCAGCGTTCATTCAAAACAGCACTTTGGGCTCCGAAAGTTCACTGGAGCCCCTTAATGTTGTTAAACTACTGTGGTCTCTGCTCCTTCTCTCTTTCTTCCGCCGCGGTTAAGTCCGCTCATCAAGAAGCAGAGGCAGGATACCGACCTCCCAGTCACCCCTTCTCCCCTCTCTCCCCCACTGCCTCTCTATTGATGATGCCACGCGTGCGTCGTCACGCCGCGGCAGAACAACTTCACACCCGGGAGAGATAATTGACGGGTCGAAACAGCCCGCGGGAAAATAAACGGATAAACTTTGAACTCGCGACTCGGCAAGGTTTATTTGTCAGACGTAAGCCTAGAGTGCCCTTCCTGTAATAAAAAAATACCCACCAGTTAAAACTTCACGGACTAATCCAACTTGACAGCATGCTTAGTGTGATGAGAAGTTCAGATGCCCAAAGCCAGCGGGAGGAAAATAAGAAAGGAAGATACAAAAAAAAGACAAGAGGTGACTTTCAAAGTTGTTTAGCTGAATGAACAGCAAGAAAAAATGATGTCCGGCGAACGGAGAAGCCGAAGTGAGGTGGGAAGTATATTAACGTCCAGAGAGTCACCAACGCAACCTTTTCTTTTGCATCCCGGGCAAAGGTTACCGGGGATTGCTTTGGGGATCGCAGAAAGCAACACAAGGAGAGCTCGCCACAACCATGGCAGCAAGATTAAGCTGCAACAGAAAATCGATTGCAATAAAAAAAAAAACAGGGACGTAATATTGCAATGAAAAGGTGGGAGATGGACTGAGGGGACCGGCGGCGCTCAGCGGTCGTCTTAAGTGGGCAGAGATTTAAAAGGATAGACGTGAAGGAAGTGATATCAGAGTTTACGGGACGGAACGTCTGGAGGGCGACACGTTAAATCTGAATACCGACTCCTTCTTTGTCACCATAAAGACCTGTATATTTCCTTTTAAGTGATGTTTATTCTGCATTATGACAGCCAAAGATAATGCAGGATGAACACATTTATGTGGAGTCTACTCGTCTGTTTTACGTTCCCCACGATGCACTTCTTTTCTGCACTTTTTTGCCAAACACAATCACACATAGACACAAAAAACTGCAAATATGTTTCTAATGTTACACATTTAATCTACTAGGCATGAGCACTTCACTGGGAGCAATATATGTTAAACAGCTGTTCAAAGGCCACTGGCACTAAACTGGTTCTCCCTGCCAAGAACCTCCAAAATAAAGTCCACAAGCACGCACACACACACCATCCTGCCCCCAGATTCAACTTTCCAAGGCTTAATGGGAAACCTGATTTCCAAGCGGTGCCAAAGGCATGTCGCCCCGACTAAACTAACTCTTTCCAGTGGAGAGGGGGGAGGCAGGAGGGGTGAGGAGAGGATAGAGGAAGAGTTCAGAGAGGGAGAAATGAGTGAAAATGCAGAATACAAGATCACGGCGTACGGCTAATGAATAGGAAGATGAGTTTACGAGGATTTCTAGGTCAGGATAGAAATGGGCGCTGTGTTTCATATTTAGCACTGGAGTAGAAAAACAAGCTGATTTGTGGAAGAACAATTTGACGCTGGGGTTCCTTCTTTTCAATCTTGTGAGTGAAAATAAGAAAAGCCGACTTCACACAGAACCAGTTGCTTTCCACAAGAATCGACAGAATACCGGAAACGTTTGGAAGAAGGGGAACTTGTTCTTATCACAAATTAATATCATCAAAAAATCCTGGACTGTGAGGCCATTGTTATTTCGTCACAATCAGGTGGCTTACCTTCTGCTGAGTAAGCCAATGTGGAAGTGTCTTGAAACTTGCATTCTCTCTAACGGATATCAGGGGGGGACTCCCCCGGTTGATAAAATAAGTCAGATTGTATAGAAGTCTATGAAAAAATGACTGTACTTCTCTCTTGATTTATTCCCTCAGTAAACATTGTAAACATGAGTTTATTGTCTCAATCTCTAGTTTCAAGTCTTCTTCAATACAGCATGATGTTCATTTAATAAATTATGGTCCTTTTAGAGTCGAATAGACCATAAGGCAGGGTATGCTTTGTGGTCTATTTGACTCTAAAGCATACTCTCTGTTAGCAGCAGAGTGACTCCTATATGGTAACTTCAGTTCATTGGTTTCAAACAAAACAACATGGCGACGACGGTCATCCAAGATGGCCATGGCTAAATAGCGCACCAAAGTTAGGCTCAATTTGGGTGAGATAAAACTTTAGTGGCCATATTCACAAGGGTCCTTTATGCTAATCTCATGCAGTTTTGAGCAAAAACAAATCAGTTTCTTGCAAGCAGGATAAATGTGTTATTTCTGCCTTTTCTAAAAATGGTGTATGAATATTTCTGCTTTCTGCCTTCCCTAAACAATGTTGGATTTGCATAAACTGTGTCTGACTGGAAAGCTGAGACTCATGTGGATCCAATAAGCCCAATTATATGTATATGTTATGATGTTAGTCTCCATAGTAGCCATTTCACAAAGTGAGAACATTTTTTGAAACTTTATGTTACTGTATAAATTACCTGTTGTGGCTTTTAGGATAATCCCAGCCTCATGAAACAAAATATAGACCAACAGCGTCCAGAGGACAAACGGCTTTACTAGCTACATTAACAACAAGAAGGTTTCGAGCAGTACAGAACAGAAGTGCTTGCCATCTCATCGCAGAAAAAATCCCAGCATGGATTTGTCTATGGAGTACCTCAAGATCTTGGTGCCTCAATGTGGTATTTCGGAGGGATATTTGATCATTTTTATCAATTCTTAAATGGTAATTTGTTTTAAATTTAGCACCAAATCAGTGCAACAAATGGATTCAACCCCAAAAATTGCCTCAACATGAGCATGGAAATGTTGGCCGTCATGTACTTCCATCAGAATGTTCTAAGCCCTTTTACACTTTCACAATATATTTAAATTAATCAATGAATTAATTTGTTCATTTTTATTTCCAATTGATGACCCGTTTGACACACACTGCTGGGCTGCATTTTAGATTTATCTTCATGTTCCCAGCTTTCAGATGATGAACACCGCCACTTCTTCTTTTGCTTTTAATGGCAGTTGACAAACAGCTTTCATGTGATTTACTGTCACCCATTCATCTGGAGTGTGGACTGAGGATTTACTCTCATTCTCTAATCAGACAACAAAACAAAGATAACTTCAATAATTAAACAAACAAAGGCAAGCGAATAAAACAAAAATAGATCAAATTCATATTTCTCAAATTCCATCCGTTAGGCATGTTGATCCTGAATACTCCAAAATTCTAATATTTGTGGCTAGAATTTTTTCTTTAGTACATTACTGATATTTTACTCTCTAATTTCTTTTTTTAAACTTCTCTTGCTAAAACATATTTTTGACAAAACAGAAAAATGGTCCACAGTTTCTTCCTCTCCACAAAATTCATAGAGTTCTATGGAGATTGGAGGGTGTGAGGACTGGCTCCTATTTAAAATATATCAGTGAGAGCTGATTCTTGAGGGTGAATGCAGCTTTCTGAAACCTAGTTTTAGTAACTATTAAAGAACTCCTTTATTCTTAAGTTACCTGCCTCAGAACAGATCGTAGTGTTACACATGAAAGAGTTTCTGTCAAACAGGTCTATAGGGATCAGGTCTGACTGTCCTTTGGTCCTTTTTGGATTTATTTCTGGAAAATTCACTCAAGCATGTTTGGTTTGAGAAAGTTTTCCTTTCCTCCATTTTGTATTCATTGCAAATTTGGGCCTTTTAATATGCAAACAAATAATAATTCTTTAAGATTTTTAATTTTATTTACAACTGAATACTTAATGTAGACAGTTATTTACTACTGTATACTTACTTTCTTGTCGTACTAAATGTATATAATTGATACATATTAATTTGAAATAATATATCTAATTTATGTGGTTTCTATTGATGTTTTGGTCATTTTAAAAGTTGCACAATTTCAAAAACTTGAATTTAGTTGGGGGGTTTTTTGGGGGGGGGGTTTGGTTGTTGTTTTTAGGATTCACAAAAGTCCAATGAACCTCCAGTTGATCATATTAAATAAGTTATTTTGGATCCCAAAATAAAATACAATTTCTCAAATTAGTTTGTAGAAATGTAGACACCAATATTCTAGTTAAATAATTAAAATCTCTGGCCTACCAACACTGATGTAATTAATCGTACCTCTGTCGTATTGGGTTGCAGCATATCAGTCATTTGATCAAAGAAAGACAAGTTGATATGAGTGACAGAAATTCTAGGATTCCCCCCAAAAATATTAAAAAGTAATTCCGTAATTGTCTGAAATGACATTTTTGAAATTTCAAAGAGGAGAAACCAAACCAGTGTTTATAATAGTGAAAGTTAAAGATATAAGTCTTGGGTAATAAAATCTCATCATTAAGTTCTATGAATGATTTAATAAAAAAGTGATAACTAAGTATTATATATTTTTCATTATTATCATGACCTTTTTAACATTAAATAAGTCTTGGAAGATTATTGGTTTGGGTGTGTGTTTTTTTTTTTTAAATGCTTCATTTTTGACATGTTTTTAAAGAATAAGATTTCATACATTTTAATGTTGCATACATTTTAGATGAGATGTTAATCTGTGTTTTTGCTAATATTATGTGCTGTAGCTACAACAGAAGCAGAAGTTCACAAATGGGAGAACATGGAGGCAGAAAAGAGCTGGAATCCAATAAAAGGTTACAATCAAAGCAGGGCGCGTTACCACTAAAGATAAAAATCCCACCCGTATAAAAATTATCACAAACACGGACAGGTGGACTGTGGAGGACTTTGTCAGTGTCAGCATTTTAACATGCAAAGTTTGTGGGTGTATGAATGTTTGAATGTGTATCAGCCTGTCTCTATGCCTGTGTGTGTTTGCGTGTTTGGTCTGGTTGTGTGTGGAATGCCCTAGTTTAACCAGCAGATCTTGCCGATGGTTTGTGTTCACAGTGTGTGACGGCCCCCCTGCTGCTGTGTGAGGAGAGAGCAGGGAGAGGGAGCACGCCAAGTGGAGCAGTGTACCACACACACACACACACACACACACACACACACACACACACACACACACACACACACACACACACACACACACACAGAGCTCGGAGACCATACAGTATATCAATAAACGTGTTTTTAGATCTGTGTGATTTAAGGGGAATAACAGGAAATGACCTCCTCTGTGCAAATAGTCATTATGGTGTGAACTGCAGTATTGGATCCTGCTGGAACACTGTGATCCAACAGCGGCTTTGATTTTTGGTTTTTTCGATCCGTTACATTGAAGTCATTTTTCTTCCACGCTCGACATTGATTGACTCACATTTATCCAAAAAGGGCCTAAAGTTTAAAGCGCTAAACTTTCTCACGTATTTTCATCCTCTTCGAGGTGTGTTTGCATTAATAAACAATCTTTAAAACTTAAAGATCTTTCTTAGTGATAAAAGTATAAAGCAAAAAACAGACTAACCCTAGACAGTTGTCAATTACTATTAGTTACATGCAAACAGTCTTTTCAAAATAAACTTCCATATTCACAGGAAACTCAGATAGCTTTATGCAACAAAACTACTAAAATAAGTTTAGGAAAAGATCCTCCATGGGTTACTGAAATCCGCAAGTTAAGTGACAAAAACATCGACATTGACTTCTCGTTTCCCGTGGGGAACAAACAGCGAACTCTGGGCTGAAAGATCGCTGTCTGTTGGACCCAACCACCTCCACTCCCTCCCACCTTTGTTGGTCTTTATACTTCCTCATTCAGGATTACGTGGAGAACATACACAATCATTTTGTGGGATATCTACGAATTACTGCACGTTAGTTTTCGCTGTTATACCTACGAATGCAGGATGAGGCCATTCTGCACAGACATCTGTGAAATGACCTCGACCTATTACCGGCGCATTATGTGGTGAAGGCATGTAATGTGTGCTATTACATACCGCCATCATGGAAACAATACGTTAGGTCTACAGTAAACAACTTTGGTCAAGGAGAAACATCATGGTTGGGCTTAAAATAAGTACGTAAACTAAGTGAAACACGTCCCTTCACAATAACTCAACAACACTTTGGGACATGAACACCGGTCTTTCACACTGGTCTGGGTGAAAGTCTTGTGTTTGTTTGACCTTCCCACCCACCACTGTTTCTACTCCGTCACTAGCTCTGAGCTTGTGTCCGCATGGAGAATGGATCCTAATTAACATGCCATTGGAGTTGTTCCTGTAGTGCCGACACGTCATTTTAACACATCAGGCGCCACAACCACGTATTTTTGTGAGGATCAAGTAAGCTGTGCATATTCAGTTGTATGACAGAATGATAAAGGACTAGGTTGCAGTCAAAGATCCAAAGCATGATGGACACTGTATAGTGGACCTCCATCAACGTTGCATTAATGTAAATGTTGGAAGAGGAAGTTATCCTAGCAAAAGGACATTAACAAAAGTAAAAGTATGTGAATAGCCAGCATGAGGAACCAACGCTTTTCTAAATTCATTCTCCACTTTCTCATCCATCAGGCAGTGAACTGCAGCAGGCTTTTGAGTCATCTGTTGATCACATGATGTGTTTGATCATGTGTGTTTTTTTAACCTTTTCCTTCCCCACTGAACCCGAGGAGATCAATAAGAAACACATTAAAGCCTTTCCTCTTTTTAAAAGCACGGACCTCATTGACCCATCCCTTTCATATCCTCCACTTCATTTGGAATTCAAATTTAATGTAAAAAAAAAAGAAAAAAGGCTTCATGCATATAATTCATACATTAAACACAAGGGCCACACCATTCTTGAGGTGTTGTGTTTTCTTTTTCTAACCGCCTGAAGCTAGAGGAGGAAAATTATTCCTCTCCAGATGTATTGCATATGGATGAATGAACGAGTGCCAGGGAGATCAGGCGCTACCGATATGCAAATGAGGGGACTAATCGCTCCCAAAATAAAAATGACCAACATCAGCAGGATTCCTGCCTTCCTCGAAAACAACACGGCTGAACACCAGAGTCAGCCAAGGAAGGCTGCTGAAGGCTGGTGCCGGTTCTGATAGCCTGTAGTCTATGACTTTAACATCTGCTTCACCTTGTAACAACCTTTAACTAGTGCTGGAGGTCAAGCAGGTTTCCACAGAAACCGTTAAAGCTGAATAAACTAATAGTTTTATGTAGGGATGCAGCCGTCCAACTTTTTCAGTCCTGTTACAGATACCGGGGCTTTGGTTATGGGCCGATACCGAGTACTGATCTGTTACCAGTGTTTAATCAATAAGCTCTATGCCTCACTGTGTGGAAAGGACTGGGTTCATTACATAAAGGAATGAGGCAATAAGGCAACATCTGGCCTGACTTAAAGACACAGTGTCCAGCATTTGCGGGAATCTATTGAAAGAGATGGAATATAATATTTATAACTAATGTTCTCATTAGTGTATAACCACCTAAAACTATGAATCTTTGTGTTTTCCATTAGCTTAGAATGCCCGCCTTAATATCTACAGAAAGCAAGTCTGCTTTCACAAAGTCCACCATGTTGAATTGCTTTTTTTCTACAGTTGCTCAGAATGGACAAACTGAACACTGGCTCTAAAGAGAGCCCTTCACGATTTCACGTTACCTGAAGGCCACATAAGCTGCAGAGTGCAAAACCGTGGAACCACCAGCCACTGTCTGACTTTTATTGCTCCTAAAAAGAGTAGTGTTATTATGGTATGGATGGCCTCCTCGCCAGGCCAACAGCGTTACCACAATGTTGCAGTCTTGTACACACTGTTCTTTTAAAACATTGCTTTCAAAATAAATAAAACTACTGCAAACTGGCACTTTGTTAAAAAAATTATAAAAAGTGTGAACCTTCTTATTGCAGCGAGAAATTGATCAAAACTTAAACAGGAATTAAAATACCAGTATTTAATTTACATAGAATATAAACACAGAAGTCAATTGAACGGCACCATTGTCACCAATATCCATTCCAGCTTTTTGAGTCAGTATAGGCCCCGATATCCAACATCGATGTACTCTTAGTTTTGTGGACAATGAGTCAAGAATAAATAAATACATATATTGTTGGAGAAACGCCCTGAATTAATATTGACCTGCATATAAATGTCCCTTCTGTGCAAAGCTGGGATCGCAGAGAGCAAAGCTGAGATGAGAAATTTCTCAGACGGTGAGATAGAGAAGGTTCTAGGGGAGGTTGAGGCCAGAAAAAAACAGATTTGTTTGATAGCTGTAGCTCTTACAACCAAAGTACAATGGGTGAAGTGTTGGACCACCAGGCTCCAACAGAACAGTTGCAGTGCATGTTGTCACATATTCTCAAGGTCACTGAAATCTGCTGGACGGCTGAAGTCACTTCTATTTGTTGTTTTTATGATGACAGTAGAGAGAGCTGTCTGACATGCTGCTGGGGTTCAGTTTGGTTGAGATCTGGAGGCCACAGCGTACCATTCACATCTCCCTAACCCTCCTCATTCAATGAGACCTCCTCCCCTCTATGGAAGTTTATGTCCCCACAAATTTGTTTTTAGTTCTCATGTGTCACCTTGATCTATGTCTGCTCTGAATTTCCTCCAGTTTAAATCCACTGTGTGCATCAATATTTTGTCGATGTGTTTGTGTGCGATTGGCTGTGTGTAAACGTGTGTGTGTGTTTAAGTGGTGTTTCAACCGTCACACACGACATGGAAGCCACTCTTATCTGGGTTGATGCTGCACGCAAGCATTGGCCCAGATGTGTGTGTGTGTGTGTGTCTGTCTGCCCCTAAAACACGACATCATGACATGGAAGCCTGCCTCAGGGGTGACACAGGGTTAACAAACGATTCAAGCACACACACAAACCCACAAACCCACGCACACACACGATCATCTTAACACAGGGATGATCACGTCTTGCCACACACCTCCTCCTCTACTACAACTTTCTCTGCCACTGCCGCAGCCTTTCATCTACTCATCAATTAAAAATGCATGCATTCAAATGCTAGTGTAAGTGTGTGTGTGTGTGTGTGTGTGTGTGTGTGTGTGTGTGTGTGTGTGTGTGTGTGTGTGTGTGTGTGTGTGTGTGTGTGACTCATTCCGTGACTGGGGCATGCTTTTGACCAGCGGAGAAAGAATAGGAATGTTCATGAATGAAATATCTACAGATGAGGGGTAAATGGAGGAACTCACACAATGACATGACTTCTAGATACACATATACACATACACACACACACATACACGCACACACACACATACACACTTTCACATTTCAGGGCTCCGGACTAACTTTTTACATTGGTTGCACTGTTGGAACTTTTTAATTTAGGTACCAGCACCCAACATTTTGAACCAATTTTGTCCGTTTCCATACACATTGATATCTGAAAAAATCACGGACAAAGATGTTGGGGTCCGAAGGGCGAAGGTCCAAGGGGTCCATTGGCCCCCGTCACTTTACGCCCCAGTCCCACATTAGAAACGAGAGTGAAGGAAGTAAACATGTAACCTGCCGAGGTCGGGTTTAAGTGCAATCAACATGTTAACATATTTTTGCGTTGTGTCCGTGTCATAATTATAGCTCCTTCTGCTGCCATCAAGTGGCAAAAAACATAAATTACTGCTGCTTTAAGGTGGGTTCTGCTTTGTACAGGGGCTTGTAGGTTTCACATACGAACAAACAGAGAAGACCTGCTGAATGTCAGGCGCTCCGGTGAGACTGATGGAAATGTTTAGTGACAGATTTGTTTGGTTCAGAATGGTCCATGTACCAGCGATAACGCAAGCAGCACAACAGCACAGTATATGAGAGTGACGAAGCAGGATTGTTTTATTACGAAGACTAATTAAAAAGCAATTTTAGTTCTTCATATTGCATTTTTTTCCTCATTGCACAAAACAATAACTTAAATGTCGGGAACTTTTGAGATAATTCAGAACATCGAATTCTGATTTTGAAATATTGGTTTATTAACTGAATGTTACATGAAGGTTCTGTGTTTCTACCAACAGCTTAAGGCTTCAGTTATTGCCAGTAAAGTTCAGGGCCAGTAAACTTTTGAAGTCACATTAGCTGCTATGCTAACATGCGCCTGTTCCTGCTTAATGACCAGGTCATATTTTTATGCAGCAAAGTTTGGGATGATGCCAGCACATTTTAGGATACCATGGTGAATTTTGCAGACAGCATTTGCAAGATTTCCTGGCGGCACATGCAACATTTCTGCCTTTTCTGGCAGTATGGAATTTATTTTCACTACATGTAAATGGTTGAAAGCCAAGCATACGAGTGGAGGGTTGCAAACACATACTAGCATTAGAGGAACAAGAGCAAAGCGCGAGAGAGTCATTGGAAAAGACAGATTTTTTGCAATTTTTTGCAAGGTAGATGCTATGGATCTTTTGTGTTGAGTATCAATAGAAGCCAAAGTTATGAAGTATTGGTTTTCTCCAATCTTCACAAGAGATTGTCATGTTTCTGCAGTAATGAGCACGTGAATACAATTAAAAGGTTGCTACTTCAGCATTCCCAGCCCACCTTCACCCCTTTGGGCCTCAATGTCACTTTTCAAAGTTTCCTAACAATCCTATCAGTGCAGTGTGAGACACTGAGGGCTGATGGAAGAACTCACAAATAAATAGAAGGGGATCTGATCCATAGACCGCACCCCCACCCCCCTGATGTTGATGAAATAAACAAACCAAAAAAACTTGAAACCCCACCACTTTAATTTATTTCTACAAATAACAGTGGCAGCCATTCCATTAGCTATAGCGGCGGTATAATTAAATGCCCGGTGACAGCCATTTAACGGCGATGACCCGGGGGGTCTTGATGCCTTAAGTGGCGGAGGCAGAGGTGTGGCGGCGGCTCATGGCGGTTCACGGCAGGTCGTAACAGGTATTGGTTTGATGCTAATTGGGGCGGCGTTGCGGTGGTCAAATAAGGCGGCGCTAATTGGCGGTCAGGGACACATTTCAAGGACATCTCAAACAGAGGCATCTGCCGCACTCCGGAGCAATTGCAAACACACACACACACACACACAAACATGTACAAGCTCTTGGACAAACAGTGGCATCTGTGCTTCTCAGCAGCAGTCCGAGGCCGAGCAGAATGCCCGGTTGTTTTCTGCAAACGAGCATCTCTGTCTTTCTAATGGGGGATTCCATGTGACCGTGACTTTGTCTGTTGAGGCTTCATGTGGGCTTCTGAGTCAACGCGTGAATGTTTCATATCAACCCCGACGCAACAGATGAGTCGGTGAAAGCGAAAGTTACAGACGCAGGAAGGGCAAACTCATCAGGCCCATAAACCTCGGCAGGATAGAAAAAACACAAAAGCCTCTGTCTCTCCTCCAGGCTGCTGAGAGCAGGATTAGGCCGTCTTACCGGCGAACAATAGACAGACTGTTGCGCTGATAACGGAATGTTAATCAGTAATGCCTTTTTCTCCAACTCATCTGTTGGCGCAGGCTACGTGCTCGCTGTTAGCTGTTGGAGAAACACAAGCAATGTCCATGCCATCGCCCCCATGACGTGGTATACTAACAGATGGTGAGGCCATAAGGCTCCAGAGCGCCGTTGATTCCTCCATTTCTTCATTGAAAAAGCCCAGGAAGTGAAGGGTCGACTGATTTGCAGATGATATACGCAGATTTAAATCATCATATCCTGGTCTCAAGAGGAGAGCTGCTCAGGTGAAAGATGGGAGGGTGTAATAATGTACGTTAAAGATCCCAATTAAAATCTGTGCAATGGCTATAGAATCCCAACTGGAATGTTTGGCTGCACGTATCATTACCATCTCACCCCAAATGTCCTTTTGATGTGCTGGTCATATATAGACGATAAGAAGATAAAGAAATACATGTAATAGGTGATTTCAATCTAAACAGGTTAGACTTAAAAAAATATAAGGGAGAACTAAAAAAAAACATAAATTCAAAGTGTAATCCGAATGAAATAATAACTACTCCAACAAGAATCAGAAAAGATTTTGGACCTTGATTGACTTGATTTTTTTAAACCTCACTTATCCATCCCAGACCCATTTAATGTGTTATCTGATCCAGCCACCATAGACCGGACGACATTATTTGTCAGTGCCTTCCATGACCATGAAGCTTTTAAAAATATATTTATATTGTGACGACCCTCCCATACACTAGGTGTCCCTGTTGCTGTGAATGTTTGTCTGTTGCAGGTGCTGAATGGAGGGTCATCAGTTGTACGAGCCACACCTGAGCCGGTGTCTGCTTTGCTCTTAAATGCTCCTTCATTTGCCTTTCTCTCGCTGGGGGGAAGATCCTTTGTCACTGGCATGACACAGTTGCTGGTTTATGTCTGAGGTCTGTTCTGTTGTACACACTGCCACACATCCATACATGCACTTCACTACTGATGACTGATACCTCCATGTTGCCTTGTTTGACTGATGGTGGGTGAAAATAAATTGCTTCTTTTTAGCATCCAGCTCGTTTGTCTCCCTGTTTGCTGCAGTCTCTGAGCCAGGCTGTTACAATATAGAAATAAAATAAAAAAATTCTCACACCACTACTATTCAGGTTAAGGCTAAAGAAATGTAAAGAAAACATCATGATCTTGGGTTGAAATTACTTCATTGGGTTACCTTTAAATTAAATGGTTACAGTAATAAATGGACTTGTGGCTCTAAAACAATGTCATACTTAGAGGTAAACCGTGTCCCTACATCACTTCTCTGCATTGTGGCTCAATGTTAAAGCACCATCGTCTTTCAATCAGATGATAGGCGGTTCAATCCCTGGCTCTGCTAGTCCATGTCAATGTGTCCATGAGCAAGAGAGTCCTGATGGACAGGTGGCACCTTGCATGGTAGCCCCTGCCATCAGTGTATGAATGGGTGAATGATGACATGTAGTGTTAAAGGGTTTTGAGTGGTTGGAAGACTAGAAAAGCGTTATACAAGTACAGTTAATTTACTTTAAAAAAAAAAAGTTCTTAAAACGGCAGTCCACAAACCAATGGGTGACGTCAAGCTGACTATGTCCACTTCTTACCTACAGACTATGGTTGTACTACTTCCTCCTTTGCTCCTGATGCTCAGGAATCCTTGTCACTTGAATGAAAGAATATGTCGTTTTTTGTGGCATTTTCCGAAACCACTGATCCTATCATTTCCTTGGGAGGATAGCTCTTCAATGCACACGATACAACACAGATGTGTATTGACCTCTAGGCAATAATGAGGTCTGCAGTATTGAGAATTGGTCCATGTAAAATGGGAGGGAAAAAAATGCAAAGGTGGAAAAACTTGAGCTGTACTTTAGTGGAACCATCTATACGTATGCAGTGAACAGTATACATTAGTAACCAATGGACTTCAGTGGTCTGACAGTTGAACTTTTACTCTGTGTGGTAGTTGCAGGTCAGAAAGGTCTTTGCAGCGCTGCGTGTCTGAATGGGACCATTGCATGACTGATTTTCCAGTCTGAAAAAGTGTGTGTGTGTGTGTGTGTGTGTGTGTGTGTGTGTGTGTGTGTGTGTGTGTGTGTGTGTGTGTGTGTGTGTGTGTGTGTGTGTGTGTGTGTGTGTGTGAGTGTGCGCGCTCACCAACTGGTCAAGTTACTCCAGTCTCTTCTCTCCTCTCTGACTGCACGCCTCACTGGCCTAACACTGTCTGGAGCTCCTCCTGTGTGAGTGTGTGTGTGAGTGTGTGTGTGTGTGTGTGTGTGACAGAGAGAGACAGTGTGTGTGTGTGTGTGTGTTATAGAGAGAGAGAGACAGAGAGAAAGACAGCCAGCCCCTGGGAAGTAGGATGGTGTGATAACACTCAGAAATGATAGCTTAGCCCTGGAGAGCACTTGACACGCAATATCTCCTTCCTCAGATCGACACATACAGACACACACACACACACACACACACACATACACACACACACACACAGCTGTCACAGTGAAGGGTAAACAAGCAGCGCCAAGGGCTCTGAGAGCAGGCAGGGAGAGGAGACTCGGCCTCATCTGTATGTGTGTGCGCCAGCGTCGGCGGGTTTGGTGGGAGTGGCGTCTGTGTGTACGTCTGTGTGAAACATAAGTAAAGTGGACCAAATTGAGTCTATTGCCACTCAAACAATAGACAGTTTGAGACCAGACAGAGGGGGAGAAAAAGAAAAGTACCCAGTCAACGTGGACATGCAGCTTCTAGATCTCATCTCACCTCCTGTCTTGACTTTTTTTTTTTTTTCAATTCCCCTCCCACCTTTCACCAGCAGACAGCGTGATGGAACATTAAAATGTCAGACATATAGGCACATCAGGCAGTATGGCAGTGCATATGACTCGCTATATGAGGGAGGAGTGAAAACTTTTGTTCTGAAATGTTTTGTTTTTACCGTCGCAAAAGCACAAATTTATTGTGAAATTAGCAGAGGGTCTTTAAATGCAAATAGGAGCTCTGCACAAAAATCAAATTTTCCACCATTAAAAGCGTTCCGTTAAGGAGGCACGGCAATTATCTAGTTGCACCACTGGCAGAATTTGTTCTTCTGATCTCTGAATGTGGGACAGAATGACCTGCTTAAGTGTTTTCTGCTGTTTGGACCAGGAGGAAACCTCTGGTGCTGACAAATGAAGCCAACGAGAAAGTGCCAAAGAACTGCAGTTGCTCAAATGGCCCCTTAAAGCTGGCTCAGAAAGAGGGTCAAAACCTTCAGACCCCATTTACAGCAGAAACAAACATGTTCACAGCCTGTTTTGTTCTCTTAAGCTAATATCCAGCTTCATGCAAACTGTACAAGTGGTTTCATATAACTCGGACGTATAAATTATAATGAAGCATACAGATTAGCATAATTGAGGGTGTGGCAGCTTTGAAAGACAGGTGGATGCCGTACCAGGTCGCTAGCTGATAGCTTGCAGATTTTTGGACTGGCTGTGGAATCAAACTGCTATGTCATTGCCAAGATGGTTACAGCCATAAGTAGGAGACGCCTACTTTGAGATTTAGTACGACTCTTCAGAAACCTCTGATTGACTTCAAAGAGACAACAACCATGTTTTATACAGAGCCCAATGCCTCTAATAGGTTTGAATATTTTTTAGATAAAATACTCAGTAGATAAACTGAAACACCTCTCAACACACTGTTCCAATCACAGTTTGTCTGCCACATATTGTGTGTAGAGCCGGACTGGTAAGACTAGCTTTTAGGTGGCGTTCACACCTGTGCCTTTAAGTCTGGTAAAATCTGAATCGATACCTGCCTTATGTGATTTGTTTGGGCACCGAGGCCCTCGAGAGAAGCTGGTCTCTGTCCGGTCCCAGACAAAGTCTGGGGAGGTTCATGGTGGGGAACGTGATCCGACCTCGATCCAACCCAACTCACAGATGTGCTCCGCAAGTGTGAGCTCAACGCCTCCTTCGGTTAGCATGTCGTTGTACAATGTTAGCTCCCATGTTCTGCTCAGTCGTCTGAAGGCAGCACGTTTTCTGTGAAGCAGTGAAGTATTTTCAAGGAAGGATCCATCGATCTGGATCAATATATGAATTAAATGATCAATGATCCACTATCAGGTGGGGCCCTTCTGGCTGTTCCAAAGTGGAGGCAAAAGACTAAAGGTGAGCGTGCTTTTGACATCAGGACCCCTCGGCTTTGTAAGGACCTGCCTGAGGAGATAAGGCTCGCAGAATCCGTGATCTCTTTTAAATCACTTCTTAAAACCCCATTTTACAGACTGGCTTTTATGTGATGTCGACTCTTTCACGCATGCTTTATTTATTATCGGTTTAACTAAATTATTTTACTATATTATTTTACATGTATTTATTTTATTTTATTTCTTAGTTCATTTCTATCGTATCGATTGGTTTTACCCTCTTGAATATTGTACTGTTTTATGTGGGTTTGGGCCTCATTGTTGAGCTTTCTGTTGTTTTATTGCCTTGTTTTTTCTGCTTTGTCTGTTAAAGCACTTTGTAAACTCTGTTTTTAAAGGCGCTATACTGTATATAGTCATTATTATTATTATTATTATTATTATTATTATTATTATTATTATCATCAACGCAAAGTGAAAACATAATTTTCATTCTGTTTTTTGGATATGCACAAATATCACAACGTTAACTTTTAAACTGTCAGTTATGTTGATCAGAGCGGCTGCATGTAAATTAAAATATTAGTGGAATTTTCATTTTATTCATTAGCCATGTAAACAGTTAGTATAAATAAAGTCTCTTTCCGAATAAGGGCAAAAAACGAATTCTTAAAGCACGTATCTTAGTCAGTGTTGCTGTCACAGTAAAATGCCCTAGTCCACCACTAAGGACCTTCCTCCTGTATATGCTTTCTTGATCCATCCCCATCAGACCAATAAGCTTTGTAAATGTTGTCAGGAGGTTTGTAGCGATGCATTTTGGTTCGCTTTGATTTTTCTCAACTGATTCGGACGGGAGCCAAAAAAAAATAGGTATAAAAAGTTCCATGATGTAAACTGTCTATTGTAAGCGCTATAAAAGCTCTTCACTGATATACAAATATACTATGAATCATGCATGGTATTATTCTACTAGAGTACACTAAATGTAAATTACCCTCATACTCTGTCACAGAAATGTGTGTGTGTGTGTGTGTGTGTGTTGTTCGTGTGTGTGTGTGTCATTACACTTGCTGATAATTGATCAGTAGCATCACAGTGCGTTTATGTTGTTGATCAGCGTTTCTATCAAAGAACTGAGGCAAAAACAGAGATGCAGCTGCTCTGTGCCAGCCGGCGTGTTGTTTCCCACTGAGTCATGACTGGGAGCTTATTTGAGTCCCAGCTGAGGACGTCCACGCTTC
The DNA here is from genome assembly GCF_027596085.1 of Anoplopoma fimbria. NCBI lineage: Eukaryota > Metazoa > Chordata > Actinopteri > Perciformes > Anoplopomatidae > Anoplopoma > Anoplopoma fimbria. The sequence continues at coordinate 9,863,117 of NC_072465.1, forward strand.
AAACTAAGCTTTCTAATAATGATCTGAGTTGGTAGAAAATCCCACTGCTGCTGCCTAAATGAGCATTTAAGAAAGTGTGTATGTAAAAACAAATCCTACTTCTTTCAACTCTACCAAATGCTTTTTTAAGAATATCTTTTCTACCAATCACTTATTCTTTGGACATTTCATCTCTATAGAGAGGAATCACATTTTTTTTTCTCCCTTGCGTCAAACAGGTAGCATCTGCTGATCTGCTGTTTGTGTTTGATACTCGTATTATTACTGGCTTGTAAAGCAAATGTGATTTGATGTTAGGGCCACTGCACTAGAGTTGTGGAATAAATCAGGTTTATTTGTGTGATTAGTTGATGAAGAAGGGCTGGTCTTCTTATGGGAATGTATATGTTCCTGTGGTCCCAGTTAAAAAATGTCAAAAATATTATCCTTTTTTGTAACAAGGCTTCAAAACTGCTATATAAACACATCAAAACCCCCAAAAAATCATGACATTGTCAAGTCTGACCTGGATTGGAGGAGAGAGACGGTGATTCTGTGGATAAAATCCTTTACTTGACTGTAACTGTTGTTAAGGTTGGGTTTGATCCACTATCTAACCAGAATGATTTATGGCTGCATGACATACTATTAAAACAAATGGGGGTCAGATTTAACCCTATTTTGATGATTTGGTTTGATGAACCACAGAAAAAGTAAACTTAGATTTTGTGGTTATGAATGGATAGCAAGTTAGTTATGAAGTAAAACAATATCGGGTGTGTTTGGTGTTAAGTGTTTTGTGCTGAATTATTGAAAATTGTCAAATTTTACTCGCAAAGGCAAAATGTTCGTGCCCCTTTCTAGCACAATAGGAGGCTGGGTGGACTTAACTTAAAGGTGCTGAATACAAGAAAAAAATGGTGATGGCTCAGCAAGTGGCTAGAAGCTAACGGCGCTAAGAGGCCTAACAGCAACAGTGTTGACATAGCTGACAGGGTTTACCTTAAGGGGAACCCAATGGGTTGGCGATAGGCTTCCACGTTGAAGCCGCAGTCAACTTGGTTTCATTTCACTTCGCTGACGCTCTTTACCTACCATTCCTTAACCATGACCACAATTACTCAAAATGTTTTTATACTGGTCACATGGGTCCTTTTGAAAGGAACCAATAAACAGTTAAGTTGGATTTGTTATTGACATTGTTTAAACACAAGTTGGAATATAGATTTACAGTTGCATTAACACTTTGAGGGTAACAGTGCAGCTAACCATGGCATCTTAACAACCAGCTGATAAAGGTGAGGAGATGTCACTGTACCAAAGGCACATTTCTTCTTTGAGTGTTTTTGCCAAGGACAGAAAACCTCAGGTAGAAATGAAAAAAGTATATAGCATAAGCAAGGATTTTTTTAAAGCATCTCTATGAATTATTATTCACCAAGGACAAGTGCTACTCTGAAAGCAAGAAAAAAAAAAAGTAGCAGAAAATCCCCCAGAAAAGATACACAGACAGTGAAGGGCACAGAGACATGCGACTTCTGCAAGACCTGCCAGAGAACCAGCCATAAAAAAATGGATTGAAACTGTGTAAGAGCATGGTCAGCCTAGGGGCAGAGTGTAGTCTTCTGTCAGGTACAAATACACCAGATGCTTGAGATTTTATAGAAGCTCATGAAAGAGGAACGTGGGACGCAAACAACCCGACACTTTAATGCAGGCTGCACATAGAATAATAAGGGATATGAGTTTTAGAAGTCCTTAACTAATTGACAGAAAAGCAGGAGAACCTGTTTAAAACAGAGAGAGAGATTGGATTCAAATTCAACAGAGGAAACAGAATAGAGAATTTAAAAATATCCTGACCTGGAAAACACATTTTGTTCAAAAATCCAGTTATCATCTAGTTCCCAAACATACGGATATGATTTGCAGCCGTGTAGCTCACCACAGCATGGCAGCACCTGGAAATTGGTATCATGGCAGGGTGCACATCTCCCCTCTAGCATTCACCACTGCATTGGAGACGAATCATCAGGGCATCAAAATGGTTTGTGGGTGAGGGGAGGCAGCAGAGAGGAATACACCTCCCATCCATCAAGGTGAAAACCTTCAGTACAATGGCAGCCTTGTGCAGAAGTTTAACGACCTAACTAAAATGTGGTTAAACTGCAGCAAGTTCTACGAAGTCATTTGAACAACATTGAAGAAGGCTGCCGGAGGCTTAGTAAAATATTAATCCCCAGATTAAGACAGAATGGGATCACAGGCTGATGGGATTCAGAGGAGATACAGGGATTGATGATATTGTGACAAACTGTCAAGGGAATGTGATGAGGACGGACGCAAGAGGTCCACTTCAAACAATTTATTAAACTAACAATGGAGTGGTTAGATCCTGCAAATGAAAGCAGATGATGTGACCAAATTTGACTAATTAGTCTTGAAAAATTTGGTGTAATTGTATACATTTCTGTTTGTATATAGAAAGAAAATAAAGCCAATTTTCCAATGATAATACTGAGATCATAACTAATGTCATTGCACTAATGAATCCGGATGATTTCATCAGATTTTGTGTAAAATCTGACCCCACGGCACCAAAGCATTAAGCATAACTATATAGACAAAGCCAATCTTCTCTCTGATGGTCAGATAATATGCAGGCCTTGTTTGCATGTTCTATCTTGAAAAAGCACATATGAAAGGGTAACTTTTGTAACCCTGGCCAACTTGGTACATATTTCCCTGTGTTTTTGAAATTGGCCCAATATTGAGCGAGAACCCTTCAGACGGCAGACGCTAAACGGGCGATCACCGCGGGCAACTCCTCACGGCCAATGTACGTCAACATGGGAGACAAGAGTGTCGGTGTTGTCAGAGAAAACATATGTTTACAATGTCATGTGTGAATACATAGCTCATATAAACAATGCCGATGCTACTCGAGATCTCAGAATGAGACTTCTCTGAGAGGCGATACACAAAAATAAACAGACAGGATTAAGCGTAAAGGTTAAGAAAACGGTTTATTTCTCTGTAGGGTTCTCTCCATAATGTTGTCACACACTTATAATAGCACTTTTAGTGGAGTTGTCCCGAGCAATTACATTGCAGCCTTCTAGCGGCTGCTGTCTGCAGCGTTCTCCTTCAATACTTGACCAATAACAAAACTTGTCCCCATTAGTCACTTAGACACAAATACATGGGAAGAAAGGGTCCAAGTTGAAACGCACCCAAGTAACGCATTTAACTTGTGTTTCCTTGGTTTAAAAAGTGCTGATTCACACACAAACATGAAGAGCCCTTTTTATCGGTCCCTTACTGGTGCTATCTTCTTAAAACCCCGAGGCCACAAATGCTGCTTTAATGTCTCTGCCAGCCGAGCCACTCCAACAGCAGCACATAGTCGTGGAGCGCTCCGAGACTCCACCGCAGGGGGGAGAGAGTTTATCTCCTCCATCCTTCACATGAGGTCCAGCGTGAGCGGCGGGGGCATCGCACACGGCGAATGTTACCAACTTTTCACGGGGCCATGAGATGACAGAACAATCTGCTGAGTCTGCAGCTTGCAGATCACAGCAGGAAAAAAAAATGCTTTGGTGTTCGACGCGCAGCAGCCACCGTTGCCTGCAGCTAATGTCACACAAGCGCTACCAGGGAAGGAGGATTCATCGCTACTGTGCTCTCTCGGGTTTCTGTCAGAACCGTGTCCCGAGGCGAAGTGGTCTTCACAACATCAGCCAATAACTAGAAAACACGCACAGACACACACACAGAAACTTGAATGTGCTCGCACGCCAAGTTGCCATCATCTTCCCAAACCGTTCTCGAGGGGTGATCAGAACGAATTTGCATATATTCTTAAATGTAAGCACTGAACTCTGTAATTACGCCGAGCCCCGAGTGTATGCGATAGACTGTGCCTGTGATTGTTTATGTACGGGAAGACGGGCCATGTTTTCGGCAGTAACGAAAGGGGAGGCGCCCTCGCTGAATGCGGCCCCGCTAGCAGCTGTCTAACACAGCTGTGGCAATTCATAAAAGATATACTCGCACACCCGCATTATCATAAACACACACACACGTGTGGTGTTAAATCTAAGCAAGCCTCCCGGGGACGACACCTTCCTCCTCGTGTTTCCGTGACACAGGCGATGATAATTAGACTAATTCAAAGTCTCCTCAGAGTGAGGGCCGGAGATGAGGCCCCTTGAAAGCACCGTAGATAGGTAGACACATACACACACACACACAGGGTTGATGTGGAGTTCATCCAGCTAACTGCCATATTGTAGCATAACATTACTGCACCAGGAGATCCACTGGGGAGTGAACCAGGGGGCAGAATTGGGACTGGGGAGGGTACCGCAGGGGGGCTTCCTGACCGTTACAGAGGAAAAGGCTGAAGAGAAATGACGGCTGCTGACCTCTGCAGAGCCGAGCTCGGACTCGCTGAACTCATGATATATATTCTGAAACTCAAGTTTTTTTTTTGGTGTGTAGTGATGTAATGTAAATTTTGCAGTTCAAACATCTTGTAAGGCTTTAGAATATCACATGCTTGATGAGCATAAATGGACTTTATGGGTAGTGGGGCTACCGATATATAGTTTGACATGAGGATGACACCAAGGCGGCAAACTCCAGTTCTGAAAACTTAAGCGAATGCTGAAGTGCCTTAAACTTGCCTTCTCGCCAATGGCCAGCACTCCAAAAAGAAGTCAGATTGTATAGAAGTCTATGAGAAAATGACCCTACTTCTCACTTGATTTATTACCTCAGTAAACATTGGTAACATGAGTTTATGGTCTCATTCGCTAGTTTCATAAATGGCTTCAATACATGTCATGGGTAATCTTCCCATTAGATTCTCATATGTATTGTGCACAAGTAAAATATTCGGCCCTATAAATGATTCCAACAAATTTCTGTGGCAGTTTACTTTAGAACAAGATGTTTGTCGGGCTAACCTACGTCGGCATTTTTTTGCCGACGTAGTGTAATTTGTATTTCTATGTATTTGGAACAAACACAGCGCTTAGATGAATGGAATCCTTTATAAATTCATGCAAATGCTTTGATGCAAGAGCTAGTCTGTGTACCAAGTAAATGAAAGGATCTAAAGCGCAGTGTTGGGGAAGCATACCTCTATGACCGTCTCAATGTGTCTACAAAGACGGCACTAACATACAGTAAATAAGGCTTTTAGTGTGTTGTCGCTTCATCTGTTGGAGCATAATGTAACTGAAGCCTCCTCTAATGGGACATTACACTTGTCTAAACAGCCCTGCAGAGACTCATAACCACCGTACATGTCTGTAACACACCCAGTCTGCTGCAGAGTTGTTTTTAACGTTCTTCTTCTTGTTGCATTTGTTTTATTTGAAAAAAAGTATTTTTATTTATGGTTTTTTTTGAGTCCATCAACAGTCAATGCAGTACAAACAGAAACAAACCAGAGCATTCCCAAACCCATGCTCCCTTTCCGCCACATAAAGAGAAGAGAAACAAAAAAGCAATAACAAAGGAAGGGGGTTACCCAGTGCTGAAATGGAGTTCCAGTGGAGGGTATATTAATGACAAATGAAACAAAAGATGTGTTTGCCTTTGCAACCCTTCTCGCTCGGATTTTGTTGGACTGGAAATCAAATTTGGTGCATGGATATTTTTATCGTAGGGAAGCCAAACAACGATTGTTTGCACAAAACAGACACACCGCAACGATACGAAGCCGATTAAAAATGGGCAAAGTTTCCTTTTTAAGAAAAAGGGTCTTGCAAGTAACGTTGCCAAGGCAAGAGAGGCCAGTATCAGGTGGAGCGCCAAAGACGACGGATAAGGAAAAGGCCTATAGTGTCAAACATATTCGACCAGAAGGTTATTAACTTACCGGACCAGAACATGTCAATGAGATTGGCCGGGAACTGTTTGAACATTAGGATATATTTTGGCGATAATGTGGTGGATTCCGTGTAGAAATTTGCTACTTTTATTTAAATTGTTAACCTCTTGAGACAACGTGCCGCAGCTCTTAATATGTTGGGCTTTGATCATTTAGGATCAGAGATTTCAGACAACTGTCAGCATAAAACCTTAATAACCTTAATACTTAGTACATGTAGACCATCAAATGTTAATGATTGGCAAGCTGATAAATAAAATTGTGGCCCCTTTGATAAGACCTGGATTCAGGACACCTGACACTGACAGGGTAAGGTTGGTTTCACTGAGGTTTTACAGACTTAAGAAAATAATCCTTCTCTGTTCAGAGCCCTGGTAGAAACATAATTACAAAAACTAAAAGAGGTCATGACTATGTGGTCAGAGACATCTCTGATGTGACTGGACAATAACAGGGTTTCAATAACAGTCCAATATTGTTTCAATATGGCTCTGCTCTTTTCTGCTGTAATGAAACACAGAACTGTGACAGGATCAGCTGTAGGGTGAAACGCATTCAGGTATTCAGATCCAATAGAAATTCTATATTTCAGCTGTTACATACAGCTGACTACAGAATTAAAACTCTTAGGTCAACTGTCATTTAAGCAGATAAACTCCATGTTATGGCAGCACACGGTGAAGGTAATCAAAGTAATCGTGTGATCTTAATGAATAATGTTAAAGGATAATGTTTCTGGATTAGCATATTAGGAAATAAAAAATGTGTTTCAATATGTCGCGATTTGACTTATTTTCTTTACTTCAAAACTACAGAGAAGTTATATTAATCTCATATTTTTGTGCTGAAAAGTTGTGGTCTTAGTGTGGCAGAGCCATTATGCTAATTGGCACTGTTTGCTGGTATGCTAAAATTGCCTACCAGGTAAAGCTGTCAAATTGACACCACGTTTGTTTAGCCTTGAAAACAGAAATGTAAAACATAATGTGCTGGAATTATATTTTCATAAAAAAATGGCTGGGACACAGCTAGGCTAGCTGTTGCCTCTGTATCCAGTCTTTCCACAAAGCTAGGCAACCCATGGCCCGGCTTTAGCTGTGTACTGAATGCCCACAAACATGAGATTAATATCAATTTTTCTATCACAACTATGATTTTAAAGGGGACATATGATGGTAATTTTTTAGGTTCATACTTAAATTTTGGGTTTCTACTAGAACATGTTTACATGCTTTATTGTTAAAAAAAACTAATTGTTTTTCTCGTACTGTCTGTCTGAATGTACCTGTATTTACCCTCTGTGTCTGAAATGCTCCGTTTAAGCGCCTGTCTCTTTAAGACAGTGATTTCCGTTGCCCTCATCTCAGCATCACAGCAGCTCGCTTGTGTGTGTCAGCTACTCCGAGTTTAGCATCACTTCCACCAGTGACTGTATAGTTGTGACATCACAAGCTTATGGGACTCCTTATGGCTTGTTTAAAGGAACAGTTTTTGAGGAAAAAAATGTTTCTAGACCTGCTTTATAATCAAAAAAGGCTTTTTACAATATGCAACTTTTGAATGAATCGCAGTAGTTTTCTTTCTTTGGGGTCACTTAACATGTGACTTAGCTGTTTGCTCAACTTCAATATGTAGCCCGCATAAAAGATGAATAAAAACCCAACAGCAGTCCACAGACTGAAACTGTACCCTTTCTTCAACCAAACAAATAGCTGTCTCGCCTTAATGCTAGGCCTCTGCATCCTCCTCCTTTTTGTCATGGCTGTGGCAATACTGTTGTCATTCACCTTGGCTGGAGCCAGTGTTTAGAGCCACCGATAGCCATAATCATACCTATCCACACAAACCCCACCTCTGCCTGGGCTCGCTGCAGCCAAGGGCATGGATTACCACAAAGGAAAACAATTTGGAGGGGCTGCAGCGTGCTGCGTCCAATCCAAGTCAGAGCGGATATGAGAGACAGGTTCTTTGTTCCCCCCGATATTTATCTGTCCGAAAGCTGGGCAGGAGAGGAGATGTCGCTCCGAAAGAGAGGTCTCCCAGGTCGTGGGCCTGGTATTAAAGCTGATCCATGCATGCGTCCCAGGGAGATAACACCACACATCAGGGATCGGCTGGCGAAGAACAATCTGAGAGAAAAAGTGGCACCCAGATGCATCGGGATGGGGGGGGGGATCACTGCACAACACATCACTTCTTGATCTGGCATGTGGCCAAGGATAAACCCATCTACACTCAGTTTGGTCCGGGTTTGGTTTTCTATTTAAAGCTGACATAATCTTCATTATGAAGGTTTAAATGGTGAGATGTTTAAAGGACAAATACAAGCATAAATAAGTGCATTTGTGATGTGTTGAACGGAAAAGTATTACCGTGAGTTCATCCACCTTAAAGCCACCACATCAACTCTGTTAAAACAATTTAATGCACACACTAAAACATTAAATCTATTTACTTTGAGGCCTCCTGTGCGGATAAAATTTGAGCCCCAGCTGCCTTCCAGTTTCTCATCAGAAAGTTGTCCCCCCACTAATTGAACTTAAAAAATATATTTTTTCAAAGTATACACTAAGCCTAGGCTGTGTGAAGTAGATTACCCTTGACTAGCCGCCTGTGAGTCTGGACCGACTGCAGCGAGGGAGCATGTCTGCGGCAGCAAGGTGAAAAAGTAGCAATCACATAAAAAAGAGAGCGAGTCCGAGCGAAGCTCTCCTCTCTTCTCCCGTTCTCCGCCGCCTCCTCAGGGTTAAACCCGGCGAGATCAATCCGCAGCTGTGAAGTGAGAGAGGGCACCTTGAAAATGCTGCTATTTATTTGTTTGAAATGTTCCTTTCCTTTCTAGTCCTCCCGGAGCCACCTGGGAATCCGCCATTGATTTCCACTTCAATAACTTGACCTCTGACCCCCAGAAGGGGGACGTGACGTCCCTCGGCTGGCTACGCGCAGCCAGGTGTGGTGAGGGAAATCTCCAAGCCTCTATTTTGTGGTCTCACTCATTTACATGATTTAAAGTAAAGGGATTTTTTTTTACTTCTTTCTTTTCACTTGGGTTAATTGCGGTCTCTATTTGGGTCCACAACAAGAGAGCAGCGGGCAGTCGCGGACTCACAGCTGTTTCATGTTTTTTTTTCAAAAAGCTCAAAAGGCCAGCAGCCTCCATTTCAGCTGCAAACTCGAATCAGAGAGAGAGAAAATTAGAACATTTACATGCATCTTGAAGACGGAGATAATCTTTCTGCGTGTCTTATTATATACCATGCGTCTGCCTCGGTCCCCGGTCTCATCTTGGTGTCCACGTGCCACATATGCGAGAGCAATTTTAGGCGACTTTTTGCTGTTTGCAGATGGACTCCCTGTCTGTAATGAAGTCCGGACCACCTGACGGGAAGCCGTCAGGCCGACGTGGAGGCAGCCGCAGGATTCGCCAAGCTTTGCGCTCTCTGAAAACTGCGATGGAGCATATGCAACTTAAAGATCTCGGTGGATTACAGGGATTTAGCGGTATAGTGCATCAATCAATATTGCCCTAATTATGCAGGAAAGCTGCATCTCTGCAGCCACGGGATCACACGTCGAACGCGGCGCATCCATTTGTACAAGTTCCTGTGTTATCTTGAGGAAGCTATGATGGTAGAGCTTATTAAAATCACAGAGATGACTTCATGTGTATGGTGTTATTCTTTTTACAAGAAGTCCCCAAAGTGTCTGTCAGTCAAGAACAACAAAAGACAGAACAAAAAGCTGCACAGGAAATGAGACAGAGGACAGAACAAAGATAATGTATGTAATATTGGTATGAGAGGTGAACCATGGGTAATCTGACTCAGATAATACACTGTATTATTTTCTTTTTTTGACTATGTTATGGCTATGTTAAGAAAATGTTTTTGTAAGCTCAACCCCATCTCTCTCCATGTTGCCTGTTTTTTACCACTGCCTATTGTTTTATTTAATGTTATATTTTTTCTTTTTAAACTCTGTATTTTGCAAATTAGGATTTATTTGCTCATGCATCCAATCGAGAAAGGGAAAAACCCAGTTACATTCAAATGTGTACATAACAAAATAAATATTTAGAACAGATCGTGTCAATCAGAAATATTTTTTTACCTTTAAGAGTAGAGACTCTATAAATATAAATGTGATGTTTTACTTTATAATGCAGTGTCTCTCATTTACTCGCTCGCTGTCTCACCATGTGATGAACCAGGCCTGGATGTGGCAGATGGATGCAACCCAGGTACCGTAATAACCAACTGTAACTGGGCTATGCCTCCTGTTGTCTGTCCTCATACCTAAAGACCTAGTAAGTGACCCAAAAAATAAACATGTGCATATTACATAACTCTCATAGTAACACCTTTAAATCCAATGAAGCATTTCTTGCTTGTTGTTCTCCAAACGTGTAGTACCGACAAGTCCTACAGTTCGAACAAAATTTCAAACGTTTCAAACGTTTCTTATCTGGCAAGCGAATGGTCATGGTCAAAGTTTAAAGAAACAAGCGTTGAAAGTTGTACGAGACACAAGGTAATTTGCAGTCTCTGACAAGTAGTATTGTCTCTAGAAGATTGGGGGCCTTAACAACTTGAGGAAAATATTAGTGTCAGAGAGGCTAGTACTTGTTGCCTTTGTTGGTTGAGTTGTTTGGGGTAAGGCATGATGAGTGAGATGTGTTAACAATGTCATGGAAAGCCAATCAGAGTTTAAGTATGGCGGGTCATAACCTGGCCATAGTAGGAAAACATTTTGTGACTTTGAAGTGACATCATTTTGCATAATAATTAGCCATGGTCTTCTGTTTGTTGTATGTTCGAAGCAATGGGCCTTTGGAAAGATGGCCTTTTGTTTTTAAGTTAACAAGCTGTTGGACAAATGGACTTTCGGTCAAGTGGGACATTTTTTGGACTTGGTTTCGGAATAATGGGCCATCGGAACTATGGCATGGCACCTTTGGAAGGTACTGATCTGAGAGAACAAAAGGTTTAGGGAACATAGGGCTGATATAATATAGGACCCAGGGAACACAGGGTTGAGGGAACATAGCGCTGAGGAAACATATGGTTAAGGGAACATGGGGTTGAGGGTACATGAGGTAGAGATAACATAGGGCTCAGGGAACATAGGGTTTAGGGAATATAGGGTTGAGGGAAGAGGGAACAAAGATACACTCCCAACTTCAGTGCAGCTTCAACGAACTGCTAGCATGTCTGTAGACTCTTGGTCTAGTTTCACAATAAAGCAACATATAGTGTATAAGGTAGGTATATATATATATTTACACTGTACCGTGCATGTGTACTATCTGGTGAGAACTGAAACCTGCCTAGCTGTCTTTAACTCTCTGGCACTATGGGGACTGAATACAGCCCTTAATAATACAATAGCAGATTTGACCGGTGTCCAGAAGGTCAACAGAGACAATGTCATGCTATCAGTTGCGGTATTACATCTGGAAAAGCTTGACTGTTCCAAAGCACCCCTCCTCCCTTCTTTTCTAATTGTCAGCAGCTCACCAAAATAGGGTGCAATTGTGAGCGAGAGGGACGGGAGTGTGTTATTTCAGCACCTGGCTTTTCTCTGCAGAATACACTGGCTCTATCCCATCTGGCTTCAGGCTGCGAGAGGGATACTGAGCAGGAAATATGTACAAAAAAATTGAAATAAAATCCCACGTTCTTTGGGCCTTGCCTTCCCTCCCCTCTTCCAGCACCACAGCCCATCTTGTACCCAGGCTTTCTACCTTGTCCAGATCTGGCCTGACCTAGATCCAGTGTGGAAGCTACATTTCCTTCCTCATCACCCTGTGTTGTCAGTTAATAACCTGCAACCTGGGAGGAGACATTGCTCCGCGGCAGATAGACAGCGCCGAAACACCGTCATGTGTGCTCAATACGGCGCCTGGGATCATTATTTCTGATTGGACCTTTCAAGTGTTTCAGCAGCCGAGAAAAAATGTCCGGGGAGACTTAATTTCCCCCAATGAGATCGGCGTCTCGAGCACGAAAAAGCGTTTACCTGGACACAAAATCATTTTCACATCGCCGAGGCGCCGGGGCCGGGGGAATAAATGGCACGTCTGTGACTCAGGGCTGATGCAACGGATAGAGCACGATGAAGGGATGATGAGCGGATATTCAAGATGATGACGGGAGATGATCTGCGGAGAGAAAAGTGACATCCGTAACCTCCATAATCGTGCCTCGTGTCGCAGCAGGGGGGTGGAATTCAGCTGGCTCACTGAATAGACAGTTTAATCGCCCAAGTAAAAATCACTTAACACGGCCCTCTACGTCTGTCCTAAAAGGATTGGGAAGGAGATTTGAGGTAGCCCGCCACTTCATTGTACCCGCCACGCCTTCAACCTCCGATCCATCCACCCGCGGTCTAACTACTTGAATGCCATCTGCTTGTTGGTTCGCTGGAGAGGGGTCAGAGCCGGGGCATCTGAACAGCCAATTTTGGCACTTTAAAATCTCTCCAAGTACCACCGCTCTTTCTCACACAAATGCACACACACACACACACACACAGGGTAACTGGAAACTGCTAATCACCCTAGCAGGGTGCTCACTTCGAGAGCCAGGCTGAGGATGTCTGTCAGTCGGAGGAGGGGGCCGGGCAGGGGCCGGGTCTCGAAGTCGAGAGGGAAATAAGACGACAAGCCCGCCCCCATGTTTTCTTTTTTCCCATCTGCCCCTGTTAAGATCGGCCGGGTTTGAAGGCTCAATCGGCTGCCATCGTTTTCCTCTCCTCTCCTCTCCTCTTACATTCTGGTGCGATACGACGGCTGCTGTTTGAAACATGAACGCAGACGATATTGAGCACATCAAAGCTTTCGCTCGCTCCCTCTTTCTCCCCCTATCTGTCTCGCATCATCCCCCTCTGCCTCTGTGATGTTCCCATGAACGAGTGAATGAGGTGTGTGTGTGTGTGTGTGTGTGTGTGTGTGTGTCTGCGCACAGACAACCAGAGAGGAGGGCCAGCGGTGGGTTGCCCCCGGGGCTCGGACCTGATCAAAGCAGAGTCTGTCAGTTTGCAGGTACACAAACAGCGCAGAACAGAGAGGAGAGGGGAGAGAGGGTTGGGGGAGAGACACTGGCACAGAGCAGAAAGGAGGTTTGGGTAGAGCTGCAGAGATCAGAGAGCATCATTCTGTCTTAAAGCAGGGTTATGTGGAGGTCAGGAAGCGTCAGCCGGCACTACTACTCCTCACCTCAGTTTGAAAGAGCATGTAAAGGGAAAGTAGACTGAGTTAAAGGTTGGACTCTCCCAATGATAATGACAGCAACCTGCTGCTTTATTAAACCAAGCAAGTCTCGGTTTCTGACTGCCTGTATTTCGGTACCTATTTGCACGGATCCGGTACTTCGGTAATAACATTAAATAATGTGTAATAATGGTACACATGCTGCAGACAAAACTCTGAAGCTGAGATCATCAGAGGGGTGCAACCACAAAGCCAAAAAGACATTTCAACTTGCTTTTATAAAAACTAAAATGAGTCGAGGTCAACAGTCGACAGCGTTTTGCGGTGGATATGCTAGCAGGAGCGGCTGCAGGGGGCTAACATTACCGCGGCAGGAGCTAACCAGATTCTCCACCAGGAGCAGCAGCAGCTAGCCAGGTTCAACCGCAGGAGGAAGAGAGTGCTTTTAGAGGATAAGAGTTCTAAGGGACGTCTAGCGATAGGTCAGGGATGGGATGCACAACTATTTGGAAACGCAACTCAGTTCAATGTTCAGCCGTCCTACTACTACTTGTAATGGTTTGGTAATGGTAGTCGTATAGTTTTTACTGCACAACATGTGAGGCGTCAGAGTGTTTGGGGCAATGAAGACAGTGGGCGGCTGGAACTAGAAAATTAAAAAGGTTGTGTGTACCATAGCCTTGTCTGTTTTGGATATTAAAAAACAGCAACCGGCCCTCAGAAAAAAAGTATTTGAACATGCCAGCATTCCTGATAAGGTGAATGGAGACACCCTAGTGCTACAGGCTGTAGTTAGCAGTCAGTCTGAAAAGATAGCCGCTAGGCTACAGTGTAGGATTTCACACCGCGTACAAGGAGGCTTAACACCACAGGGAGCAAATGGCTTTGAACATGAGATTGATTGCCAAGGGGTTAAGTGGAGCTGATAAATCCACAGTCCAAAGAATTCCACAGTCCAAAGTTGCATGTGCAATTATGCTGGAACATATTTTTGCAGAAAACTGTTTGGATAAATAGCACAGTGTGCATCCAAACTCAGTCTAATGCTGGAGTAGTCTACCAGTTTAAACAACATGAGTCCGTTGATCACATACCTTAGAGTTCTGAGCCTGATATGGACAAGCCTACAAACATCCTCTTGTAGACTATACAAGATCTTGTTGTTTTGGCCATCACATTTTAAGATGGCAAAGCTATTTATTTTGAACTTCCTGATCCAGGTAACATCATTCTGACCAGTGGAAACAAGTTCATTAAGCCATGATCCAGGACCGTCACACTGCATATCACGGTTCTAGATGGCTAGCAGGGGTAACCTGAGCGTTTCCTAAAAATTGTAACGGAAAGAGTGTTGAAAATAAGAACTTACCCAATGGTTGAAAATCTTCTTAGCAACTTATAAGAGAGGAAAAACGATGTCAGACGAGCGGTAAGTAACAGAAAAACATGATTTACCCAAAGAAGTTTTCATTGAAGGATATACAAACTGTTCAAAAGTATTTCTTCCCTAAAATGGTAATATAGCACTAATCATTGTTTCATTGTTGTAATCATTGTTTGTTCTGCAACATGGAGACAGACCTCCACATCAAATGGAACATCGCATACCTTTTAATATTTTTTGTTGACATGGGTAATGTGTTAACATTACAGTCCCAGCAAACACAGTGCATCATTATCATTGAAAGTCCAATACATACTTGTCTTATAGCTCTGTTTTGGGCTCCACCAACCCCAGAGAAAAATCTCTCTTTAGCTGCTAAATGCTACACTATTCTCCTTAGTTGGTCTTTAACTTTGTCTCACTGCTGTTTGGTGTTGGGCAGGTAGGGTACACTGAAGAGTGGGGTAAACAGCTGCCAACAGCTGGAGCTGGGATTGTGTTGAAGAGAGCGGCGAGACATGGCATTTTGATGCTAAAACATACGCACTTGGACCAAAATGTGTTTGTTCGGGTTTTAATACATGAGGAACACCACTGGGAAGCTACAGAATGATAGACCTCGAAAAAAAAGATTAAAACATAATGGACCGGCCCTTTAATCACACCAATGGATGTATGTGCTGTTAATCTCTCTCCAACGCTTTCCTCTTTGTCTGTATCCGGCCACTATCAGATCGCACACTCAGAGAAACAACCATCAGCTCCAATGTCACTGCAGACGTGTTTCCGGCAGCGAGGACGGGGCGCGTCGATACTCGCCAAAATGACACACAGCTCGCCTACCGTGCGCACTCTCATACGTAGCGTTGCATTCGGAGCGGGGCTGAAAAGGTTGTTTAGATGAATTAAAGCATCGAGCATTCCCGACACGTAGCTGACGGCTCTGTGTCTCTTAGAGAGAAAAAAAGGGAGGAACTAGAGGGGAGAAAAATAGAGCACATCAATTGAACGGGAAAATGAGAAAGTTTGTCCCTGACGCCCCTGTCAGAATGAACGATTAAGATATCTAATATGATGTTTAAAAGCTGGAGGGCAGACGAGCTGATAACGGCTCGATAAGGCCTCGCTCGCGCTAATTAGCTTCTTGCTTGCTTTTTTTTGGGAGGGGGGGGGTTATCTATTTAAAAAGCTTTGAAGGAAGGGAAAGGCACCTGCATCAATCATAATTATTTTACTCATACTAAAATTAGCCAAAGAGAGGAGGAACGCAGTCTCCTTCAGAAAGCATCGCAGGAAGAATAGAGGCTGGTGCAAAAGAGAGAGAGAGATAAAATGTCTGTGTGTGTGAGAGATAGAGATAGGGAAAGAGGGATGAGGTGAATCGATAAATATCACTCAGGCTGATTGGACCTAATTAGAGACATGGAGAGGCATTCTGGACGGGACTGGCTGAAATTGAGTTGGCCAAGTTGTCTGAGCCAATTAGGCCGCTGTATTATTGCAGCGGAGTAGAAAACCCACAGATTAGATTAAGTTTTGCGTGTGTGTGTGTGTGTGTGTGTGTGTGAATGTGTGTGTGTGCATATCAGAAAGACGCTGCTTTCAGGAGATACATGGCCAGGTGAGTGTCCTCCTGTAGTTTGATAAACTGATACAACAGCAATAATAATCACTCACCGCACTCACTCACGCACTGTTCCCCGATCACACAATGCTCCAGCTGTCAGCTGCTTGGCCTGCAGCTGTGGAGCCCACCTTTTTCTCATATCCAACTTATCACGGGTTTAACTGTGTGCGCATCCTCCCCCCCCACGTGCATCAGCGCATGAACGTGTGCCAACGTCTGATTGCGGCCGGATGCAATCACTCGTGCGTGGTGGATGCAGCAACGGGAGTCCTCTGAGTCGACACTAGCACCGCGACCGAACCTGCAGAGAAACAGACCTGAGTTCAGCCAGGCCTTGCGGTGGATGCATCGCTCATCGTTTTTTTACGGTCGGGTAACACGTGAGAAAAACACGGCTTCACTTTCAATCTGTGTTTTAGGTGGAATACAGACAGGTCTGGTCTGTGGTCCAGCATGACAAGTGGGGAAAAGATTTAGATAATTATTCCCAAATCCTCAGGCTGTTTTTGGATTGTGTATAGGTGCAGTGTAGCATGGTAGGCTCAGCTCTGCCTTCAGCCATTTAGAAGAAAATAAAAACAAGAAGTGAGGAAATTAGATCTCAGAAAAAGTATCAAAGCAAAAACAGGAGAATGATGAGAAGAAAAAAACAAACAGGCATGAATTTTCAGTGCCATCGTCTCTCGACAGAAAGACTTCAAAGATGGGCGAGACAACAGAGGAGATGCAGAGATGACTTTATTTGCGATGATGCCCAAGGCAATGCAGCCGCGAGCAGCGATGACACGTCCCGGTTTGAATTGATGAGATGTTTGAAGGACTTCATTATTTTTTCTCTCCTCTCTGTAGTAGAACTATCTTTTACTGTCCAGGTTCTTCTGGAGCTGGACTGGATGGAGCTGCTGATTACAATAAATATTTCACTTTTTTCTTGATACTCTTTTTCGGAGTCTAATTGCAGCAGTTTAATCATTATTGTTTAAGACTTTTACATATTATTAATGGATGTAAATGTCAATGCACACCTTAAAGTGATTCTGTTGTTAGCTTTTTGGCTGTAGCTTTGACGAAACATTTATCATACGCATAGCTCACGGTTTCTGTGGTACATTCAGTAGACATCTGTGTAAGATCTGGACAGAATTTAAAATATTCTAAAAATGAACTAACACATGTGGGCTGTATATAAGAAGTCGACGCAGTCGTTGTGATGTCACCAAATTATTTTTAGGAATGCGGTTTTGAAGCCTCAAGTTTAGCATTTTGGTCGTCAGCAACTTGTTTTTTTGTAATCACTGAATGCAAGTGACCATATTTGAACTGTAGACCGCTCTGGTTCCTACCTTTCAATCACAGTAATCCCGCCCTAAAGCATACCCTGCTTTATGGTCTATTTGACGATTTGGACCATTATTTACTAAATGAACATCATGCTGTATTGAAGAAGACTTGAAACTAGAGATTGAGACCATGAACTCATGTTTACATGTTTATTGAGGGAATAAATCAAGAGAGAAGTAGAGTCATTTTCTCATAGACTTCTATACAACAAGACTACTTTTTGCCAGAGGAGTCGCACCCTGATGGCAAGTAGAGATAATGCAAGGTTAAGACACTTCAGCATTGGCTTTATTTTTCAGAACCTAATGCTGCCGCCTGCTAACATTATCAACAGATTGTGAAGAGGTTACAGTGTTGACTTTATGTCAGAGACGTCTATGTATTGTGTTGCAGAGATCTGAAATGAGCATGATAACCAGCTAGCCGGATAACACTGCTCTCTTAAATTATAAGAGTGTTATCCGACCCGCTCTCAGCCTTCAAGCTGTTTGGTAAAATTTTGAGCATTTTTGCCACGTTCTTATTTTGTTGAATATTTTTGATTGTAAATCTAGATTGTATGGACCCAGTTGAGGTGAAACACTACCCTCTATCTGTTTGGAGCATGTGACCAGATCTTTCACATTGCACCTTTAAATCTGTATGCTTTGTAAACTTCTGACTCTGGTGAAAAAAAAGGCACTGCAGGGATACTGGAAATGAAAAGCTTATGTAACACATAATACCATTTTTTCACCACTACAATTTTTTCCACCAGGACAAATCCAATGTTGCTATAAGAAGTCAACACACAGTGGCTTTAAAGTTTGACAAAGCATAGCGACTGAAATTATTGGAAACAGTTCTCAACTCTACAATAAAACCAGACATCCTGACTTTGATGTGTGGTGTTTCACCGGCAGACGCCCTCTGGCCGCAGACGTTTGGACTGAGGAGCAGACTGTTGAAATGTGGAAATAGTTGCTTCTCTTAGCTGGTCTCCGATCAAAGGAGGATCGATTCCTCTGACCTTGTTTCGAATCAAAGGCAGTAGTGCGGTGGTCCCGTGCAGCTTCGCCTCTGCCCCCCCGTCCATATGAGGCTTCACACATACACAGCGCTAACTGTGGTAACGATGATGAGGAATCAATAGGCGGTTATGAGCCTCTAACCCGCGCTGTTAGGGAAAAATGGGAAGGGAGGATAGATTGGGATGGAGTGCAACCCAAATCATACTAATAATCACAAAATAAATGCTGATATTCACGCAGATAGAAGGGCAAAAACTGCCCATATTCACAAGCACACACACACACACATAAATTAGTACTTAAATGTGATCTTTCCCACACATACACACACACACAAATGGCTGTCTGGTCACTGTGACTCTCCGTGTTCAACTCCCATTACTAATCACTGGCCCAGTGGAAAGTCCTGCAACCAAATCCCTTTATTTTTTTCATTAAAGCACATTTATTTATTTAGACCTGAACTAATCTTTGTAAATTCCCCCCCCAAAGAATCGCTTTTAATTATTGTGAAACCTATTAACGCTCATTATTAATATGCAGAGAGCTTTGTGGATTCAGTATACGTCACTGAAAGTAATTATGGATATGAGCTTTTTTTTTCTCTTAACAGTCTTCTTATTGAGGTGTGTGGTACAGTATAGGAAGACAAACACTGCCCTCTTCAGCCTCCCGGCAGCAGCTGGCCGGTGGCTGGCGTTGAGCCTGCTGGCATTTCCAATAGAAGTCCGTCGGAACGTCTCAATACGGCTCCACTCTCTCTGTCCCCTCCGTCTGTCTCTCTGTCTCTCTCACTCCCTCCTCTCTTTTGTCTCTGTGTTGCGTTTGAATGTTTCCTCTTTATCACTTTGTCATCTCGACACACGCTATCTCTCCTCGCCGACTCCGAGTGGCCTTAAATGGCAGAAAATGTCCTGGATGAGGCCGATTTACTTCAGTCTGAGGGGTAGAAGATGTTCTTTTTGTTTTTACTTTTTGAGTCAAAGTTGAGTCGGGGGTGAAACATCTCAAAGGGTAAACAAGAGAGGGAAGCAGAATGGAAAAGTCATGGTGCAGTTGTAAAGGTCATGCGTGGTTAATGTGTTTAGATTCTTCATTTTAGCCCAAAGCAGGCGAACCCCACCCACACTCACACACACACACACACACATATACACACACTTCATTTTTGCGTGATCAAGGCCAAAGAAACACACTCCCACATTTTTCCTGCGTTCCTATTTTTGGGAAGAGAGCAGATCAACTTTGAGTCGTGAGAGGTAAGTGTGAAGTTGTTTTTTTTCTCCATAGTTCCACAGCACTGTTCATTACCCAGCATGACAGCTGCAAGATTACTACTATGATTTTTTATTCATTTTTCAAGATATTTAAAGAAAGTCTGTTTCACCACACAAGGAGATAATTTTTAACAGTTGAAGAAATTTTCCTCATTAAAAGATAATGTTACTTCTTTGAAAACATTTGCCTTTAATATTTTTTTATAGAGTACAGTAACCGTCTTAAATTTATGGACGTAATCTAGTGCTAGGGATCTTTTATAATACATTAAATTGTTGTATACCTTTTTTTATTTTCATTGGCACTTCCTCTTAAGCTGGAAATGTTCTTTCTTGTCGTCTGTTTAACCACTGTCTCCTCTCTTATCCATAACTCTTTATTCGTCCACATACTTAGAAAAAATGAGCATTTGTAAAAACAATCATTCTAAATCTGGCCATCATAACATTTAATTTTTTTTGAACATAAAGACTGTTCACATTAAGTTGGTTTATTTTGTTTGAGGTTATAGTAATGTTTCTGAACCTGAGAATTTCCAATCTTTCTGACCACTACATTTATCTGACATCATTAGTTAATAACAATTAGACTGGGTTGCATCAACACCAATTCATTTTAAAACCTGATTAAATCTTGCACTAAATTTTAAAACTCTAAATCTTAAAATTAAGAAAGATAATTTTAAACCTTTCTTTCAACAGCGGTTTGTTTTTTACTTTTAACTTAGATTCAATTTATTTCTGTTGCACCAAAACTTTAAACTCCAACTTTAAACTTACACTTGAGTGGGTTTCACTCTTTAACTCTTTAGTCATTTTTTTTAAACATAAACCTCTAATTAACACTGAAGAAATGTTCTGAAGTCTCTGCTTGTTGCCAGTGGTTCAGAATGAAATAGTCCGTCACATTATACCACATAAAGGAAGAAATTGTAATTTTTTAACTTTGGTTTCTGTACAGATAAAATAAAATAAAAATGAAATGTTAAATATCAAGCTGTAGAGTTTCTGTGTGCCAATTGTGTTACCTTTGACCACAGCCAAGCTAGCTGTTTCCCCTTTCTCAGTTTGTATGGTAGGTTAAGCTAACCGGCTACTAGCTGCTAGCTTCATATTTAATGGACAAACATTATAGCGGTATCAATTTTCTCGTCTTTGTCTCCACTACAAAGCAAATAAGCTTCACACCAACCTCCGACAACAGCAAAACACTTGTCACACACTGAAGTATTAGTATAATCTAATAATGTTATATATACAGGACCTAAGCTACTTAACAGAAGTAATGAGTCTCTCAAATTCGACCTTCAACACTCACAAAATTAAGATCAGTAATCAAAAAGAAGGTCTCTAAAACACTTTGGGTTTGTCTTGAATTTCTCAATATTAAAGTCTTAATAGTGTTTCAAAGCCCGTATTACCAGGAAAGGAATTATTGGGGCCAAAATGCTGAAGCCTTTAATTGTTATTTAGTTTGTAGTCAGTAACCAGAATCAGAAACAGTTTTTTGCCAAGTATGTTTTTCACAAACAAAAAATGTGGCTTGGAGAATGTTTGCAATTTGCAAGAAGGGCCTGGGGTTCTGTTCATGGGCTAGACGGGCCTTCTGGCTGGAGTTTGCATGTTCTCCCCGTGGCAGTGTGGGTTTTCTCTGGGTTCTCCGGCTTCCTCCTAATGCAGGTTAATTGATGACTCTGAAATTGCTCGTAGGTGTGGATGTGAGTGTGAATGGTTGTCTGTCTCAATGTGTCAGCTATGCGTTAGTCTGGCGACCAGCCCTTCGCCCAAAGTCAACTGGGATCAGCTACATCCCAAATTTGAGTTTCAGCACTCCAGTTTTGGGATTCGAGAGACCGTCTTGGACCAAAGGAACAACCTTTGACTTTTGAAAATGGCCGCAGTTCCCATTTTAAATTTATTTTGCTGATAATAATTCTGTACTTATACTTAAGTAACAAATCTGAACACGACTTCCACCGCTCGTGTCGACTCGGTGCCATAAGTGTACGGCTCATTAACTCCATTTAAAAGTAATTAATTCAGGGACGCTCGGCAACTAAACTGAAACACAATCCTGTGTGAAAAAATCAGCTGCACTTGTTCAGTTTTTTTTTTAAAGTCACTTCTGATATTTTTTCATGAACGGAATAAGCCGCTAATTGTTCCAGCAGCAGCTGACTTAAAGGACAGGATGAGCAGAGGACAGACTGAGGTCCTGGGGCTGCTGATAGCGCTGACGAGCCCGCTGCTGCTAATCGCTGCTGCTGGAAAGAACTGTTGGAGGGTAGGAAACATGTCTGTGCACACACACACACACACACACACACACACACACACACACACACACACACACACACACACACACACACACACACACACAAAACTTCCCATCTGCAAACACTGCTAATCCTCATATGATGACAGAGTGTAGAGCAACCACCAGGCTGCACTACTGTTCAGCCAATCTGAGTTAGGCAGAAAGTTGCTCATATAAATCTTATACATTATTCATATTTTTTTTATTTCAAATGCCTTATCTTACCACTTAATCATGATAATCTTAATTATGCTATTGTTGTTGGCATAATCAGGCCTTTCTTAGTTTACAAAAAAACAAGTGTTCATATATAAAATCTGTATATTATCTTAATCTTGAAAGTAACTTTTAACTCCAGCTGTCAGATGAATGGAGTAAAAATACAATATATCCACTTCACTGTAGAGGAGTAGAGGTATAACAAAAAGATGAGGTACAAGTACCTCAACATTGTACAGATAATAAATATTCCTAGTCACAATCCACCAATGTAACACACAACATTAAAACCAGAATATTTATAAAACACACACAAAAAATAGAAAGAGTAAAACATTGAATGGAAGTACTTTCTTGTGCTCATTTTCACCCAAAACATTTAAACAACATGAAAGATGTCAACCCAGCATTTAAAACCCTAAAGATTCACTTGTTTTTCTATTTTTCTATTAAAATAAAAATATATTTTAAGTATTTCAAATTCATTACATTTGACTCAAGCTGTTAAATATTTTTTTTAATTGTTAAAATCTGCTTATTTATCTATAAAGGTTTATTTTATGCAAGTGAAGGTCTAGTAGATGGACTGACGGAAAATATTTATGCAAATGCCCATTTTAATTTTACAATACTTTTGTTGTATGTGTTTTACAGAACACATACAGAAAAATACAAATCATAAACAATGTTACGTTAAAAATACAATAAAAAGAAAAGGCATCAGATCACTCTTCACTACATCACTGATGCCTCTTTATAAACTGTTTTGGCTCTCTCAAACTGACATGATCTTGATTGTACAGAGGCCACGAACACACACACAAACACACACACACAAAATCACCTGCTATAACTTTTTTAAGTCAATTGAAAAAATGATCCCGGTATCAAAAAAAATTCATCTGTGAAACAGGTGGAAAAAACTTTGGAAGGAACTGAAAAAGATTATTCTGGGAAAAAACATTTTTCATCCTTTTCCTAAATCATAAACACAGGAGAGACAACAGTTTAGATCAAACTTAGAAAATGGGTCACCAGATTATTTATTTCTCACTTGTCCTTCAGGGCTTCCATAATTAAGAGTTCTTTGAAGTTCTATACCCAAACAGAGAATGTACTGTGATGTGTGCTGCCATTGGAGACCCAGCTTTCAGTCTGGTGTGTTTTTTCTCCTCCCTCCTTCCAACAGCTGACGTGCTGGCTATGAGAGCAGTGTCGGTTGGGATGTGGGTTCTGTCTGTGGTGTCCGTCCTGATCTGGATACACGGCCTGAGGTCCCCAGCGCCAGGGCTCAGGGCAGGCTGCTGCAGGTCTCCGACGCCCTCTGTCTGTGTGGAGGTCGATACTGTGGTTCTTCACTCTTAACAAAAACCCGCCTTAATCAAATCCAGCCTGAAACAGTTTGTTGGGTTTTGTGGTCCCTGCACAGTGGGGGACTACTTCGGATTCATATCATTCTCTGGTTCAAACACATTTCCATAAGACTTATTTATTAATTATTTTCACTTTTGACTTGTGTATTATTTTGAAATGTGTGTGTCTCAAGTGCGTGTGGTGCAGCTGGCCTTCTGTGATATGGGGTGGACACTTACACCAGATACAGACAAGAAATATGTGTGATTGCACAACACTTTTATTATATGAGTTGTATTTTTGTTTTTGTTTTAATCCAGCCACAGAAGTTTTTTTTTATAGACTCACTACCAAACTAACAATATGAAAGATGTCAAAATTGTTTCCCATTCAGAATTTTTTCTGCTAATGTTGTCTCAACAAAAAAACAGGCATCTTAATTTCCTCTCTAGCAGCCATTAAGATCACCTTTCTATCGCATTCTTCTGATAAATAACTTTATTGTTCTTATAATTTCACCGCACCGACAATTCTAATTGTATCAGCACTGCGGATCAATGAAATCCCATTTGTTCTCTTTCAAAATGCTTGTTATCAACAGCGTGGGCATGTTAATTATCTGGCAACATTTTGATAACAAGGAACCCCTTTGTTTCATGTTTACCGATCCTCGGCTCCTGAACCTGCATTGTGTGTGTGTCTGTAACAGTGTGTTTTTTTCTGGCAGGCAGAAACTGAAGCTTGATGCCCAGCTCAGAGACAAACCTGCCAAGTCAGGCTAAAATAAGTTGAAAGAGCTGAGGTCCAGTTAGAAACTCCGCTAACTAGATAGTAGGCAGTGGAATTTAACAGAGAAAAAAGAGCGAGAGGATACAAGCCTGCAGCACAGGTTTAATGGTGCTCACAAAGATTTTTCATAAAATCAAGCTAGACGTTCTTTTGAAATTGCAGGATCCATTTTTCCTGAATTTCTAATAAGAGAGCGAAGGAAGAAAAAATCACAGGTAGAAAGTTTTCATGCCTTTTAGGCGTATTCAAAGTAAGACATAATGTGCTTGCTTCATTATTTCTGCATCTTTCTCTCTAACAGATGACTCTGGGGATGCCAGGAATAACTTTTGAGTTTGGGCTCTCCTACTGGTTAATGGTGTGTTCTGCCCTCTTACCTCAGCTGTGTTGGCGATCAGGAGTGCATCTCATATCCGTGATGTCACCTGGACGCAACCGAGACATTTAAAGCTTTTTCAATAAAGTTGTAATGTTACGAAAGAAGTAACGTTACTTTTTTACGTTGCTTTGTTACGTTGCTTTGTTACGTTGCTTTGTTACATTGCTTTGTTATGTTGCTTTGTTATGTTAAGTTTTTACATTACGTTGTCACGTTACGTTGTTACGTTGTTATGTTGTCATGTTGTCAGGGTAATGTTACGTTGTACATTATGTTGTTATGTACATTGTTATGCAGTGGCGAATCGTAACTATCAGAACGGGCCCTTCTATACCTCCCTACAAATAAAAAAAATACTAACTAGAAATATGGTCGTCCCTGGCCGCGGTCCCTGGCCGCTTTTATGTTATATGCAAAACATAATGTTACTGCTCCAAAATTATGTGGTTCTAGCTATGCACACGTGCGCACTGTCGGACAATAATTCAACAAGTGTGTGGAAAGAAAACGCAACCGGTTCAACGAGATGCAACACTGAAGCAAAACCAGCAATAAAGATGTCAAAGTTTCACTCACTTGAAGAAAAAATCCATCCTCCTTTCCTTTTGGATGAATTTAATAATAATTGTAATAATTTAATAATATCATCTCCACCTGCGACGATATCCTCTCCACCGGCTGCGTGATCATTATCTCCACCTGTTGCCATTTTCAGAGTCGGCTATCAATTGCTAATTAGCACTAAGCTAGGTTTCGTGAGTGGATCTTCTAGAATACCCTGGAGCCGAGAGAATAGGCCGATTGGCTACAAATCAAAATATGATTGGTTGATCAAATTGTCAATCCAAACGTACGCTCTCATTACGTTCAATTGTCAGGGCATTCTATCAAGGAAATAGAATACCCTGCATGGAGGATATTCTACCCAGAGACACGTAGAGAAAAAATCTGATTGGTTGCATTTTTTTCCCACATTAAACCACTCGAATGCGCAAAGCATGGATGGAAAACAACAGAAACAAGTTGGCGTAATTTTTAATTTTATTTAACTTTATTTATAGAATTAATCAGATATGTTGTTTTTTTTATCTGAGGATTCTAGGGCCTTCTCTGAATACCTTGAAGGCCCTGACTTTTCGCTACTGTTGTTACGTAATGTTGCGTTATGTTGTTACCATGATGTGTTTTCTTAGCTTAGCCGAGTAGTTTAGTTAGCTAGACCTCAGCAATCGTTTCATAGCATTTACCATGTTGCATTGTACCTTTCTTAAAGTGGCCCTATTATGCATTTCCACTTTTTCCCTCTCCCTTAGTATGTTATATATATTTTTGTACATGTAAAAGGTCCGTAGAGTGTACAATCTGAAGTCCACTCCTAAAAGTAGTTACCCTCCCCCTCAGAAGCTCCTGAGCTGCCTGAAACGGCTCGATTGAATTCTCTCCTTCACTTCCGTAACTTTATGAGGTCACAATGTTACGGAAGTCACGTAACACTCTCTTAGTTTGGCACTCAAACAAGAAAACAGAGAGACGAAGTTGAAGCTCAAATCTACCATGGTGTAGTGGTTATGAAAACAGTCTGTCACCTATGCGGCCCAGGTTCGAATCTTGTGTGGACTGTTGCTCCAGAGGGAGAGTTTTTTGAAATGTGAAACGTTGAACAATCACAACAGAGCGGGCTAGCTGACCAATCAGGGCAGACTTTGCTTTCTGGAGGGAGGAGCAAGCGCTACAACGGAACATTTCAGAGAGAGGGTGAGAAGAGGTGCTGCAGGACAGCCAGGATGAGAAAAATAAGGAGGATTATGAGCATTAAGGCATGTAAACATGTTGTAACTGTAACTGGAGATAAAAATATGCACCCGGAAAATAGCATAATAGGGCCTGTTTAAAGGGTGAAACCAGGCTGATATGAGACTTATTCATGAAACATATTTTTGGTTAAGAAACATCGACATTTAACCTATCCCGTGGTTTGCAGAAATGTACAATGCCAACTTTTTGTTCTGGCGACTGGGTTACAATTCACTATGAAAACATGTTACTTTGTTGTAATGATGTTTACAGTTTAGCAATAAAAAAAATTCTAGAGTTTCCAGTCTCACATTCCTAAATGACCACGATGTCCAAGTCCCAATTGAAGGCATGTCTCACACATCATCCATCATTCAAAGTGCTGAGAGTGGAAAAACACATTCCTGTTTTTACTATAATGGTTTGGTTTCTGCTGCAAGCTTCGGTTCATCAGGTTCATTGTACAAGTAACCTAACAAATTCATACAGTAATTACAGTGAATGAATATCTCATATCAGTAAAGTTTGAGCTTGGCAGGAAGAGACAGATGCTGATACATGTGTTTATTTCGAGTTTTATGAGTGTTCTACAAATCACGGTTGTTTAGAAATGTTTTTGTATAATGTACATGTTGGAGCAGATGTCCTTGTTTTTTTTGCATGATAGTCTTAAATGGTGTGATTGGTCAGTATTGCTGAACAGACTGCATAGTCATGGGTAGTGTAGGAGCACATCCGTACATGTCGGGTGTATGTGAGATTTCACATCCGTACTCTGTTCCCACCACTGGTGTCTTCAGTGTGCGTTTTTCTCAAACAACCTTATTTAAACTTGTTATTCAAACTCATTGAGTCTTGTTGGTAAAAAGACAGTGGCTTTGAAACTGACTGTATATTTGTGCTTCAATAATGTGGCATTGATATAAAGTTGTTCATATTCAAGATCTTCCAATGTTATTTAATGCGATTTTCCTAAAGAAAAGTTTCACATTTGTTTAACTCTATCTTCATACAGTACATGTATGTCTATTGAATATTAAACATGTTTGGTGGCAGTAATAAGCTCTCAGTTAATAATCTGGCCTTGAAGAAATCCCTTCCTTACGGGACTCCAATTTAAACACCTGTTCATACATATGAACTCAAACAGCAGACTCTGCCTCTTGTTTCTCAGGAGCCTAAAATTTGCAGGTGTGATTAGAGCTGAGCGTCCAATTTACTACCTCAGCTCTGATTGGGCGGATATTATCTCCCGTTGCCACTACACATAAAGTTGAAGCATACACAAACCTTAACATACCGTAGCTTCCATGTGCAAATAATTTAGAAAACAAGTTTTGTAAAACATTGGAAAAAGACATAAATGTATTCTGGAGTTTTGCAGTATGGTCAAATATTGACATTGGTGTTCGGTCACTGGGTCGACCGATTGCTTTGGAAGATTTGTTTGATTTGGCTTACCGTTACTCAGACTGTTAAAGCCTCAAATGAGCTCTGACTGAACTTTGGAATGCATTTGTTTATTTTTTCTCCCATCTCTTACCTTGGAATAGCAAAAGGGGACTTCTTGGCCAGTATAGACAGGAGGAATGATTGCACTGACCAACTCTTGCAATGAACATTTGGGCATGTGCATATTGTATTAAAGGGCAATTTTGGTATTTTATAACCTATTTTCCTTTGCTTTTGTATTAAAGTGACTAATGGAGACAACACACTTATTGAAGTTTGTTCAATATTAAGGGAGATGGCTGCAGACGGCAGCCGCTAACAGGGCTGCAATCTAATCGCTCGGGGTAACTCCTCACCGTCAATGTACCTCCATTAAACGTGCTTGTTTTTGCCCTGACAGGCTCAGATTGATATTATAAGTGTTTAAAAACATTATGGAAAGAAAACCTCCAAATCTTTTCTCTACCTTTTGCTTTCTGTTTGTAATTGTTAAAATGTGACTCTAAAAGATTTTTAGTATTATGGCAGATTTTTTAAATGATTTCCACAATGTGGATGTGGATCAGAATTAGACTTTTCTGAACAATAACAAACAGACTGGATCAAGCTAAAGGTAAGGAAATAGGTTATGCTTCTCTGTAGGGTCTCTGAAGTCGGACACTTATAATAACAACTGTAGCCTGTCAGTGGCAGAAACAACACCTTTAGTGGACCTCCATTGGCGGTGAGGAGTTGCCCCAAGCGATTAGATTGCAGCCCGTTTAGCGGCTGCCGACAACAGCAATCTCCCTCAATACTGGACCAATATCAAAAAGTGT
The DNA here is from genome assembly GCF_027596085.1 of Anoplopoma fimbria. Lineage (NCBI taxonomy): Eukaryota > Metazoa > Chordata > Actinopteri > Perciformes > Anoplopomatidae > Anoplopoma > Anoplopoma fimbria. Next base: position 9,891,968 of record NC_072465.1, read on the forward strand.
TGTTCCCATTAGTGACTTGGACTAAAAACATATACGGAAAGATATCGTATTTACTCTTTAATACAATGTGCACGTGCTCAAATTTACAGTGCAAGAGTTGGTCGCTGAAATCATTCCTCCTGTCTATACTGGCCATTTTAATTTGGTTTGACACGAAAACATGGGAAAATAGGGTTCCAGGTTGAAAAATACCCAAAGAACCCTTTATATGGGTCTCTAGAAGCTAATCCTTAATCTCAAGCTTGTGATTTAATAAAAGTTTTACCACCAAACCTGAACACAAAACGAAAATGTAACCCTTTTTATAAACTGTAGCAGTGGTGAGTCCATCTTTGCGAATGTGCCGCTGTCCAGTGGAGCAGAAGTGGAATTCCACGTCTGCAATTATTGAACAACAGGGTGCAAAAGAAGTCTTTGAGCTGGAAAAGAGAGGGAAGGGGGGTGGGGGGTGAGCGAAAAGTCAGGAAGGGGAAGTTTGGAATCAGCTAATAAAGCACTGACTCATGACTCAAATCCGTTTTTCTTTTTTGTCTCTGTTTGCTTTATTCTAAAAGTAACAGACAGGGGTATACCTTAAATGAGATGATACACAACATTGATGGGGGTAAATATTAGAGAAATGAAGGGCGTGGTAAATAAATGCAGGCTTGAACGCTCAGCCAAGTTGGCGTTCCTTAGTAGGGGAGACAACACACAGTACAGTACATCCTTTAGAGTCAATAACGCAACGACTCTGTCATGGCATTCACACAAAATCACATTGGCACTTAAACGAAACAAAATGAACGCATTGGGTATATCCTCGATCCAGGCTACATGGTAACAGGCACACGGCTTTAATACAAACAGTGGCACACAAGGCACTATGCTTCTGATCTATCGTTCGTATGTCTTTGTTGTTTCAGAAGTGGTGCTGCAGAGTAGCTTCACATTCATTTCCATATTCCGACAATAGATAAAATAAAGGCACAAAGAATTGCTGGCAGGGCAACTATGGACACACACATCCCTCTAGATGGGACAGGAGACTATATGAAGAATCCATGAAGTCAGAAACAAACATGTGCACAAACATGTGTTATAAGGCACTGTAGTAAAACATTATATGTAGTAAAAAAAAAAAACAGGAATAAAGTAGGTGGTATATACACCCGGGCATTTTAACATGTTATAGAACACATACCCTGAATGACTGCCTCTCCCAAAGTCAGCAAAACAGACAAGACCAGGATATCTAAAAAAAAATGTAAAAACCTCTTTTCTTTTTTTACAACAAATTCTCTTATTTATGTTGCTGCAATATGCTTGCTGTTCGTATATTCTTTCTTTAAAGTCTGTTTTGAAGTCCTCAGGGAGAGGGTTTTGTCTGTAGACAGAATCTAAACCATGGTAAGGCCAGAAGACTCTCCCAAACTACAAGTACTGCTCCCTTTTCTCTGGTGGGGTACTTTTAACATTTGGTCTGCAATTCAAAAGGGAAAAAAAAGAAAACACGTTTCAGTCAAGGTACAGTCACAGCGCACAAAAGTAAACCCAAAAGACACATTTATTTCAAAATTCACCCAGAGGTCATAGGATATAAGATAATTCATAAATCTGCACAAAACAAAAACAACAAAAAGGGGTGCAACTCAGTGTTAACTTTTGGCCAATAGTGAGACAAAATAGGGCGTAGGAGGTGTAGTAGAGGGTTCACACGGAAACGGAGGAGGCCACCTCATTTCTTAAATAGAAGGTCTAATCGTGTCCTTTAGGAGTCCATATTTACAGAAAAGGCTCAGAAGGTAGGGGACAAAAACGGAAGACCATAATGCATCTGGGTTCCCATTAATGTGCAGATGTAGTAATGAAGAAAAGGGGAGTATTCTACTACAAGAGGTCCAAATTTAGGGTCTAAGAGAAAAACAGGGGGGAAAAAAGGGGTGGGTGGGAGAGACAGTGGTTGGACAGTCGGACAGTCCTCGATAAAAAGGCGGGGGGCTGATCAGTCGGGGAAACTAGTTTCACTCAACAACTCTGCCCTGAATTAGAGGAGAGAAGAAGACAGTGAGAAGAGAACAGGAGGAACAGAGGACAGGAGGGGAAAGAAGAGACACATCAAGACCGCTCAGATTCTCACAGCAGCTATGAAGTGTTAGAAAGAAAGCATGGTGCTCAATGATTATAAAGAAGTTAGCAGAAAAAAAGGGGATGGAAGTCAATGAGAAGGAGCGAGGGAGGTAATGCTACATGTCAGCTCACTACAGTTTAAAGAGATTAAATATTTTAAATAAATATTAGGCTAATAATGAAGGACCGACTGAATAAGGGAAAATTACATATAGGGTCACATTTATCTGTCTGTAGCCTACTTAAGATGGCTGCTTTGTTCATCACCTATTTATATTTAAGGGATAATTTGACGTTTTGGGAAATACACTTACTTGCATTCTTGCTGAGAGTTAAATGAGAAGATTGATACCACTATCTTTATGGTAAATATGAAGCTAGAGCCACTAGTGCAAACTAGCTAGCTAGGCTAGGTTAGCTTAGTTTCGCAAAAGCAGGGGTCAAGCAGCTAGCTTGGATGTGTCCATAAGTGAAAATTTCTACCATCCAGCGCTATAATTAACAATAATTAAGATGGTATGTCTCTTTTGTTATGTTCTTTCTATTTCTTTGGACAGAGTCATGCTAGCTGTTCCTTCTGTTTCTACTCTACATGATATGCTAAGCTAAGCCCCCCCTGCTTTTAGCTTCATATCTAACAGACAGATAAGAGAGTGTCATTGATCTTCTCATCTAACTTGAAGCAAAAAAGAAACTTAATAAGCATACTTCCTGATTATGTCAAATGATTACTTTAAATGTATTTATTTTTTTCTTTGGTCATAGCTTCACAGGTAGCTTTTTTATCAGACTTGTTGTTTAGCAATCTTCACTCAAAGCGCAGCTGCTAATGACAGACCAGTGACACCTGACCCCTATCCCCCTTTATTTCAAGGGCACAGGGAACTTTCTATAGACATTCAACCCTCCCCCCATCCGACTCTGTTAGAGCACTCCACAAAAACAAGTGTCATACAAAGAAGAGAGGCCGTATGACCGGGAAACGGGGGGGACTGGGAGCATTTCTAAGAAGAGTTAATGGCTTTATTATCTGGAACAGTGATGGACAAGCTCTTTTAGAAACACGAACGGAGACACACTGATGTGAGAGCATCCAGCGGGGAACTCAAGAGCCAATTTGGGCCCACTGTTCAGTTTTACTGGCTTTACCGTGGGGGCACATTTTGGGGGGCAAAAACGTTGCAGACATCTATTGTAATGCATCCTTGTGGACTTGGTTTGCAATAACACGTGTAGATCTACAGCAGTGAAGTTAAACATGACATCAATATTATTCACAAGTCTGTTCTTAACATGCTAGCTTATAGTCTATTGTAAAGTAATGATACTGGGGTGTCCTATGATCCCCAGTGAGATTAATACCTGTGTTGGAAGTACATGAAGTAGCTTAAATCTTAGACATTGGTTTGGTTACACAAGAGAATATGAGATGAAGGTATGTGTGAATCTGGAATGATGATGTTAGTAGATGGAGAATGGTGATGTGTCGATGAGAGTCGGCACTTTCTCTTGGTGTACAGTCAAATAGTGGAATGACCATTAACAGCATTCATACTCGGTCAAACTAAGAAGGCCCTTTTTTTTTTTACTAACAATTCACCTCCACTCATGCAGTTCATGTTGTGTCTTCAACCATCATCAATTGGTTGTTGTGTAAAACTGGACTAAGTGAGAGCTAGCTTCTTTTAAAGTGAGGAAGCTCATCAGCGGTTGCAAAATGGCTGCTCAAGGCCTCAATTACACCGGACATTTTCTCTTTATAAAGCCGTACCCACTGAGATCATGTCCTCTTGAGTTGTTATGGAGTAGTTTAAAAACAGGTCTGGAGTGTACAGTCAACGATTTCTACTTCGACGAAAGCCAGTCCCAACAACTGACGTAGTATAAAGCTCAAGGAAATCTGCGTTGGGCGGGTCGGAGGGGAGGTTTAATGGGTAAAACAAAAGCAGGACTTTCACCCAGGAGGGCGCTGTTTGTGTCCCGTATGAGAGGCAACCTACTTGCTAAAATGGAAGTTTATTTTGAAAAAATACCGTGTGCATGTAACAAGTGTAAAACTATATTTTTCCTGTGAACACGGGGAACATATAGAGTGTCATAGCTTGCAGCGAAGGGCCACTGCCAAGCGTCAGTATTTGACAAGTTGGGACCGAGAACGTGTTGACTTGGTGGATATTTTATAGGGTGATTTTATAGACTTTTTTTTATAGACTTTTTTAAACTCAGTGAGGAGGGGCATAAACTTCTGGCTACAGGCCTTGTCTCCATAACTGGAGAGTTAGACCACAGTAAAACCTGCAGCTGTGCTTAAAGTTTGATCAGGAGAAGCGTTAGTACAGTGAATTTGTTGGCTGTCCCTTTTACGCAACATAACTGCACCAGTGGAGTGTGAATACACAAAGCATTATGGAGGCATAAGCACAGTTGCAGCTCCAACCAGGAAGCATAGGACATGCTGATAAAGTTGTCTTTTGCAGTATTTCTAGCTCCATCTCCATTCTCTCTAGGTGTCTGCTGTGACACACTATACATTTTGCCTTGACATGTTTTGATTTGTTTCCTTTTCCTATTTATTTTAAATGTTTAACTCATAGTGTTGTGGTTTTGGGTGTCAGATTAAAGCTGCTACACTAATTTACAGTAGATTAGAAAATTACATTAAAGCATGTAAGAGGTTTCCATTCACAATTGCAAGCTTTGTATCATCATATAAGTATGTGCTCACAAATAATATATTAAAGTTTGTAGTCTTTCAAGCCACCAAAATACACCCTACTGGGGGATGATGTGCATATGTGAGTATGTGTGTCTGCAGTGTGTGAGTACTACATGATTGCATGTGTGTTTGATAGTCTTTTTGATTTGTTTTATAATTTGAGGAAAATGTCGGGGGGGTGCGAAGCGTGTACGATGCTCTCTGTTTGGGTGGCTGCTGGAAGGGGGTGGGGTTTACACGTACTCCCTGGCTGTGGAGGGCTGTGATTGGCGGTAATACTGCTGCCCTCGCATTTCTTCTTTGGAGCAGGAGCAGCACAGCAAGGAGCCGCCCAGGACCGTCAGACTGGCCGCTGCCCAGCCCACGAACAGGGCCGAGCCGAACTCATACCTGTGCAAGAGAGAGAGAGAGGAAAGGTGTACAGGATGGCTGCAATTGTCCGAAGTTTTACTGCTTTCACCTCCTTCAAAGATGTTATTAACTCCGACTCATTGGAAAGTCAAAAACAAGACTCGCTGAAAGGGCTTTTACCCAAGAAATATCAAAGAATATCAAACACAGTATATAGAAGAAATTATAATCTAAGGAAAATGGTGTCTTAATTATTAGTTTTACTTAAAAATGTGATAGTATTAGCCCCCAAATCAGATTTTTTTATCTCTTAATCTTTTTTTCTCACTTAATGTTTCATTGAGTGTTAGCTACTTAATGAAACATTAAGTAGCTAACACCGGCATGGATAAAAAATAAACTTTATTTTACAGTTAGAGACAGGTATTCAGGTCTGCTCCAAAAAAAAGGATACTATATCGTTGTTTTAATTGCCACTTAAATAATATTATATCTAATACAACTGTTAGCAGCTGCAGCTAGTCGTGTTTATCAACCATAATTGGGATCCATTAGCATCTAAATCTAGCCATGTGTAGCAACTACAATTAGGAGCTATTAACAGCTAAACCTAGGCATGTGTATAAACTATAATAGGGAACTATTGGCATCTAAAGCTAGCCATGTGTAGCAACTATAATAAGGAGCTATAAGCAGCTAAAGGTAGCCATGTTTATAAATCAAATTAGGAACTATTAGCAGCTGAAGCTAGCCTTGTTTATCAACCTTAATTAGAAACAGTTAACTAGTGCCTTTTATTTTGTGCTTATTTCATTTATTTGTTTTATTTTAAATGCATTGAGAGACATGTAAACTATCATTGTAGCCTACCTTCCTATAATGACAATAAAGATAATTTGATTATATTGTAGTAGCAAAGCTAACCATGCTTATGTTTCAGGATATGTTAGCAGCTAAAGCTAGCCATCTTTCTAAGTAACAATTAGAAAGATCAAAATATAACCTTGTTTCTACATTTCATATACAGGAATAGGCTGCAGCTCCTAGAACATCCAGGTCCTGATGTAATACTTTTTTAATTCTGCAGCACTGAACATTGATGACTGTTAAACACAAGCCTCACACCTGCTATAACTATACAGCTGATCTGAGTACTGCCACACAGCACTGATTTAGACTGGATACATTTGTTAATAGTAGCCTATCAATACTAGGACAAGGGTTGGCAGTTTATTTTAATGTTAAAACAACTGTTGTACATCCAAAATATAAGACTATTTCAACGCTGTTACTGGATGTACACCCCCATCAGACCCGCATTACTTTGGAGGCAGATGTCAGCGTCTCTAACCTCTGCACAGCCCCTTTTCAGCAGCAATTCGAAAAGACATCCCTCATCTGGCTCGTTATATAGGAAATAACTCAAATTAAATGGAATGTGTTAAGCTGTTATTCGTCTAATGTGCCTCATACTTTCGGTTATTTAGAATGACAACTTTTATTAAAGGGGGTTTTCTTTGGGGGCTCACTCGTTCCAGGTAATATTTTATATGAGATAAATTCACTGTTGTGTTTACAGGACGGTGTGCCATAGACTCAAATCTAAGGTTAACCCAGTAGATTGTGTTGCATTAATCCTGTGAAAAAACCACCAAATGGATAATTTGATGGATTATTTAAAGAACCATTGTATTTGTATTAGTTTGTTGCACTTATTGTTTTCGTAGTAATTTGCTTCTGCACTATACTTTTGCTCTGGTTTATGCTTTTAGATGCTTGTTTAAGAAAGGAGATGCACTTATGACTTCTGGTGACTAGTAGTTCTCTTGAATACCTATGTTGAATACACTTATTGTAAGTCGCTTTGGATAAAAGCGTCTGCTAAATGACTGTAATGTAATGTAATGATATAAACTGGCAACAGTTGCCCATTGCCTCAAAATAGTTCCATACACAGTGGACTGTATGTAAAAAAATGCCAATATAAATAACGACGATAAATATTTTAAATGGCACATTCATGTGTCTATCGATTACAATCAATAATTTACAAGGTTGCCATGCTTACTGAGAGCATTTTAGGGGCTACTAAAGTAACACTAAAGTAAAGGACAACTAGACGTATATAACCTTACATATATGAAGTTGGGTATTTCCAGCAGTTCTTTCACATACCTGGCATTGGGTGGTGTGTTTGGGTTGAAGAACTGATAGGACACCTGAGTGGCATACCAGGACACGGACACCAGCGTACATAGACCTGTGGAGGGAGAACAGATCATTAAGCCCCCAAGCATCCAATGGAAATACTACAACAAAACAAACAAACTGTGTGGAATCCTCATTTAGTTAATTTTTCCCCCCTGGACTTGTGGTTAAATCTGTGGTCAGCGACTAATGCCTCTAAAACAACCACTTCCTGTTTACAGCAGGGACTCTTAATTACAGGGAGGCTGGTGAAAGATTCAGGCTAGAAAAACATCACACCACTCTTGATAAATGTGTTGGTTTTGGGAGATACTGCTGTAGATCTATATTATTATTTGTTGCAAACCAACCAGAGCATTAACAGAACACAGCAGCAAGTCCCACCTGCAAGCAGGAAGAGAGCTCCTCCGGTCACGGCGATGCGGGTCTTGGTGACAGGGTTGTTGTCCCCCACCTTGGTGCACTTCATGCCCACCACGCTGACGATGATGCCGATGAAGCCCAGCAGCACTGACACCACCATGAGGGCTCGACATGTCTGGATGTGGACTGGATAAAGAAGATGGATAAGGGGGAGGCAGAGGGGGAGCACAGAGTGGCGATACAATAGAAGATATGGAAGAAAGGGGAGGGGAGAAAGTGGTGAGGGAAAATATATTTTTTAGTCCATCACTTGGAATAAAATGCACATTCCTGGGCGTTTAAAAGGGACGATTATGAGGGAATGAAGTTGCACGCGTAACGCGGGATTGATGGAACACCACATGCTTTTCTGGCAAACGGCTCATTAGGGAGAGTCCATCACTGTCCTGTTTTTGAGCCGGGTATTTCCTGGCTTTTTTGTTTCCAGAGGTGACTTGCTCGGCCAAACTTTTAAACGATCCTGTAAATCTTCTCCGGATGATCCCGCTGTGGTTTTGCCTCCTCAAAAATCTAATGCGTCGCCCACAGGGGCCTCAGCACACACATAACTCAGTGGGAGGAACATATTTACACATTATTTACACACACACACACACACACACACACACACACACACACACACACACACACACACACACACACACACACACACACACACACAATATCTGTAGGAGGAATAGACACAGATGAAACACACAACATCTCTCTCTCTTTCACTCACACCCACACAGAGGAGCTGTAGGAGGACCTACTTTACATGTTTCACACAGTGGGATTAGTGTGGCTTTTGTCACAAAGCAAGATTGTTTTCACGGGGGCTGTCGCCAGAGCGATCAAACTTTGCTGCCTCAAAACGTGAAGCGCTTAATGATACTGTCAAAATACCGGTGGAGTGTTGTCTCATTTGCAATAAGCAGGGGGATGTTGATTTGCTCCAGCAGCTGAAGTAAACACGCACAGTCCCATATATCCCGATTCTGATAGCCGACAAAGCTGACAGATGATTAAAGGAAACATAACAGAGCCTTTGGTACAGGTTTAACAGCCAAGGTCCCTGGCATTACCTCCAAATAACAATGACTTGAAGTGTAAGCCAGTGTTTATGCATCGCAGGGTGAGAGGCAAGGTTCAAATTTCACCAAAGCCACAATCCCAATTTTTAAAAAAGCAATAGAATATTCCTTTTTTTATAGTGTAACTCAAGTCCACTTACTAGATTTCTTCAGAGCTTTCAACTGCATTTCATTTTGTAATAATGAGATTATTTGGTCAAACTTTCAAAGGGCAACAATAATGTCTTACACTCAAATAGAACAGAATAGAGTAGAACAGTACAGCCTAGTCTGATAATAATAGTTAAGCCTCTCCTGGAGATTTAAACTCCATCTTATCGTTTTCAAAGCTCTGGAAAAGAGTAGTGAGATTACCTTGAGTCAAGATTTGTATTGTCCGGACAAACTACTGTTTCCAAAGTCAAGAAAAAACGTTCACTTCCATTTAAATTGAATAGAGTAGCTTTATCAAAGTTTTGCTTTTTTCCTGACCTTTCAATCACATTTCACTGTCTTCAAAACTCTTGGAAAGGGCTATTAAGAGGAAGTTGATTACGATTTTTAAACTTTTTTCAAGGTCAAGAATTAACTTTTATGGTTCGCTAGAATAAATTTCAGACAACTATTTTCAAAGTCAGAAATTAACTCTCACACTCAACTAGAAATGGTTTGACATAAAAAATCTTAAGTTTTAGTAAACAAATCTTGTCAAACTACTGTTTCCGAGATCAACAATATAATGAAATGGAGTAAAATAAAATAGAATCGACTAGTATGACAATAGTTTAGCTTTTTCCCAGAGCTTTCACCCAGATGTCATGGTCTTCAATGCTTAAAAAAAAAAAAGCAAGCAATCTGATCTGTAATTATGATATTATTGTTTACAATATCAAGATACAACTTCATGCTTAACTTGAAAACAACATAATGTGACTATATGTTTCAGAAAATAAGTCACTTCAAAAAGAACTCTGGGGCAAAAGCCTGAGCAGGAACCTGAAGTCATCATTTGTCCTTGTGACAGAAATACACACACCATCATTCATGGTGCAGCAGTGAAGGAACATTTCAGAAGCTGATCTGAAGGGACCTATGATGGAACAATCTTTGAAGTCTGATTGATGGCTCCAGAGCTCCTTTTGATGGACTCTCTCAATAGTCTTCAACAGAGAGAGCTCTGATTTTATTTTCTTTCATCCACTCTTGAGCATTCCTCTATTTAGTTCTGAGGACGTGTGGGGGTTCAGGCCGATCCTCTGACCGGTTTCAGTTGGGGACAAACCAGAGGTGCGTTCAGGGGCCTCTGGGGTAAAGGAGAGGCTAAAGCAGGGAGGGAGGGGGTAGGCTGGCTCACCCACTAGGCCCTCTCTCTCTCTCTCTCAAGCGTCCAAAGTTGGCAGTGCCAGTCACAAGCTTTCAATGAGTGTGTAAGTGTGTGTGTGTGTGTGTGTGTGTGTGTGTGTGTGTGTGTGTGTGTGTGTGTGTGTGTGTGTGTGTGTGTGTGTGTGTGTGTGTGTGTGTGTGTGTGTGTGTGTGTGTGTGTGTGTGTGTGTGTGTAGGCACTGTAAGCTCCCATTGTGAGGTCACTTGTGACTCTATCGTATGTTATATCGGTTTGCCAACTTGCTACACAACTATGAAACCTTAACTCATATCTGACAACCGCAGCCCTTTTCAAATCCAATTTTACCTGAAGCGCATACTCTGATTTGATGTTTAAATTTAATTGTATACCTGCGACTTATATGGCATACACTTAGTTCACATATCCTAACTGGTCAAGACTGAACTCTTAAAGCCAACAAATGAAACAGGCGAAAAAATGTGTTGAGGTAGGTATACATACATATATGGCTGTGTGTGTACTTTATTAGTATGCTGGCAAGTGGTACTGCTGTTGCTATAAGGTCAACAAAATGTACTACGTAGTTTAACTTTGTAATCTGTGAACATGTATTATATTAGTTATCTTAAAAGGCCTTTCTGGGGACAGGCATTGGAAATTAGCAGTAGCTATAAATGCTGTGATAACGGTGAATTGGATAATTGCTCTGCACTTTTCTATGTTGTATTTGTCTTGATCAAATACACATGAAATTAATTAAATACGAGTGGAATATACAGCTGTCTATTGTCTACTATGTGGCCGCAGTTACGTCCCACTGGCTTTTCTGGACTGGAAGACATTAACTTCACACAACAGATTTGCCATTTGAACTGTTCAACCCATCACGAGTACCTTCCTAGAGTAAAAGGACAAGGCTGGTGGTGTTAAATATTTCTCTTATTGTCAACAAATCCCATGAAAAGATGAATGTGTCCTACGAACAAGTATAATGTGTGTTTCAAAGCCTGGTGTATCTTCTTCCTCTGTGCCATAGAGCTCCATTGTCCAAAAACTATTACTTTTATTTGAAAAAACTATCAAAAACACGTCAATGAGCCACACTGTTGCATTGGGTGACATTTTGCCTCATTACAGTGCACACTCACACTGTAGTTACTTTTTAATCAGTCCCACAAACACTGTTCTGCTCCCTATAAGTGCTTGCTAGGGCACCAAATGCGTATTAATCCGCCCCTGGAAATAGTCCCCAACAAAATGCAATATTTCCTCTTGTTTGAGAAAGATTTGCTAAAAACTACAGTGCCCAGCTGTTTGGGGAAATTGCTGGGGCTTTTTTAAAATACATATTGGTGAGTATTTCTCTTTTGAGATTTACGTCTTCAGTAGCAACCAATGTGCTTAGGGCCACAGACAACGTATGGGAGTATTGGGAGGCCGGCTAACACATTGTTGGTTTTGGTCTTTTTATAGTATTTTTCGACCATAAAAAACACGTCTGTTGGGCAGCTCATCCCAAATATCTAGTTTTAGATTACAGCGTCAAGTTTTACCAATTCATCTAAGCAAGCACAATTACATTTTTAAATGATTGTACATTACAGAACCAGGGACAAAGTTGACCGACAAGGAACACCTAAAGCGAATACAATGTTTATTATGTTATTGTGTGTTTTCCAGTTCTGAAGAGCTGTCCTTTCAGCACCACCATCCGTCCTCTTCTGAAATTAAAAACTATCCTTCTATCAACCTGAAACATCATCTCCTTCTTTGGAGCAAAACAAACTCGGCCAACCCGCGGAGCAGATCCAACACTTTTTTCCGCCACGGCTGCTTGGCCGCATCAGTGGAGCACAAACACAGTCTGGTGAACAATTACACCCTCCATCACATGCTGCCCCTGCTGTGAAAAGTAACCAGGGAGGAGAGTTCCTTCAGAACTCAAATCAGTGTTAGTTCTGGATCAAACCAAACGTCACCCCAGCACACATGAACGACCGCTGATCTGCTCCGTTTCATAATCTGTCTGGGGAAACACCTGGATGACCCTGTGATCGATCAAGACTTGCTTGATCACGACTTGTCCGTGCTGCATTCCTTCAGATGTACACAGAGTATGTTTAATTTTCTTTAGTGTTTTTTCTTCAGTCTGAATCTGCACTCACTGGGTGTGTTAATGGACAAATGGAACAATGTGCGCGTGTGGGGACCACGGAGCGCATTCATGGAATATCTCTGGTGTTTTGGCTCAACACTGAGCCTTTTCTTCTCCAAACAGCCCCTATTCATTGCCGAAGGACAATACGCCGTTCTTATCGCTTTTATCCAAATGGGAGATCGGGATGTCACACACAACGCCACAGAAAGTGTGTTTTTGATTCAACAGTTCACCAAACTGTTTGCAAAGCGCCTCATTTTGTTGCTCTGGGGCAAGGGTGCCCCCCCCCCCCCGAGACAAAGTCAAACTGTTTAATTGTTTTATGAAGATCACTTGTGACCCAATCCCAGCCTCCCCCCTGTAGTCTTTCATTATAATCTCTAATAGGATGATTTAAGCGGACAGTAGATGGATGGGTTCCTGTAATCTGTGTGACATTAATTATGAGTCACTAGGTTTTACTTACAGATTGGAGATGACAGGAGGCTCATATTCTGAGCTAATTTATGTCTGAACCCCACATTCCTGAACCCTCCCACTCCCACTCCCACTCCTTCGCACATAACGCTTTGGAGTTTTTAATTGAACTTGATGACTTTGCGAGATTTACAGCTTCTGAATTGAATTTTGTCCCGGTTGGAGCGGCAAGGGTTTTGGGGACTTGTTTTCCTTCTGTTTTTGATGCTGATTAATAGCAACAACAGCTTTTGTGATATTAGTAATAAAACACCATGGATTTTTTTTTCCTCCCAGGTTACTTTGGGAAAGACAGAGTGAGGCTTTTTACTGGATGTTTGCTATTTTGTCATCCTGGCTGATAAAAGAAGTCACACAGCCTTATCGGAAAGACAATTTGTTAAAGAAGGCAATATGAGAATACAATGTGAAGTCTGATTAAAATACACCGTTCTTGGTGATAGATAATTTCATTTTAACGGCGCTTTTCCATCATCTAGCGAATATCACTTAATCTGCTCCTCGGTGCCCCATCAACCCACTAAGATTTCTGCATATTTTGTAGGTTACATCATGTTTTAAATATGATTATACTAAAAAAAAAAAAATAGCCTCTGGAAGAAGCGTCACCAAAACGGGGATATCAGAGTAGGGATCAGGGTTATTGGTCAAACCAAAAAGTCAAACGTGGTACTCACTGTCCAGCGAGAGCATGGAGTCAAAGATCTTGCACTGCACCTGTCCTGTGCTCTGTGAGGCGCAGCTCATCCACAACCCCTCGTACAGACCAACTGCCGTAATGATGGCGTCGCCGGCGTACGACGACTGCTTCCACTGGGGCAAGGCGATGGTGGAGATGATGCCAATCCAACCGCCCAATGCCAGGAAATAACCCAGCAACTGGAGACCTGAGTTGGCCATCCTTTTTTTTATCTCTCTTTTAGCTGCTCTGTCCCTCTAACTTCTGTCTGTCCTTCCCTGTTTTACGCTCGTGACAGATTTTCTTTCTGGGGGTGACCCTGGCGTGTCGCCTTTTCTTTGAGCAGACCCCGCGGACACACCTGTTCCGATCCTGTCACTTGTTTCACTTCTCTCTATTTGGTCACTCTGAGCATCTACCTTCTGCCTCTTGGCTTTAACTCTCATCTGTGGAACTCCCCCTCTTACTCCTTTTCTCTTAACTCTTTTCAATATTTATTTGCTCTTGAGCTCCCCACGTCCCTGGCTGTTTTTTGACCGTCGGTTGATATGATGAGTCGATGTCCCGCCTCGGGTCTTTTCCTGTCTGATTCCTTGATGTCTGTTGGGCTCGGTCAAAGTGGAAGAAAGCCTGTTCTGGTGGTCAGCGGTTCAGTTCATCAAGCATCGTCGCTGGGCTGCCTCACTCTCTGCATGGCTTTTTACCAATTCTCTCTCTCTGTGCTGCTTGCTTACTTTCCCCCCACTACAATCTTTCCATCTGCTCCGGGCTCAAGTGGCTCAATGAGGGGTAGCAGGAGAAAAAGAAAAAAAGAGTAAAAAGGAGAAAAAAACGTGAACACAAAAAAGTCCTTAACAGGCTGACCACGGAGGGATGGGGTAAAGGGTTGGTCTGTGATTGGGCTCCACTATGGTGTAGGAACGCCCAGTAGGAGGGGAGAGGGGTGGGCTGGTCGGGAAAACAGACACTGTTTCAAACGGAGAGGGAAAGAAAAAGCTGGGAAATACAGCAAGTCACAATGACAAGTTCATTAACAGCATTTTCTTGCAAAATTTGTTCCAATCTAATTGACTTTAAATCTGTTTCGTTATCATTGAATCAGCCCCTTTAAAGGAAACGTTGCTCATCAATGCTACTGTACCAGGTCTCAGATGCGCTGATCCCTTCAAAGCTTTTGCCCCCCCCTGTTGGAGGTGTGGACGAGCCGGTGGTAAAAGTGCAACAAACACACGTAAATCAGCACCCAAACAATGCCCTGCTGAAAAGGACGTGTCACAGCCAGACAGGCCCTCTGGGAATTATGGGCCGCCGAGGCAAGCCTCCCCCCTATCACCATGGTTACAGCGACAAACGAAGAGAGAGAGTGAGAGAGTGAGAGTTCACCCGACTGTACATCCTTAAGAGCTGCAAATGCAGACACGCTCCAGTCTTTTGAGTGTCTTTTTGGAGAGCTTTCCCACAGTTTGTGCGTCCCCATCAGCTCTGCCTCAACTCAACTCATTACATTACTTTCAATTCACTTCGAACTAACCACATCATTCTATTCTGCCAATTAGTCTGTCCACACACTCCTGGTCCCAGAGACTTGGCCGTTTTCTCACATCTTAAAGAGACATGTCTCACCCCTACCTTTCCCGCACATACACACAGCCTGTCTACACAACAACCATGTTCTTGCCTATATCTCAAGGTTGGTCTCAAGAGACTTTCCATATGAAAACATGACTCACCTAGGACTGTTCTGCTTTAATTTGCATCAATTTCTCAACTTTAGGTTTTTCTCACTTGATTCCATGTGTCAGCCGTTCGCCCTTTTGTTTGCCCTTTTTCTCACCTCTCCCACCAATTGAACCATGAACTGGATCTACCATAATATCACAAGAACAACAGAACATGTGAACATGCATGTGACTGCACTTATCTGCCAATAAGAATGTCTTTGAAGACTACACATACACACACATTCTCAAAAATGCTCACATATATATGGTAAGGAAGGGTGACACATGGAGCTCTACACACAGTTCAAACCATAGAAATCAAATAGGAGTAGAACAGATGTTGAAATGTTTTGTTTTCATTTGACTGGTAGAAAAGAAAATGACAATTGTAAATTGTTATGGTGGCTGTAATCTGTGGTCGCAGCTCGCCGGGAAGTAAGGGAACTCAGCTTTGAAGATGGACGGCTAACCTGTCCTTCTCTGGACTGGTGGGGAGTAAGGCGTGGGGGACCATTAGACCCAGCCAGCTGTTAGGCTCATTTTCAGAAACCAGTGTAGCATGAAAGCATGGTGGAATTCGCACGCTAGCTAGCTAACTTGCGAACAGCGAGCTCGCTAACTCCACCATGCTTTCATGCTACACAGGTTAATGAAAGTGAGCCGACCAAAGTTGTCACCATCTGGCAAAGGCAATGTGCTATCCTTTCCTGTGACAAGAGTGTGTTGATGAAGTATTAACTTGTTTAATTTTTACTCTTTACGCTGGTTCTCTAAGCTTCGTAACGTTACTTCTCCACTGCACGTTTTAGTCATTACTGCAAAACCTCACCTCAGTGAGTCCGCGACCTGCCATAAGTCTGTTTAGTTCATACAAAAGAGGGAATGTCCCCTCTACTCTTATTCTATTTCTATGGTCCAAACCAACCCTGGTTAATTATCCTCCAAGCCGTTCTCATCCACACTATTCTTATAGGTTTGCATATTCAGGGTTAATGTATGTGTGACCGTAACCATTGTGTGCTCAGGTTTGCGGTGACTAATGAGGGGCTTGACATATGGGGTGAGTTGTGGTCAGCTGAGCACTAGAGGCGAGAAGAGATGAAAGAGAGGCAAAACAAGAGCTCCGGTCAGGTCCAGTGTGGTGGGTGGAGCGCTGGGGGCCTACTGATTTTGAATCATAACAACACACTGCCATTGGTGGGGTTACAGCAGTACAAGTCCAAGTGGAAGAACTACACTCAGCAATGTTTTGAGTGTCAAAAACTCACTGCCTGTAGGCTTAGAGCATATCAGAGAAGTTGAAAATAACTTAATAAGAAAATACGTGTTTTACCATGCCTACTTCATTTCCCATAAATATATATAATTATATTTTGACATCTGCCAACTCCAAGGACACTGTTGGGTTCAGTTTAGGCCACTAAAACTACCATTTTTTTTACTGTGACCGAAAGATTTTTATCATGGTTCATACAACCCAGCATTTACTTTGATGGGACGGGATGAAAACCGCAGTCTCCCACATGGTCAACCTCCCAACTCGTGAAATACCCAAGCTTGGTGAGTGTCTGATACCAACCCACAGAGGCACCCTTTAGTGCCTATATGAGACGCACCGAGCTCCAATGTCCAATGTCTCAAGTTGTATTTTGGATGCCAAAATGATATCTCTGGTTCTGCTGTGTACACTTTTTTGAACTGTCCATTGTGAGTCTGAGTGTTATATTAGTATAATACAAGTAAATCTTTGTACTGTTATAAATTGTTTGCGTAGTTTTTTCTAATACAGTATCTCGCTTGGATCACATAAAAATTTTTTCCTGGAGTGTCCCGATCACTCTGGATAAGCCAGTGTATCAGTAAGACTAGCAATAAACATGTTTTTGTTTTTTTATTTGTGTTAAAGTTTTAAATGACTACCTTTCTGTTAAAATTCTCAGTAAAAACGTTTCTGAAACTTCACGTTTCTTTCACTTTCACTTTATTGGTTCAAAACAGCTGTATATTACTTAAGTGTAAACCCCCTTTCTGAAATAACTGGATAAGAGTGAAAGGACATTGATATTGGTGAACATTTTACAGTTCCAGGGAAGTCTATCAGGGAAGTCTGTGCTCCAGCACCATTACCGATGTGGATACAGCCCTTCGCTCTTCTTATCTCTTTGATTTGACTCTCCCCAAACAGGAAACCAGCAAATGAAGTTAGCAGAGTCTCATACCCATGCACACACAATTAAGACATCAGGGGCCTATCAGATTAGCTGGTGTTGTCAGGGTTACGGTGTGACACATGTGGACATGTAAACAGTATTGGAGGGGGATTATGTAACACAACAGGCAGGTTGTGGATTAGTACTATTTGAAGAAACAGATAGGGATTATTCAGTGAAGCAGCTTCACTTTGATGTCACATGAGGGAAATTTGTATGCAGTCATACATCTGGAAGATACATTACATTGCTTGGTATGCAAACTTGTACATGAGTTTGCAGTATTCCCAGAGACCTTGTAGTGCTCTCCAGTAATTACAGTATGTCAAGCCTTTCCTGTCAATGTTTTTCACCCTGGAGAGCCCACATGAGAAGGTGGCGTCTGAATGAATGCTAACTCAGCACAGAAATGTATAATGTATGTCCGTTCCTCAAAGGAGAGCTCCTCTGGCCAGGCTCAAGTGCCCCTGAAGAGACTGTTGGCTCTGCTCATTATGGAGTTGAACATCTTTTCCCCCCAAATTACACAGCAGCATCAAGTGCCTTGTGGACAAAAAAAAAGAAAACAACACTGAGAATGTGGAGGAGAAAAACAGTTTGAGAGTTGAATGTTTGGCAAGGTTTGTGTTGTTGACTGATGTCCTAATTGCTTTTGATTATGTCATTTTGGATACTTAAATCTGAAAGCTACTGCGAGAGGTTGGCGAGGGGACTTTCCATGAATGCTCCATAGTCCGGTTCATCTAATGACATTCAGAGGCCATGCGTCCTGCGAATTCTTTTCATCCTGGTGTTTCCCAAACTCACTGTGGTTGACCTTGCTTTCATGCCTGGTTTCAGTTCAGCCGTTGGGTCAGCGCCTTCTGGTGATGGCAGTAGTGAAGCGTGCGACTGTCAGAGGAGACCCCTCCTTTCCGTCACTTCAACCTGCTTATCCCCCATCACCTTCCTGTCCTTCCACCTTTTCTTTCCGCCCTTTTCCCTTCCCTCCAACTCCTCACCAAAAGGATGCACGGTTCAGTGGGTGCCATCAGTCCCTCCCTCTCTCCGTCGTCTCTGCCCAGCTCTTACCTCTCTCCCTCTCCCCAGATTTTCCAGACCCCTACCGCACTAAGCTCAGCTTAAGAGTCAGCTGAGCTGATCAAAGAACCGTGGCCATGTAGTGGCTAACAAGAGGCGAGAGTTCCCAACGACACAGGACCTCCCAGGGGTTTCCACCCACATAGAGCTACTGTAACTAGAATCGACATGGAGGGACCGGGCTAATAGATGCGCTCCTTGCATGGCTGCATGAGTAGCTGTGTGGTGTCATTACGCAAATGGCTGTTTGGTTTTCTCGGAAAGGATATGTATTCTTGCCAAGCTCATGACCATGGGTGATTTTGCCGGTTTGCTCTAACGATTTTATGTCTGCAGGGAAAGCCACCCTCCATTACCCAGCATCCCCCTAGTCCGGGGAAGGCCCAGGTCTTGTTCCCACCACTGTCCTCCCTCTCACCCGACTGCCCCCTCCTTCTCCATCCACCACCCTCCTCGTCACGTCGACCCCTTCCAGTTACCTCCGCATGTTCTGGCCCCCTATTATTACTCTAATTAGCCCTAGCAGGCTTTCCCTCCTGTTCTTCCGCCCTTTGTTACACCATTTCTTCTTTTGTCCTTTATGACATTTTTTCCTTATGTTTTCAAACCATACTGCTCTTACACTTTAAACTGTAGCCCTGTTGTAAGCCGCTGGTTGACCCCATCAACAATTAAACCACAATCTTTGGCAATTATGCATACAGAGCTAATGAGATTACAGCATGACATATGGGTGAGTGCCCGAGTAAAAGTTAGTGAGTGGAGTTAAGATTTAGTCTTCAAAAATATAAAATGCTAACTACAGTTGCTGGACTTTGGTGCTGTACACCCTGGAAAAGTCACCAATCGATCGCAGGGCCAGCAATTAGAGACAGACAACAATTCCCGCTCACATTCACACTTACCTTTAGAGTCACCAATGAACCTAACCTGCATGACTATTGGCTGGGGGGCTGGGAGCCATAGGAGACCAACGCTGACATGAGGAGGACATGCAAACCCCTCAAAAACTCCCTAACCCGCCATTGGGTTCCCAGAACCACTGCACCACCGGGCTGCCCTGCTTATCTCAATGTTAAAGACATAGGTATAGAAATTTAAAACAATTGTTGTAGATTAGTTGTGAGTTGTCTTCTCTCTTAAACTGTCAGGAAGATTGGTTGATATTCAAGACCTGAAGTGTAAATAGCTCAATTAAAAAAAGACATGATTTGTAGGAAAGGATTTTTCCCATGGTGTGAACTGTATCAAAGTGAGGGTTACTGACTGAGCTGAATTTGAATCTTAATGAAAATTACTTTGCCCATTCTCTCTAATTCTCCACTATTGTCTCCTCCTATGCTTTGTCTTTGTCTTCTGGCGTCCCTCCCTTCCTGCCCTCTGCCTCTTGGCACCTTACCCTCTCCCCCTGTACCATACACTTGCCAGAACCAAATCTCTTGCACCTGCATGTCCAGGCTCTATCCACTTCCTCGAATTCCTGAAAGCACTGTGCTGATCTGATCCTCGAAGAAAGTCAGGGATGTGAAGGGGAAAGGAGAAGGAGGGGAATAAAATGAGGGGAGAGCAGGAAGCCTTTTAGTGGTGCTGCAGTGCTGCTGGTAGCGGGGAGGGCTCCTCTTATGGGTTCACATTTATCTAGAGGCGGAAAGAGCTTTATTGTGGCCTAGGGTTAACCCAGGGCTCTGGAAGATGACTGCTTTTAATGGGGTTCCCAGAAAAAAAAGCCTTTCTGGTCTGGAGTGGGGCCTCAGCAGTACTGCTTCCCCTCACCCTTGATGGATTTGGGAGCATATATGCTGGGTTTCAATCAAAGGATAGTGATACCAATTTGAATAGCAACCAAATTGCAACTGCACATTTTTTTTGAAGAATTGATATCCATCTTCCGTTACCGCTTATCCAGTTAAGGGTCGCGGGGATGCTGGAGCCGATCCCAGCTGTCAATGGGCGAAGGCAGGGTACACCCTGGACAGGTCGCCAGCCTATCACAGGGCTGACATATAGAGACAAACAACCATTCACACTCACATCCACACCTATGGGCAATTTAGAGTCTTCAATGAACCTAAGCTGCATGTCTTTGGACTGTGGGAGGAAGCCGGAGAACCCGGAGAGAACCCACGCTGGCACAGGGAGAACATGCAAACTCCACACAGAAGGTTGTCCAGCCCGGGAATTGAACCCGGGCCCCTCTTGCTGTGAGGCGACAGTGCTAACCACTACACCACCGTGCAGCCCAAGAATTGATATGATACAGATATTAAAATGGATTGGCTAAAGCAATGCTAACACAGATTTGGCATACTAAAAGAAGTAAATGATCAGATTGTTGGTGTAAGAGTCAAAAGTGCTGTCTGTGTAACTGTCCATAATTACAGTGTTGATCCTATATACAGTATATGGCACAAAGTCTCAAATTGTCCCCCAAATAATGTGTTCATTTCAACAGGTTTTTTTTTGCTGTTATTATGTGCATAAAAATTGGCACCAATCAACTTTAATCTTACAAATGTATCGAGTACTGATGTTCCAAATCTGGGTCCACACATTTTCAGTCACAACAAAACTAGTATCAGGTTTAGCCACAGCCCCCAATATCCGTGCTTTGGTTATTTGACCTGTGTTTGACGTCGTACCAATAACCATGAAAACTATGGTTGGTGTTAGCATGTTAGCAAGCATTTTGCTTAGCTCACCATTGCAGAGCAGCCTCACAGAGCCAAGACTAGACACTTAGTTTTTATTGTAAGACAGGCAACATACGACTCTGATACTACAATTCTTGAGACAAATGTTGTACTCATCAAAAAGGCCAATTTACGTTCTTCATCCCACTCGGAAATATTATATTAACCTGTCTTGTATCGTGACTTTGCCAGAAATGTAGCAGAATTCTTGACATTTGAAAGAGATGTTGGGGGATTAGTGGAGCTTACGCCAGACGTTTTTGGTCACACATGATTTGGAAAGCTCACATTTCATCTGTAGCTCCAATATGAGAGGTCAAAAGTCTGTCCATGTGTGTCAAAAGTCCCAGAAACAATCAACTCAGTGAGGATAGGAGTACAGTGCTGCAAATGTTTGCTCGGTATGACCTTCAGGCCCCATCTGTGAGAAATTCTCTGGAGTGATAGGGTTTTTTGGGGCCTTTCTATGGTCATACTCCACTGTGTGGTGTGTGTGTGTGTGTGTGTGTGTGTGTGTGTGTGTGTGTGTGTGTGTGTGTGTGTGTGTGTGTGTGTGTGTGTGTGTGTGTATACTGTACCTGAGCCCAACATCAACAGACAGGCAGTGGGAGGTAGGGGGGCAATAGGCCTGAGGGTGAACAGCTGAGGGGCGACTATAGAGAGATTAAAAAGGGAATGTGGGACTTAATCCACTGTTATACAGCAGTCCCTCTGAGTCTCTGCTCGCCGGGAGAAAGCAAAGAAAAGACTAGCATTCTTCCCAGCCCCTCGCTGCACAGCACACAGACCAGGGGCTACAGACGCCATTCTCCGGCCATCTGGCCTTAACCAAACACTGAACAGCCCCTCGACCCTCTGCAGCCCTTCACCTCCTCCTCAACTCCCACTTCACTGCTCTTCCACACCCACAATATTACCCTTACCGATAATGAGTGAAAGTGCAAATTCTAGTGTAGCATATAGAGGAAGTATTCAAGTAAAGAACAAGTTTATTTAGGTAGCACTAGAGTAAATGCACTTCCCCCTTCAGGCTTGATCTCCACTTTTCTTCTTTTCACATTACAGGAGACAAGTAGGTTGAATTCCTCATTGCTCATGTTCAAATATGTGCCACTTGCCTGAAACCAGCACGTTTTCCCACATCCACCAATCCTTAGTCAGCTGGATGTAAACACTCAAGGGTTAGCACTTCAATGGGATGACAGTGGTCTGGATGCAATGCAAATATAGGTTAGTAGCAAAGTGCAGCACCTCTAAGTTTAGTTTGTTAAGCTTGCAAAAACTGCAAAAGAGAAGAAGATATGTTTATATTTGAGGGAATTTTAAGGCAATAAAGGAAGTAAGAGTAGTAGGCTGTGGGGTGGAAAATACAGTCGATTTTTTTATCAAGCTCCAACCTACATTACTGGAGAACTGAAGCAGACGTGCCAAAACAGTTCCTCAAATGGCCAATTAAGTTTGGCTCCAAAGCGAGTCAATCTCCATAGATCCCCATATTCAAATGCCCAACTTCAGCAGCAATAAACGCGTTTACAGCCTGGTTTATTAAATGTTTTTGGTCTCTTTAGCTAATACCCTTTCATGACAACTATTAGGGGCGATTTTTTATATAACTCACCTGTTTTGATTATATTAAGGCTAAAAGTTAGGCATAATCAAGGACCTGGCCACTTTGAGTCATAGTTGGGTGCCGTATCAGGTTGCTAGCTGCTAGCTGTCTCCACTGCTGAGTCATCCGGGCCTAAATAGAGAATGGTAAATGGACTTGTACTTGTATAGTGTTTTTCTAGTCTTCTGACCACTCAAAGCGAAACACTACATGTCATCATTCACCCATTCATACACTGACTGCAGGGGCTACCATGCAAGGTCCCACCTGCCCATCAGGACTCTAACCAACCATTCGTACCTATTCATACTCAAATTCCTAATTGCGGGTTTAGTGTCTTGCCCAAGGACACATCGAGATGGACTAGCCGAGCCACGGATCGATACGCAGATCCTCTGATTGGAGGGTGACTCTGCTCTACCACTGAGCCACAGTTAATGCATCGTTCAAGAGAGTGTGCCCCATGCGTCACCAACGTGTAGCCCCGACCCTCTGGTTCTCAATGGGGATAACAGTTTTAGCTCTGCCAGCACCTTTGCTGTTGCTTACGCAGTAAGTGCTGTTAGCGCCGTTAACAGCGCAATTGGCAATCAGAATGGTTCCAATCTTGTATATGGCACCTTTTCACTTATGGGTAAATGTAAGGCATCTCCAACCTGCAAGTGACAGGGTTTTAACTCTGGCTGGGAGCATTTAGCCCAATGTTTAGATACCAGTGTGTACAGAACCTTTCTCACACTCTTTGCCACCTTTTTATCGACTGCTATTCCAAAAATGTGTCACGTACCTGCTGTCTCGTGAAGGAGATCTCCCCCTCTCTGTCTTGTTCGCTTCTCACAAATACCTATTTTCTCTTATAAAACTTTCTGTCGTCGGTCCTTGGCGCTAACATTTTCTTTCAAGCTGTAAGTGGGTGGCAGTGAGCCAAGCATCGCCCCCGGCCTGTCTTCACCTTAACAACCAGAGGAGATGTCTTAATTTGGATGGGATAAAAGGGCATCCAATCTAAGGTGTTCCACCAGGGCCTTATGGGTAACTAGCCAGCTGCCCACAGGCTGAGAGCTGGATATTTGGAGAGGGAGGTACAGGTAGGAAAGGAATGGGGAGTGGAGGTGCCTGGAAGGAGCAGCGCTATCAACATGGAGTTTAACCTCCCTGAAATACCTCCTAGCACTGTCAAAAGCAGCCTTCTCACAGGCCAACATTGCACGCTCTTCAGTACTTAACATATTAACCCACCACACTGACTGAAAGCAGGACCTCTACTGTGCATTAGGATCATTATTTCGACATCCTGTTTTATGAGAACCAATAAAAACGTCATTTAGACGTTAGTGCTGCAGTTTATTTAGGCCCATTAGCTCCTACACACAGCGTTAAACTTTCATTCTTTGCCAGAAACATAACTTTAAGCAGATCCTCACGTGCACAATCCGTGATCCATATGTAAACCAAGCGTTATAGCCCGATAGTCAAATATTAAAACAGCATTGGTATATACTATCAACTGGAAAAGTGTAGATCTCCAGCAGGTGTGTCGGCAATCACGGCTTCTGTAAAGTTTGAGACACGCTCCGTTGTAGTCAGCGCTTGGTTTAAGTCAGCGCTCAGTTTAAAATGCCATTTGCTGGGCTATAGTTGTTGCTTACACACTTAGATACCATTGTCTTAGCAAGGCGTGAAAATAAAGAAAGAAACAATGGTTTAAAGCAGTCAATAAAATATGTTGTCGATGAAATCATTTTTAACAATGTGTGAATCACTGCATCTACGAGAGGTCCTTGAGCACACAGTCATGAATGAGCACATACAATATAAGGCTGATGGGTCCAGCAATATGCGAGACTAGCCGTGGACAGACAGACAGACACAGAGATGCACACATGTGCACGCACACACAACCAAATGCATAATCTACTGGCGGAGATGATGAATCTATAACAGCAATGTTCGAAAGCACAAGTTAAAAAAGATAATATTTTGAAAGATCGACAGAAACACACTCAAAATAGAAATAGAAAGAATAAGCGCTTTGAGGATGAACGGTTGAAATATTTAATTACCAGTTTAATAATTAAACATTATAAACTATCAGCTGCCATGCAGGTAGGATGTCAATCAGCAAACCTATGATATGCTTTGTAAAATGGTTGCCTGTAATGTAATTATAAGCAATTTATAATAATTGTGTAAGGAATCAAAAGCTTTAATAAAAGTTAAATGGTAAAAAAACAAAAAAATGTCCCCATCTATAGATCTGGCTTCCCCAACAGCCATACATGTCCTCGGACCTCTGCTTCCCTCTGAGCTGTGGTCCCATGCCCGGGCCGGCACGGCTGTGATCCCAGTCCTATAGGAGAATAAGGAGACAGTTCATGGCGGAGCTGAAGTCATCGGGCAGGCATCCGTCAGAACAGCCACCAAAACAATGGACCTTTCTGTCCCACTAACACAAGGTTGGTTTTAGACAAGAGGCCCAACAGCACTGAGAAGGACCGGCAGCAGGAATGGAACTGACAGCTACAGTTTGACCTCCTCTTGTACTATAACTCCTCACAGTCCTCCAGAGGGAGAGGAAGCCTGTTTGATTAATATTACAGTATCACCTCAAGTCAATCTGTTTTATTCTGGGACCAATTTCAGTATTTTGTGTCTGTACATGACTTCTCAGGGTTCACAGAGATAAGTGAAAGGCCGAACTTGAAAGTTTCAGGACAATGAAAAAAAAGTTTCCTTTTAGGATGCGCCGCCGCTCGGTAGCCCGGAGGAGCCCAGAGACGAGGTCATGTCAGTCCTTGATAGCCTGCTGTTTTCATTCTCCACTCTCTGGAGTCACAGTCACAGTTAATCTCAGCTCGGCGCCCCGCTGCGGCTGACCCCAACCTGCCACCTCCGTCTCCATGCCCACCGCGTCACCCTGGCAACAACGGCCGACCATATACACACACACACGCACGCCCATGGCGATGCTCTAACACAGTTTTGTGGGGTTTTAAAGAAAAATGTGTTTGAAATGCGGTGCGGCTGTAGTAGGCAGAACAGTCGGAGCCGGCTGTACCAATCGCGGACTAGACCTCCGTTGTCTACTGTACTCTCAAATCGCCCCCCACCACCACCAACCCCCGGCCCTCGTCTTTCTCCCACTCTCTTCTGGAGAAACAATGGTCAAATCCATAGGCCACAAATACACAGAAAAAACAAAGCGCCCTGTGTGTGTTTTTCTCTCCCTCTTTCAATCAAACAAGAGTAAGACGATACAAAGAAGGCACTGACAGCACACCACACACACACATACACACATATACTGCAGCAGAGTAGAGGGGTCCTGTTCATGTATTCTGTGCTGTAGGAGGTTGCGAGTTGGTTTATGCATGACAGCTGAGTCCATCTGCCCGTCACATTAATCACGCTACGAGCTCAAATCGAACTTAAATTGTCCGCTTTCTGATTAGGGGGATCAACATGGGACTTCTTGCAAATTCTTCAAAAGGATCACATGTGGTTATATAAATATGTATGTATGTGAATATCTGTATTTACATGGACATTGTATGCATGTATGCATGTGTGTGGGTTTTGTGTCAGTGGATGAGTAGGTGTAGATTTGCATTGCACTGCATTTGTTGCAGTGCGTCAGCTCTGACTGCGGTGTTTAAACAGAGTTGGAAGAATTTTTCACAGAATATTTGACACACGTACACACACACACACACACACACACACACACACACACACACACACACACACACACACACACTTGACACAGTTTGTACAGAGGCTTCATACGTAGAGAAGCAGTGGGACTGTCAAACAGCTCCTCTACACTGCTCTCTGAAGGACTGGTCTACTACTGTGTTGTGCTTATTATTTGGGCTTCCAATGTGTTGGTGTGTGTGTGTGTGTGTGTGTGTGTGTGTGTGTGTGTGTGTGTGTGTGTGTGTGTCCAGATGGCCTCACTGCGCTGGCATGACTTCATCCACATGCTTAACCTACACAGATATCCCTACGCATATGTCATAGCTGCCTACACCAAGTCCACAACAGTTAGGACGGGCATTTATAAAGGGGCCATGTTTACTAATGAAAAGCTCAGATGAAGATGGTGATTCATGCTTTTATTTATTTACATCGACACGTGTGGTTTCCAAATACTTGATACTAAAGAAGCTTTAATCCATATATTTCTAACAACATTGTAACAATTTGAAAGGGGGTCCCTTTTGTGGTGGTGATGAACCTGAATCTGCAGCTCCCCTCAGTTTTATGTAGATTTATAGTGAGTATCAGCTCATTGTTTAGCTGTCCGTCCCACAACTTTACTGTTTGGGTTCACTCTCACAGCTCTTATAATATTGTGTCCAGCTCTAACAACCTGCTGTACACTACTCAGCAGCCAACAGACACAGTTAGAGACTAGCTGATGCAAACAGTGGAGCATTCAACAGCTAAAGAGTACCTAGGAGTTGGTGGTGACCAACAATAGAGCAAAAAGGGAGTGAATATTGGATTGGAATTAAACCGGTGGACAATTGTTTGCAACATCTACTTAATGTGAAAGGTTAATGACAATGTTGTGTTCACGGCTTGTTTTCGCTGCCTCCAATTTATCCCAAGAAATGATCACAAATGTGTCATTCCCGCTCACATCCATTCTTTGTGAGCGAAGGGGTGAAAAAAAACATTTGCTTCTGGTGGTAAAGCAAATTTGCATCTTCACATCAAATGGACTTGACTGGCGAAGTTTTCGGGCCACAACCGTGGATGTATAAACAGAACTGGATTCAACTTTTAGGACCTAATGATTTCAATAAGATCTATGTGTTTGTAATGGGAAGTTGATTCACTTAAAAAAAAAGAAGATCTGCTGACTTACAGAAGTCTCTTTTCCAATGTAATTCTATGGGATAGAGTCGTTTTTGGACCAATGGCTCCACATGAAGTTTTAATTCCACGGTTAGGCCACTGTGTGAAATTTGCTTAAAGCTCGGCACTCTTCCTGGGGGCTTTGTCTCGACCAATAGCAAAGATGTTTGTGGGTTTGATCCCACTTGGCACTATCCACATTCAAAACAAATATCGCCTCATTTGCGAATGTATGACCTCTGCCCTAAAGCCTCTTAACATCCTTCCAAATGGAACTGACCTGAAATGGAAAAATATATTTATTTTTTTATTGAACCGCTCACATTTCATGTCCACACTAAGACCATAGCCTGTGACCAGGGCTCACAAATAAACATTGCATTTTTTTTAGCTTCCTTTTCAGCTACCTTGAAGGAATATTTTGACAGAACACACGTATTCACTTTCTTGCTAAAAGTTAGGTGAGAAATTTGATACCACCCTCAAGACATGAGTGGTATGATATCAGAGTATTATCAGCAAATCGTACTTGAAGTATCAAAAGTAAAAAAATACACATTTTGCAAACAGTATTCCATACGTCATGTAAGTTTATTATTATAATCGATGCAATAAAATGTATTTAAATGTACATGTATATGTACATATATTGGGTGGTGAAGCATCATATGTTTAAACTGATTATGTTTCTAATCCTGCAAAATAACTAGTGACTCTGGCTGTCAATTACATGTAGTGAGTGAAGTAATAGATACTTCCCTCTGAAATGTAGTTAAGTAAAGTAGCATAACATGGAAATACTACAGTGGAGAGAAGAAAAATTTGATTCACCGTTAATGATGTGTTTCCTATCGACTGAGGCTCTGTGAGGACAAGCTGAGGGTTGAGATTGAGAGAACTGGTAACTGGTATCTTTTGTGAAGAGCAAAAAAAAAAATCAAAATTTAATGAACAGCAGCGTCCACAGAGAAAACAGATACATCAGTGTGGGCCTTAACTTCAAACTTTCCTTTTTCCCAAGCAGGCCCCGAGATTTATAATGTGACAGTGCTGAAATGTGCTGAGCCTTCAAGGAAGTCGGGGAGAACAATGAGCAGCGCAGCTTTGAATTATTCAGGTTGAAATCAAATCACAGCAGGAGTCCCCCCCTCCCGAAATCTTGCAACTCGCCACCTGAGGATTTCTCTTCAAAGTGGATTTGTTATGGTTGGTTCAAATGAGCAGCAAGATTACTGAGCGGCGCTTCCATCCTGACACCCAGTGTCGGCTTGGAGTATTGCATTATGTGTTTTGCTTCTTTTCCTCTTTTCAATGAAAACTCACACCACCATTTAGAAAACATCACTTTTATTTCATCGATTCACACAGTTGATCTGAGTTTTTCTCAACAGAAAAGTTCTGCTCATATTGACCACTTCCCACCCCCCCACCGTTGTTAACCTTTGCTTGGTCCAAGAACATGTCATCACATATAAAAAGAAAACAGGAGATGAAAGAAGGTACCATCTATACAGACGCAAAAGCTTTGGACGCCGAAACAAAGATGGTTCCAGTGATTCAGCCGCTCTAGCAGATTGTCCGATATTTTGATTGTCAAGTACTCGTGTGATGATTTCAGCGACATCTGCGGTGGAACAGCGTTTAACTAACTCAACCTTTCACTCTGTTTCCATTCGACCACCCAAAGAGAAGTAGAAAATAGTAGAAAATAGACATCACATAGACACAGTCACAGGTTCTTGTTGATCACAGCTCCTCTTTGCCGTTCTGAGAGTCTGAAGCTGACGTTGTGTCAGCTTTAGCTTTTTTTGAGTCCTTCTTGGCGGCGACTTTTACGGCCTTTTTTGCAGCCGGTTTCGCGTCCTTTGTGGCTGTCTGCTTGGCTTGCGTTTTAACTGTCTGTTTCCCATCTTGTTTAGCAGCAGGTTTGACTTTGTCCGCCGTCTTGGCCTTTGCTTCTTTGTCCTTGGCTTTCGGAGCGGCTTTGGCTTTGGCACCTGCTTTCGTTTTGCTGACTGGCTTTACCTCGACCTTGTCCTTTGGCGGGTCGGCTGGTCCGTCAGCCTGCGCATCTGCTGGTGCGTCTGGCTTCTGTTCAACTGGTTTGTCGTCCTGCTTGCTGTCTGCTTTTCCCTGGTCGGCCTGCGCAGGAGGTTCGGGCATTGTCGTTTGGGGCTCGGAGCCGCCACTTGCCTCCTTTTTGATGAACTCCGCGTTTACAGGGGTAGAAAACATCTTCAGCATATCCTGAGCTTGGATTCTCTCCTAGGGTACAGAAAAAAAGAAACATTTGAGGGAAAACGAGAAAGTAAGATAAACCAATTAAGGATGAAAATGTCATGATCAAAATTCAATTCATACTGTATTACAGTCATGATGGGGATGTTTGTAGAAAATTTGAAACTGGCTCCTGTGAAAATGATTGTTCCATTAAGATATTAGGGTTTAAATGAGCTATTACAATATTTATAAATTGCCTCTTTTAGTTATCAATGACGAAAAGAAAAGTACAAACGTAATATTATTTTATTACTGAGATATAAGAAGTTTAAACTCATTTTAATGAGTTTAATTTTTTGTGTTCCTCTTATAGTCCATAAGTGTATTTCAAACCTGAATTAAACTGTATTGCAAAGAAATCTTTTTTATTTTTATTTAATTTCCTGCACAAATGGATGCTGCTGGTAAAAACTACCATTACAGAGCGGTTCCTAGTTATGCTGATGTTAGTCCACAGAGATGGTCCGTACCTTTTCCTCATGAGCAGGGTCCAGGGTGAACCACAGCGCCACAGCACACCTCTGACCCTTAGTGACGGCTCTGACGCCGTGGGGGTTTTCCCGCCCAGCTCCGAACCCGACCATGCGACCGCACTGTGGACGCACCTCGGCCTGAAGAGGTACAAAAATATAGACACATGACACATTTGATTGAATGAGCTTGATATTTGATATCATCTCCGCCAGGAAAATATGTGTTCGGTTGTGTGTCTATGCGTGCGTCTGTCTGTTTGTCCGTCCACGGCTAATCTTGCATGCTACAGCTATTGGACCTCTCGTGGATGCAATGATTCACACTTTTTAGAAAAAACATACAAAATTATACAACAACTGCTTTAGTTTGTTTATGTTCCGGATTATAAATTGTTCTTCTCTTTCTTTGCACCCCTACACAAGAAAATTGTTGTAAGTGATGCACTTACTTTTCATGTCCATAGGAGGAGAGCTAGTAAGCTGTTAGCTGCCGATGGGCAGCAGAGTCCTGCGACTTGTTTAACTGACAGAGCTAGCAGTTTACGGGGCTAATACAGTGAACAAAGCTAACAGCTAACGTGCTAATACAGTTCACAGTGCTAAAAACTAACGGGGCTGATACAGCTAGCAGAGCTAACAGCTTACAGGTATGATACAGCTAACTGAGCTAACAGTTTACGGGGCTAACATAGCTACTAGAGCTGAGGACTGACGGTTTCTGTTCAGAGGAAGAGTAAACAGTCAACATGAAGCGTGACAGAGCCGTGTAGATAGCTGCATGGATACAAATGAGAGCATATTTGTTGTGTTAAAAAAACGTGTATGATATGCTTGCAACAGATATGGATTTTATTCATTCATTATCCGTAACCACAGGGTGCTGGAGCCCAGCTGTCATTGGGCGAAGGCAGAGTTCACCCTGGACAGGTCGCCAGACTGTCACAGGGTTGACATATATAGACAGACAACCATTCACACTCACATCCACACCTACGGGTAATTTAGAGTCATCAATTAACCTATGCTACATGTATTGGGACTGTGGGAGGAAGCCGGAGAACCCGGAGAGAACTCACACTCAGGTCGTCTAGCCAGGGAATTGATCCCGGGCCCCTCTTGCTGTGATTATTCATTCATGGTAATTGTAAATACACCTTGCAGAGATATGCATTTTCTATTTATATTTTTTTTATCTATACATGCAGCACATGTTGAAAAAAAGATGATGGAAAGAAAAGCTGAATAGTTACCGTGACTGTTTTAGCATCCAACTCAGTGAAAATGAATTCTCCTCCCTCAAAGTCATCGTTTAGATAGAGGATGGCACTGCAGGACAGAGACATCAGGATGTTATGTGTTTGCTCATCATTAAAGTTGTGTGGTCCGTAGTGTACTTCTGTGTGTGTATGCTCACCTGTAGTCTCTGTGTGTGTATGCAGGAGGCTCCTTTATACACTCGTTAAGCTCAGAGACCAGCAGACAGTTGTCCACATGAACAGGGTGACTCAGGTCCTCACGGTCCTCCTGCTTCGCTGAATAAACAGCATTGTAAAAAGAACAATTTAGACTGTGATCACACAACTCAAATCATCCAGATTATTTTCAAACCAGTGTGGACTGAGCTCTCATCAACCTTGCTACAATTCTCAGCAGCAGATAGCTGTTTTCAGCAAACAAGGTTTGATTAACACACTTTACTCTACCTGACCGGCACCAAACAGCAGATACAGTCAGAGACCAGCTAGTGAACACAGTGGAGCATTTAGCAGCTTAAGAGCAAGATATTGTTCTCAGGAGTTGGTTTAGACCAAAAAAACTAGTATTACCGCCTTGAAATTGTATGCCTTCTCTAACTGGTCAAGTTGTAATTGACATGTCTGTCAATTGCAAATGTCATGTCAAATTATAATATAATCCTATTAGCCATCTGTATGAAAATGTCATATTTAACATATGAGTTCTTAGGTTGTGGCCAAAAACGACAATCTGGAAACATAACACATCCAGCCACGGCTGTTGCCCTCACGGCCGCATAAAAAGTAAAATAATACACTTTTTATTGGATATTCATCAGGTGAGCAGAGACATGAAACAGTGCTATGTATTATACTAATGATATAAGCTAACGCTATATGGCTAATAGCCAGTATTGGCGTGTAAAACAGCTATTGTCAACATGTTCACCACATTAACTTCATTAGGTGATGTCAGTGCTGTGTTCTGCTACCCTCTAGTGGCCAAAAACGATCAATGTAGCTATAACTTTTGAAGGGATCAAGCTTTAAGTCTATCAATTGAATACTTTTTTGCAGCCAATCAGCAGCTGTTAGCCTCCAAAGGTCGTTCGGGGTGTAGGGTTTTCTATTTGTATTTGCCATACAAAACTTGAATAAATAACGTGATTTCCAGAAACAAAAGTAACAAAAATTGAAGTAAGTTATCCTGGAGACTTGTATGTCGCTGTGGCAAGGAGTATTGAGGTAATTACTTAAAACTGTTTTTAATTTAATGTAATTTGTTTGGGTTCGGGTGGTGCATTCATGAAGGGAATTGGTGAATTTCTCGTGCATGAAAACGATTTTGAAAACTTCAAAAATACTTTTATGCTATCTTAATCCTACCCATTTTCCTACTTTTTAAGACTTAACTTGTTCTGTTGATGGCTCTAAAAGATTTGACTGATCATTTTATGAATGAACCAACAGAAAAGGACCAAGTCACAACGTCATCTCTGGGGACAAAACCAGTGGATTAGTCTCTCTGACAGACACAACGCCAGCAAACTGTCCCTGACAGACTTACCATCGATGGCGGAGCGACAGACCAGGTGTGAGTAGGAGAAGTAGAGCGGAGCGTCCACACTGAAGTACGACTCCAGCACCTTCTTCACCTTTTCGCTGAGGTCAAAGAACAGACGAGCGCTCTTCAGCGGTACCGTACCCTCCTGTCCGAGCTGTGGGAGGAGGAAACACCATTTAACAGCAGCTACAAGGACCAAACTACCTTTACTTACTAATTCTGTGCTTTAAAAGATGTTGGCAGGTGGACTACAGACCTTCACGGCCTTCAGGATAGTGACTCCCTGGAACATCTCGCTGGGGGAGTGGGGGGAGGAGCGGCCGTCACCTTTAAGAGCAGCTGACTGGGAGATAGGCACAACATCAACATTCTGACATGATGGACTGACATGTAAATAAAAAAATAAAAAAATGTAAAAGAAATGGGACACAAACTGGCATCAGGTGACATGAAAATACTTAAAATTGTTTTCAAAAAAATAAAATAATAAATAAAGGCATATTTTATTAGCTTATTATGTCAAAACTGTTTATTATTGCCAACACCTTATTACACAAGTGTAACTTAAATTATTAGGTATAATAATTACTGATTCTTTGCAACAACAAAAATATTTTAATGGCAGATGTGTTTTTTTATTTTTTTTAATTCCTATTTTAATTTCAGATTCATAAAAAACATTATTAAAAAGATATTAATAAAGAATATACTATTATAATATTTATTTATTTTACTTTACTTATTTTCGTGTTATAAACTGTAACTGCAACATTATCAACTCAAAAAGTCGGTGTGGCTAACTTGTTAGCAAATAGTTGCATATTTACACATCCACACAGAGAATTTTAAGAGGAACGTCACTCTCTTAGCTCTGTTTTTGGTCTCTGTGACTGCTGCTTTTCCACATTACATATAGTAATTTGATCCACAGTAAATTTATTAAGGAATTGTTAATATTGACTAGAGTGCATCTTTAAGCGGCAGGACAAATTAGGAGCCGTATTTACAGCCCTACATCGACATAAGATACATGTCCGCTTTGCAGGGAGGATATCAATTTGATACTCGATGTGTCCCATTTAGCATTTATAAAACTAATATCAGAGAGTCCTAATATCACTCTAAATATCTTTGGAAAGATGGCGACACAGCATTGGCACTTGTTACTAGCTTACTGTATTTACTCATGGTAATTTGGGTAGTTTCACTCCTGTTCACGTGATGGTTTAACAGTAACGTGATGTTGCATATCATCCTGTCTGTCCTGTTGCACCGCCAAAGTAAGTCCCTAACAACTCATGTTTCCATGGCAAATAAAGTTAAACTCAATACGCTATGAGTGACTTCACTCTGTCCGTCACTCACATTGGAGAGGCGGTGCAGCTCCCTGCACTCGTCCTCGCTGATCACCCCATCCAGCAGCACCCGCTGAGAGCCGTTAAGCTGGTTGGCCGTCATGGTCACCTTGATGCCATCGTGCAGCGGAGCGCCACCTCCAGGAGAAAGGTCAGAGGATCAAGGAGGGTAAAAATTCTGAGGGCCCTATCTAAACAGGGTTGTTGTATTTAATCTCTTCATGAATCATGGGTGTGTTTTGGGCCAAACATGAATTACACCAATCAGAGTTTCATCATGTTTTCCCTTTGAAATGCTATTAAAATGTAAATGTTGTTGGAG
Source organism: Anoplopoma fimbria (assembly GCF_027596085.1). NCBI lineage: Eukaryota > Metazoa > Chordata > Actinopteri > Perciformes > Anoplopomatidae > Anoplopoma > Anoplopoma fimbria. The sequence continues at coordinate 9,926,888 of NC_072465.1, forward strand.
AAAAACATGTTGTAATTTTTGGAAATGATTGCATCTGTGTTTTTTGACGATTTTCATATTGTGTTTACTGATAAATTAAGGTTAGCGGAAGTTTCTCTAATTCATTCACAAATGAATGAGTGTAAAGAGAGTCTCTGTACTGTCTCTGTGGCTTCTTCTCTATCAGCTGGTTGTGGGCATTCTCTTTTACATGGACCAACCAGAATCTGCTACAGTTTCCCTAAGCCAATCACATGGCTGCTGTCAAATGTTTAAACAGTTCTCCTCTCTTCTGCTTCCAGTTGTCATTGCAGTATGAATCGATGCAAACCTCCTCCATCCCATTGGCCTCCAGTCTCCATCATACCCAGTCATGCAACGCATGACTCTTCACTAATCATTTTATCATGCATGTTCAATAATTTGAATAATAAATTGCTGTCCATTGACGGGGAGGATGCTGAATTAAGCTTGCTGTGGTATATTGTGAAGCGAAGGAAGGGACAGGTATGCGGTCCTTTGGTCGGTGGACCGTCTGCATACGCCCTCTCCCAATCCACTGTCCCCTCAATAACTCCTTTTGATTGCATATGAGCACATGCGTCAGTAATGTACGTGCGTTGTGAGCGTCTATTTAGGAGCATCTTACTATCTGAATAATGCACCCTTTAAATAGCAGGAAAATATTTTCTCCTCTGACTTTGGACCAGGTTTTTGTTGGTCAATGGCGTTTTCTGCTGCCTAGAGATAGAAATGCCCCAAGAACGCACCTGAGCACACCTCAAGACCAGAAATTGGTGAAGGTACATTTGCGGAAATGAGAATTTCTTAGGAAGTGTTGTTAAGTTTTAAATATAGTTTGTTCAAAATATGAAAGACTACATCATTATGAAAGACTACAGTTTTGAACAAACACACCATCATTTCCCTAACACCTGGTTCTTTTGTAATCTGGAAGTAATATTCACCTTCCTGTGGCGCTATTATCATGGCCATATCTGAAGAATCCTTCTTCTTCTCCTCGACCAGAGTCTCGATCTCCTTCATCAGGTTTCCTATCTCCTCCGTGATCCTCGCCGCGGTCTCTCTGTCGGCCCTGAGACGCATAGACAGGTTGAATGACAGAGGCTGTGACATCACTGCCACAGTAAATGTATTCTTGGCCTGTGTGTGTGTGTGTGAGGCAGTCTCTTCAATCTTACTTCTGCTTGTCTCTCAGCTTCTTAGGCATGACATCTTCAGGTGTCCATGTGTCCTGAATGCCAAGAAACAGTAAAAGGCACCGGTCAAATACCATCCTTCATGACACAACCGCATCAAATAAGTAAAAAGTAATGGATTACAAATGATTTATTCACTCACTGGATCTACAAAGGTGATTCCGAAGGCCTCGTAACCAAAGTAGAGCAGCTCTTTTTCCAGAATGGACTGCTGAATGTGCAGTTTCACCACCTGGAGGTAAAAAATAATAATAATAATTTGAAACTTGATTGCATCTGTTCACAAAAACCAGTCTGCGAAATAGCTCCACGAGATATAAATCCATTAGATATGTTTGATTAAATGTTCAAGTGCAGAAAACTACGGGGCATTTACTGAACTCAGGTTTTGAGTGGCCTCTAGTGGTGACCAGAGGAACACAGCGCTCATAAAAACATAAGGAGGCTGTTGATGTATGGCGGCCTGTAGTTGTGCATAAACTATAAATAGCACATAAGAGGTCTGTATCAACAGGACACTTTATTTTTTTAAGCCCTTATTTGTTAGCTAACCATAAATAATATCTAAAGTGAGGTTTGATATTCTAAAGTAAGGTAACGGAGGCCTCATTACAGAAACTTCCTAAGTCCTATCTCAGTTTAGGCTTTTTAGAATTATAGAAGTATGTTTCCTAACTGCAACTCTTATTTTAGGATAGGAATTTAGATATTAAAGAACTGTCCTCCAAGTTATGAATCCTTTGTTAGGACGGCTTAGAGCCTGTTCTGAGTTCACAATTAACCATGTGAGGCCATGACAACCAAGATGGGGAACAACATGAATGCTGGAATGCACCGATAAAAAAGGTCACTAAGACCATGTGATGGTGCTTTCAATTTTCTGGACCGTGTATTGATGCGTATATATCAACTGCCAAGACAATTAAGTTAATTAAATAATAAATCAATCAAAAAAGATGGGTGTTCCTTCTGTGGTTGCTTCTGTGATAGGAAATAGAATTTTTTTCCCCCCATCTTTAAAAACTTAAGAAAGGACAAGCAGTTAGAATATTTATTTCTCTGATAACGCTCCAGGTCCCTACACAGTTTTTTTGTGGTGGTGAAGAATCACCCACGCCGACAGCCTTGAGAGTGTTTTTATTCCAAAACTGAGCAATGGACTGGAGAGCCAGAAATCTCAGCGCCCTTCATCATCATTAGTATCGATCAAAAGCCCTATTAACCCACTATAAATAGTGTAGAGTATGGACATTTAGAGCCTGGGGCAGTAAAAAAAGCATACTTATTGCTTCTTTAAAAGGCAGCAAACAGTTTATGTGCTTTAGATCACCATCAGTGCTTTTTTAAATGTCTCCCTTGTGCCCTTGGGTGCGTTTGAGTGCTAATCTTTCTCTCAGCACATGTAGTGTGGGTTGATTTACTGCCGATCATTACGGATTAAGATAGTAGCGTGAGTCGTACCTGTCTGGCCGTTATATCTCGTGCCTTGTCCTCTCCCAGCACAGCAGAATAATAAGCCAGGTTCTGGTTCATCACCTCGTCGGCAGGGTGGAACAACAGGAATGTCTTGGCGCACTCTATGGCCCGCTCGTACTTCTCACCTGGAGAGAGAAGGGACAGAAAGAAGAGGCTGAAGAGGTATTCTGCAGAAATGCTCTTCTAGCGTTGCATTATGGGAAGTCAAGGATCAAGTGTTTATGGAATTTGATAAGGGCTATATTTCAAAATGGTATACTAACATAATATTCGTAAGAGTATGTCATAAAATTGAGTATATGTTGAGTTCCGACTGCTGTATGTGGAATAAGTGTATGTGAGAAATGCTGGAGGTATACTACACTAGCGAGAATTTAAGCTAACTGGACAAACTCACACGCCCCAAAATACATTGCGACTCTTCACACTGTGCAATGGTGTACTAAAATTATTACGAATAATGTAGTTAAGGTACAGTTAAGAGGAAAAACCCTTACATATATCCGGAAGCCCTGAGAGGCAAGTAAGAAAAATAAATTCTTGTAATCCATTTTGTCCGATATAAAAAATCTCTCCTGTAGTACCCATGGGAAAAAGATTCCAGGATAATTTCTGTATGTTCTTGAATTCTTTCTTTTATTAAATTTTTTAATACATTTTTATCTTGTTTTTCAATCGGTCATAATTCAGCCTCTAGTCTTTCAGTTTTAACTGTTCTTTTTCAAATCTGTCTCAACTTAATTATTATATATTTTTTGTCCCATTAAGAAATGCAAGATGTCAGGGAGAGTTATTGAGCTTTGATAATTGAATACATTTTATCTTAACTGTTTTCAGAGGGTTACATTTACAAATAAATAGCCACCAAAGTCGGTTATTTCTATACAAAAAATATATATTTTAGATGCTTATGTGCTCATAAGAGAAAATAAAGGAATCAAATATTGCTCTCTTTTTCTTTAACTGTGGTCAGGGATGAACATTATAGTGACTAGCTATTATACAAATGTGTAATTACGCTTGATATGTGAAGAGATTTCGCGCTTAAGCAAGTCAGTGGTGCTCACATGTTTTATGGTGAACTAGTCTCCACCTTCTTCCTTGTTAAAATGCTCGATGCTGACTGGTTGTTATACAAATGACAGTTACCTAAAAAAAGTAAGGGTCACTTGTCTTTTTGATATTTAAGTGGCACCTGTACTGCAAACTTGTAACACTGATGAAGGCCAGATGGCTGTAAATTAGGCCTGTCTTCTGTAAATTAGGCCTGTCAAAATTGGACAAAGATTATTCCTTCTAAAATAACACATATAGGTTGGAAATGTTTTTGCGGATCATTTCTATGGGAGGGCAAACCAATACTAGAGGAATAAAACTAGAGGAATAAATAAATATCAACTTCACAATAAAATATATATTTTTTCTTTCTTTTTAACAAAATTCGTTGACAGCCATACTGTAAATAGAGCGACTTCTTCTTCGTCATTGAGTGCGACCCTCCTCTGTCCTCATCAGTCGGTACAATAAAGAAGCGTGCTGGGAACTCTACTTGGAATCATTTTTTAAATATTATTTCCACAATAGTCAACAAAGATATCTGGCCACTTCCATTGCGGTCCAGGGCGTTGGATATATTGCAGGCCGACAAAGACAGGGTTGTTGTAGGACTCACTGTTGTAGTAGGAGAACTGCAGGTAGTTGAATTGCGAGGGGAGGAAGTCCTCAAAGGGCTTGTCTTTGCCGGCAGTTGAGGCCAACTCCACCGCGCAGTTCTGCTTACAGTTCAGCACCTGCATGTAGTGGTCTGACAAAAGGACAATAGTCAGCAAATTCTCATCTCACATATGAGTCGTTTCTGCTCAACCCCCCACCCACCAAAAGGATGTGCTGTGTCACCTGTCATGGTCTGGAAGAGGTCGGCGCTGTACTCCATGTAGTTGTACCCGTCGTAGTTGTAGGCTCCCTCACACAGCGCTCTGCACTCCTTGTCGGCAGTGAAGTACTCGTCGATGGCCACCTCGAAGTGATCCGCCGCCAGGCCGAATGAGTCATCGCTGTAGTAGCTCTTCCCCAGCAGGAACTCGGCCTGAAGAGAGAGAGAGGGTCACCATAACGGAGGGGGACAGTTGTACAAAATTACTAGTGCTATGACATATAAAAGTGTATTTTTCGATGTAATAGAAAGGTAATAACAAAAGGGGTTATTAAAATGACTGCTCTGTGTTTTTATTTTGCCTTTAGTTGGAATCAAAACCAGATTATTGCAAAGAAGGTTATCGCTTACAAGTAATTTGTAGCTTTGGTGCATAGATAAGAAACAAAAATATAGAATAGGAAAAAAGTACAAAAAATATATTTAAAATATATATATCTAAAATGATAATGTTAAATAAACAGTTGAAAAGGTGAAGAGCTAAGCAGGAATATTCTAGGGGATGTACAAAGGTCCATAGTATTAAGAATAAAAATAACATGCAATGTGCAGAGACAATAGTCCAGAAATATGTACATTATTGTAACTGCTTAGTTTCCACCGTATTTCACACTTCTTTACAACCATCATCCCACAGCCTGAGACATTTGCACAGCTATTTGAAAACATCCGCGACAGCTTTACTGTAGAGAATGGACCACAGAGTCCTGAAATATACTGAGCCACAAAGTGCTGGAATGTGATAAAAATAGATAAACGTTACTCCCTCTAAAGACTGGCCTCGAGGACGGAGGGGACAAAAAAAAACATAAACTCCTCAGAGGTGTGGTTTGCTCTCACCATGTGCGGCTTGGCCTCCAGGTCTTTGAAGTCCTCTGGCTGTACTCCTGCCATCATCCTGTAGTAGTCCAGGTTCTGTCTCATCTCCATGTGATCTGGGTTGGCCAAGAAGAACGTGTGGGCAGCTGACACTGCCTTGTTGAGCATATTGATCTGTAAAAAAAACCCACATAGGCGTTCAGCTTGTCCTCGCTGATTTAATTCAATTCAATTCAATTCAGTTTATTTTGTATAGCCCAGAATCACAAATTACAAATTTGCCTCAGAGGGCTTTACAATCTGTGCACATGCGACATCCTCTGTCCTTCCCTCACATCGGCACAGGAAGAACTCCCCTAAAAAACCCCTTTAACAGGGAGAAAAAAGGAAGAAACCTATGGGAGAACGACAGAGGAGGGATCCTTCTCCCAGGATGGACAGAATGCAATAGATGTCATGTGTACAGAATGAGCAGCATAACAGTTCTTAGATACAACACATTCAATGTATATGACATAAATGATTCATATAATAAGACTACTTATAATAACAGCAGCAATTATTACAGTAGAATTATAGCCATGAAAATAGGGATAGTAATGTGACTAATAATAATAATCGAAGTAGCAGTGGGTGTCAGTCGGCTCACAGCAGGAGGCACGACTACGGTCCAGGTACCACAACGATTCATTTAAGGTGTTTGCTAACACCTTAGCCCTAACAACCTCATACACCTCATATAGTGATACATTATTTTTCTGCCCACTAGGGGCAGCGAAACAAACTATAAACACAACATTAGCACAGAGCAACATTAGCATCCATGCTGAGCCATGTTTATGTCCTCCCTGCGAATGCAATATTCACTCTCTTTTAGCTCTTTTTTTGGTCTCCACCAACTCCCGAGTGAAATACCTGGCTCTTTAGGTGCTTATTGCTCTACTGTGCTCACCAGCTAAGCTAGTCACTAACTTTGTTGCTGTAAGCGGTTTGTGGCAGCTAGCATACGGTAGTTTTTTGGTGAAAACAATGCTATGAGAGTGGTGAGAGGAACCATTACAGTAAAGTTGAGGATAATCATTACACGTGCACTTGACCAATAATTAGTTTAATGTGTACATTATTTCTCAGGTGTACTTGACTAAACTGATGAAACTTCATCAATTTGGCATGAAAAATATATTCTATATAAACCAGTCCCTTAATTACTTCAAAATAATGAGCTTGGTGGCATAGAGGCATTAAGTAATTTGTAGGTTATATTGACATCTAACAGCGACCTGCAGGAATTGCAACAAAGTATCACAAAACATAGCAACGCAATACTCAAGTGTATAAATATTTTATTATACCCCTATTTATACCCTTCTATATAATCCACAGCAACCCCCGCCTGTCTCTGTAGTTTTAGTGGCCTGTAATTAAAACAAACTGGTTTAGAGTTGCGCTCAAACAGAACTGATCAACCCTAGTTTGGGCTTCCTACCATGTTATTATCAAAGTTTAGAAAGTCAGAAATCTGAGATAACAGTTTGGTTAGATGGTTGGAACTCTCCCTGCCAATGTGTGTTTGTCATTTTGAGTTTCTTTTTTTTTCTTTCTATATCATTAATAGATCATTATTAGAATTATAACAAAAATACACTGTGATAATATTTGACATTTTTTCTCCCACTTCCACATATATCAGTTACAGCTAAAAAAAAAAAAAAAAAAAACCTGCAACAGCCTTTTACATTATATAGGCTGCTTTCAAGTTCTGTCTGAGGATAGTATTTTTTGATTACACACAATCCAAGAAAACTGTGAATATGAAAAAAAGAACAATATCGTATATCATATAGCTAGTCTAACTTTGCCCACTATGCACTATGCTGCTAAAAGTAGTCCAACGTGTCAACGCGGCCACTTCTCCTCTTGGCTAGTGTGAGTTTATAATTAGCACTTGAAAGCAGCACGTTAGGCCTTTAAACCGCTGGATCCGACGTCCTATCGTCAGGACTCCACAGAAGCTGACTCCACCTTAAGACGTGGCATGGTTTGTCCTGGTTTTTTGGGGGGTTGGGGTTTTTACAGTGTCCAACTAAAAAGTTGGTTTTATTTATTACTTGCACTGGAAAACATGTCGACAATGTGTGATGCATTTTTACAACGGGACAGCCCTGATTTGAGCTCGTTGGCTGCTGCACTTAGCTAACTTGTGTACCTTAAAATATGCGACTTGCAGATAATTATACGGGGTCCTCTTCTTGAACTCCAGCTCCACATCTGCGGTGACTTGATGCATAGTCGGGGTACCCAGCTTTTCGTTCTCGCAGGAGTTCACGCAGTCCGCCCGTTTGAGGATTCTCTGGAAGAAGCCCAGGTCCTCCACCGAGCCGGCGCCCGGCATGGGAGCCCCCAAGCCGGACAGGCGGTCGCCGAAAGCGGTCTGGTTGGCGCAGCTCAGCCGGCACTGAGCCTTCACGCTGCGGACCGTAGCTTTGTTCCGGAGCGCCTTCTCCATGTTCAGGATCACCGTCAGCCAGTCCCCCTTGTAGTAGGCTTCCACCGCCGTGTCGAAGAGGAAGTCGAAGGGCTCCAGAGTGTGGGAGACGCACAGTGGAGCCATAAGGCAGAGAAAGAGCAGCGCATAACGGGGCTCCATGTTGCTTGGATGTTAGGGCTCTGCAGCCCGATCCAGGGACTCGAAGCCGGTAGAGAGAGAAGAGGTGTTAACTTCGCTCTCCGACTGTAACTTTTCTGGAGGCGGGGTTTTTGCATTGTTGAGCCCCATGATGCAATAATAGTTAGGACTGACTCAATTGTAGAATCCTTATATGCCTATGGTAGAACTCTGTAAAAAGTTGATGCTGATAAAAACATTAAATTCACAAAATCACACACATTACATTACAGTAGATGTCGTTATAATAATGTAGTATAGAGCGGCCCATGATGCAATAATAGTTAGGACTGACTCAATTGTAGAATCATTCTTATATGCAGAGTCTATGGTAGAACTCTGTAAAATGTTCCTATCAATTTGACTGAAATAACTCACATTAAATTCAGGCAAAATCATCATCATCATCATCATCATCATCATCATCATCATCATCAACACTATCATCTCTTACTCGAAGACTAGTCGAAGTCCGTTCTTTACATAGGCTTCTAAATGCAATACCCAGTCTAAGAAAGTTAGCTGTATTGTATGGAGGGTCATAAATGCCAAAATTTACAGAGAAGACAACGAAATGTAAAATTGATCGATTGGTTGATTGATTTTCGTACAGACAAAATTGACAGCAAGAGCTGGAAAGAAATCTTTGTTGCCATGTGATGTCTTCTCAGATGTGGAGGAAAGAAGTCAAACAAAAAAGAGCAACAAACCTAATTGGACTTTGCTGCTAAAAGCAGCTCAAGTCTACTTCCATAGCTTTCAGGTGCAGACAGACATCTGTTACATGGGGCTCAAACAACATGCTGACGACATTTTTGGGAAAAAAATCCTGTACTTGTTCTCAAATGTGAAAAATCTGCAAAAGCAGCCTGGGAAAACAAAAGAGCACATTTGGCACTGTATGAATGAGATATTATCATGTCGTGAAATTTTTATTCAGTATTACAGCATATCAACTTAGTGTAATTTTAGTGTAAGAAGAAGTATCTTGTTATTACGATCTTTTCTTGGTCGATGGAGCACAAACAAGCTATAAGTTAAAAGCTATATAGATGTGCCCTTCTGGACCACTACATTTTTCTCATGCAGAAATGAAAAAAAACAAGATTTATAAAAATATGTAACCTATTAGCATGTAAAAAAAATATCGAAATTTTATACTCATCGGACCATTCAGTACTGTTCAGAATTTACTGTAAAAAGCAAACTTCACTGGATCTTTTTCTCATTTAAACAGCAAATGAAAATGTGTTGTCTGATGACATAAGATTGATCTAACAAGCAAAGTTTATGGTTTTTTATTAGATATGATGTTGTAAAAAAAATGTATTATGATGAAATAAACAGTTAAGTGTTTATTTATTTAAGAAAAAAAATGTTATGACACATTTCTTATAACAGGAAAGCTGCAGATGCATTCTCTCATCAATACATCGGAGCAATTTATACAAAGACCAGTAGTGGTAACTAATTACATTTACTCTAATCTACTTAAGCATACATTTGAGGTACTTAACTTGAGTATTTAGTTTAGTTTAGTTTATTTGCACAATTGAAAAATATAAAAAAACATAACATTGATAAATGATATTACAGTGCAGGAAGAGGCAGAAAGCCCACTGGGCTTATTTGAAGCCTCCACCTATATAATATTTTTTTTAAATCACAATACTATAACGAATACAAAAAGAAAATACATATGGTATGAAATACTGTTGAAAAAGCATTTTTACAAGATATGATTTGTAATAACAATACATTATAAACAACAAGAAAAGAAAGAAAAAAAATGCAATGAGTCAAGATGTGAATGAGCATGAGTGTGTGTGTGTGTGTGTGTGTGTGTGTGTGTGTGTGTGTGTGTGTGTGTGTGTGTGTGTGTGTGTGTGTGTGTGTGTGTGTGTGTGTGTGTGTGTGTGTCATATGTGTGCATTTATGTGTGTGTGAGAATAAGCCGGGTTTGATTTTGATTAAGGGGATTTGGGTTTGTACCCCTGCATTTACTCCTACACAAAAGTAATGCTACAAGTCCCAATAAATGCAAAAACTACAGATTAAAAATACAAAGTGAAACATGGAATACATATAATACATAAGGAAAGTAATTACAAAACAGGGGTAAGATTGTCTTTTAAGCATATTTTGAAACTTCCTTCACCTGAAAGAATCTTATAAATAAAAACACAAATTTTAAAAATATTGATGTCATATATAGTAAGAATCTGAAGTTTCTGAAATAGAGGGTATAAGTAACAGACAATTTTCATTGTCTGTTACTTATACCCCACTACATCTCAGAGGCATATATAAATGTAGCGGAGCAAAAAGTAAAAATTTTGCCAAATGCAGTCTAAATTTATCTGACAGCTGTAGTTACTTGTTAAATTTAATGGTGACAAAGCTGAAAACAGGACTGTCTTTCTGAGCTCATTAAAAAGTTCACATTAATGCAGCATTAATATTAATCCAGAAACATCATATATATAATAGTAAAACACTGACAGAGGACATTTGGTTGCATACTGAGCTTTTTTACTTGTGTCGTTTTAAGAACAATTTGCTTTAAATACTCAACTATTATTTGATAAAAGTTTTGTATGCAGGACTTTTACTTTACAGTGGGTACGGAAAGTATTCAGACCCCTTTAAATTTTTCACTCTTTGTTTCATTGCAGCCATTTGCTAAAATCGAAAAAGTTCATTTTTTTTCGCATTAATATACACTCAGCAACCCATCTTGACAGAAAAAAACAGAAATGTAGAAATTTTTGCAAATTTATTAAAAAAGAAAAACTGAAATATCACATGGTCATAGTATATCATATTCACCCATGCCTGTATCCTATACCTCTTTGGCTTAATGCAGTGTTAAACTGTTCATGTGAAAAAGTTATCCTAAAAACTGTTACGCTGCAATATCACGACTTAGTTTCTTGCCAGTGACAAATCTACTCTTTTTAAATGTTCTGTAACGACGCTGGGCTTGTTTTGATATGCCCGAAAACACATCCAAGTAATAATGGACATATTCTTTTTAATCTACCACATATTTGGTTTTATTTCGATACAATTGGAGATTGAAGTTGCACGTTAAAAATGTACATTTATTATAATCAAAAAAGATCCCATACAGCTTTTTATTTCATATTTTTTGCACAGGCACAAGTTAGGATTACCATTTTAGCTAAATGGGGCGGAGATTTAGGACCCGTGAAGCCTCCGATATCTCTGGTCAAATATTAGCTGGTTACAAAACCATCAGTCTGACAGGGAGGTTGTGTTTGATAAAACATCACCCGGGAGAGGAGATCTTAGTAAAAACTAAAAGAAGACAACATGGACAGGACAGTCAGCCTTCCAAATCAGCCCAACAAAACCACCAAGGGTAACAGAAACTTACTGAGTAACCTGATGTAACATTAAACCTCATGTCAGACCTTTTCCACCGTTCCGAGCATTCTTGAAATAGTTTAAGGAGGCTCAGAGCTTCACTGTCAGTGTGAATGTCTTTTATATTTGATTAGCTTGATTGGCAAAGGTTAGCTCAGCGCACGGTACTCGAGTTCTGCATTTAATTGTAACTGAATAACGTCATCTCTATTAGTAATTTTGTTTTAGGGTGCATGCTTGCTGAAACACTGTTACGTTAAAAGCTCTATGCAGTGCAGTGAAAAGTTTCGCGTCAACGCACAATATTACAGTAATTTCAATGCATTACTATGCAAATGAACTAGCAGCTGTTGTGATCGTACAGTAGTAGTTACCTAAGCTAGTAGCTAATTGTAGTTGCATCATCACTAACGTTTCTCCTGATGATTCGGTAACATGCCTATTATACCTGTGATGTAACTTGTATGTTTTTTTACAGTGACTCTGGTTGAGAGCAGCAGCACCCCCAGCGGGGTGGAACTGGTCAGTTCCTACCAGACCAACAGAGTGGGAGACCCCATGGACCTGGTGGCCCTGGCATCACAAGTACAGAGGGTATGGACTGAGATGTATTAAAAAAAAAAAAAGAAAAAAAGAAGATCTTTCCAAAATGTCCAGATCTACACATCCTTACCGCTTGTTATTGATGTACTAATTTAGTTTTGTGTTTTTAGGGAGATGATTTCACTAAAGCCAACGCTTGCAACAAACTGACCGTCATTGCTGACCAGATCAGATACTTACAGGAACAGGCGAGGAAGGTGAGCAGCAAAAACACGAGTACACACAAGTGATATAGGTGCTAAAGTTCTTATTTCTTTCATTATACCTGTAGCTATTAGCTATAGGTATCGTGCTAGGATGCATGAACTGGGGCAAGTTTAAACGATCCAAAATGGATTATTTTGGGTTGGGATTTGTTCAACAAAACCACAGTGGTCATGTTATCATAACTTGAGCAAAACATGTTGGGTAATTTTCAAATCTGCCAAATTTCACACCTGTTATAACTCTACATTTTAACAACAGCTTTCCTCCAGGGACTACAGATTAAAATGAGATTTTAGTGATATCTGGTATAATATATTTGCTGTGCATTGGCCATCCAACAGAAACAAAAAATAAAAATAAAAATAAAAATGGAAGACCAAAAAAAATCCTGCTAGTATTTGTTACGTCAGATACAAAATACTTTCTTTCGGTCCAGTGCTCATATTTTGTTCTCTTCTCTTTCTAGGTTTTAGAAGACGCTAAAAGAGATGCCGACCTCCACCACGCTGCCTGTAACATTGTGAAAAAAGCAGGCAACATGTACTACCTCTACCAGCGGCCATCTGGACAGAATTACTTCTCTATCATCTCCCCAAAGGTTGGCATTTTACTGATACACACACCAACCAAACAGAGGTCGATAAGCTGCATTTTAATGTTGCGTCACCTAAGTGTTAAGACATGCCAGCACAGAGTATGTTAACCTTCCCTCAGAGAGAGTTCCACCAACAGGTGAATGCCTCACCAAACGCCAGCATGCTCCTGTGTGAGGGTGACGGGTAGATGTGTCTGGTGTTCAAAGGTCACGTAACTAAGAGGGGAGCTGATAGTGAGCAGGTGGACAAAAACACAGGCAGGTTAGGTTGGATTTGACCGGTTGCGGTTTTGTCAGTGCATGTCTTCCACGTAGTATGGAATTAATGGAATGCCATTTTGACGGTTGTAACCAAAACCGCGAGCTCCAGAGCGAAATCCAGAAAGATTCTTTTAAACCTTTTTATAAGTTGGAAACATAAAATAATATGGGTTGCAACTACAGATTATTTCATCATCCATTATTCTGCTGTTGAATTTCTTGCTGATTGATTTTTAAAAAATGTCATAAACTTGTGGACAAATGCGTATTTTAAAAGTCCACAGTGAAATCAAATTGCTTGTTTTCTCAGACCAACAGTGGAAAAACTTAAATTTCTCATTTTCCGACTTTAGACAAAAAATCCTAAACATTCAGGAGCTGGAATTTTTTGATTATAATTCACGATCATAATAGATTCTGATTCATTTTCTGTCAATAGGCTCTTCACCAAATCATTCAGCTCTTGACCAGAAAACATTGTTAGGGAGATAATTGTGGTTTTGTTAACTGATTTATAGAAGGGAAATAAAATCAGTCTTTTGACTTTGACTTCTGACTTACTGCTGCACATCTCACCTCTGCCCTTTCTTGGTCCTCCCCTCTGAAGGAATGGGGTCCAAGTTGCCCTCACACGTTCATCGGAGCTTTCAAACTTCAACACGACATGTCCTGGACCCCCGTGGACCAGGTGGAGAAGAGGGACGCCGAGATCGCCATCATGGACAAGCTCCTCAGCCAGCAGACCGCCCTGCCGCCTTACACAGAACCCAACTTCAAGGGCCTCTCTGAGTAAAGGACGGCTGGATCGGACTGAAGGAAGGACGGGGAATTTTAAAGAGGACACCCGGCAGATGCTAACTGTAGTCTTAATGGACATATGTTTTAACGGACACAAATCCAATTCTTATCCTGATATCAAAGCGTCTGTTACATAGTGTTTTGGTAACTTTCATACACTGACTTTAACTGATGGATTTAATCATAAACCTTCTCCAGTTGATTGTTTACATTAAGACAATGATTTGTTGTATTACAAGCTGTCTGAAATTTGATCTTTAAATATGCAAATGCGGTAATATGTAATTAAAATGTGCTAATTTCCATAATTTTCATTGGAAAAAACCAGGTTCAAAATGCCTTTTTCATTTTGGTGAAATATTAGTCAGTGTTTTACAGAGGGAGTTTTAGATATCTCTTCGTATCACTCCATTAATCAGAAAAGTACAGAAAAACAGTCATTCAATGATTTAATAATATTCACCATGTTTCTAGTAATAACCTGTTGTATAAATCAGCTTATGAATGATATATGAACAAACCTCATTTAAAGCCTTCAGAATATAGAGAGGAATGAAACTGTAAAGTTTGGTTTATGTAAGAGCTACTGATGTGGAGATTTATTGAGAACAGTCTTTAAGAACAGAGAACAGTCTTTAAAGATATATATTGTAAAGTAACATTAATTTAGAAGACACTACATTTGAAAAGGGAAATAAAAGGAACTAAAAGATATCAACTTGAAATTTCCTCAGTTGATAACTTACATTTAGACAATTATTTTAAGTCTGACAATGTTAAGAAAGCAAAATAGCCCAAATCTCTAAATTGACCATTGCAGGAAAAAACGGTGGTTTGGAGTGTCTCACACAGTGCACAGGGCATTAGTTTTTATAAACATCAATTGGTGATGTTGAACGTATAGTCTCAACTTTAGGAATGGTTTTCCTATAATTGAAAATACCAAATGGAGCTACACTGGCAACCTTGTGCATAGACACTTTGATCAAATAATAAAGATTTGAGAAAGTTTGCCTTTATCAAACCTGTTTCACTCACAACTTTTTTGATTATCTGACAAACCGTCACAATGAGATGAGATTTAAACCTGCACTGTGGACAACAAAACTAAAGGTATAGTCAGTTTTGTCACCAGAATGCATTGTGAGTATCTGGGACGACCAGCAAACATGATGGAAGCGTTTTCTGCAAACATTTAGTTTTATCAATTAATTGTTCACTGTTTACACCCCTTTTTGCTCGCGGTCAGTTCTTCCCTTTTTTGTTAGCACATTTCCATCAACAACTGTAGACCAGAACAGCTTGAATCCAACAGGAGGATGTGTCACGTGTTAGATAAATACAGAAAAAAACAGTACCTTTAATGTCTCACGAGCCATTTTGTGCACTTTGACTTTGTACTGCTTTACTTTAACTTAGGAGGAAAGTACAACTTCTGTTCAGCCATTTTATCTGTGAGATCCTGTGCAACTCAGGTCATTGATGTCTTCAATTTATCAACTGTAACCAATGAGGTTGATCTGACTGTATTTGATAAATAAATTACAAAATCATTTCACACATTTGTTTAATTTACGGTCAAAACGATTAAAGTGCAATAACTTTATTTTAAATCGACTGTCTTCAGCAATATCATTTCAAGTGCAAGTGGAGTTATTAAAGCGTAACAAAAAAAGTGGATGATTTTGTTAAAAATCTGCTTTTAAAATGTTTTTTTAAAAAGAGCTGCATCACAGTAAAGTGTCTTCCTGTGAGGACGTGATTGTCAGTAGATAAGAATTAAGGTGACGCAGAAGCTGCCAGTTATCCGTGGCGATGTTGAAGTGCACGGGGTCTCCCGGCTGGATCTTCAGGAGCACGTGAGAGCGTGGCGGGAGGAAGAAAAGCACTTTGAACTCCTCTTCATCGCTCAGGTCTGATATGAGGTAGGGAAGGAAGTGTTTCTCCACCAAGGCAGCGAGAGTCCCCTCCTTCAGCTGGCAGCAGAACAGGCTGGTAGCACAGTCCGCCGAGTCCTCTGCGCCGATCTCATCCCACAAACCCTCGAACAGGCTCAGTCTGCCGCTGCGCCCCCACGCCGGGGGAGCGGGCAGCCGAGCGAAGGCCTGCTGGAAGGCCACGTGGACCTGCGGCAGGTCGGTGAGCCAGGAGAGGCCGTCCTGGGTGGTGAAGATGGCGCTGGCGTTGAGCGTGGTGGGGTAGGGCCTCCTGGGCTTCAGCCTCAGCCTGACCTCGGGCGCCGGCCGCCCTCTGATCAGACACGGGACGCTGATGTCGGCCAGCTCTTCATAGTGGTCGTCCGTGAGGCTGAAGTGGACGTGGATGCTGAAGAGCTGATCGAAGTGGGAGTCGTTGGCGTCGGCGATGTGAGTCAGCTGGTAGTTTAAGGTGATTTCTGAGGCGAAGCCGGGGACGTCGAACTGAGCTCGGTATTCTACCAGAGCTGCTTTGGCCTCTGCCGGTTCAGTCTCATTCTGGTTTAGGTCGCTTCCTTTATCAGTCTGTGTTTCTCCTTGAGGCTCAGAACGGGCCTCGATCAGCTGGAATATCGACCTCTCCGTCTGGTGAATGCTTAGCGTGCTCGCCAAGCCCTCACTCTCTGCCACGATGCAGGACAGCGTTCGCTTCTTGACCTGCCGCCCTCCCTCAGCGGAACCCTGCGCCAGAACCCGGGCCAGCTTCTCCCTGGACAGCGTGGTCAGAAGGGCGTAGTAGAGGCGGGCGTGGTCCTGGATGTCCGTGTCTCCGTAGCGGTGGGTGAGATGCTGCAGGACGTCGGCCAGAGGGAGGAGCAGCGCGTCCAGGCTGGGGTGAACAAGGAGGCGGCGGCAAACCCCCAGCAGGCTGTTACCAAGGCGCCAGTCGCCGCTGGCGCACGGAGCGGATGAAGACGGAGCGATGACGCTGGACAGGAAGCTGACGGTGCTGTCCTGGGGGATCTCTCCCTCCTCTGCCACGCGGGCCAGCGTCTTGAGGTGCCAGCTCAGGTCTCGTGAGGTGAGCCGGGCTGGGGGGCCTCGGCGATGACCCCCTGGAGGGCCCTCAGAAACCCCACCGCCCAGTCGGACTCTGCGAGCTTGTCCTGGACCTGGTCGGCCAGGTTGATGACGTGCGGGGCCAGGCGGGTGTGGCGGAGGTAGAGCTTACACAGCTCCTCCGTCAGGCTGTGACAGTAGTGCTCCACGTGGCAGAAGTAGGACAGGAAGAGGAAGGCGGCTCTGAAAAAGGTGACCACGATCTCCCGGCCGCCCCCGTTCGCCACGACGCGCAACAGCGAGGTGAGGTGCTCGTAGAGGAAGGCCAGCCCCCTGCTCTCCTCCCCCTCCCCCCTCCGCCTCCTCCAGATAGACCAGAGACAGCAGGTTGATGCGGGCCAGTGCCGTGGCGCTGTCGTTGAACACGGTGGGCGCCAGCGCCGAGGCCAGCCGCGGGGTCAGCAGCACGGGGAGGCTCTCATCGCCGTCGCCACCGCAGCCGATCGGCCGGTTCTCGGGGAAGTGCAGGAGGCAGTCCATGTAGAACAGCTTCTCGGGCGTAGTCAGCAGGGGATGCTGGGAGAGAACGACCAGCCGCTGGAGGATGAAAGCTTCGTCCTCGGCGCTGAACAGGCTGTCGGTGAACGCTGACTTCATCAGCAGAGTGGTGTGGAGGAGGGAAACCTGGAAGGAGGGAACAAAGAGTTACTGTGTAGGTTAACTTAAAGCTGCTCATGTGAAGACGTTCTATTGGATAATTTAAAAAAATAGAAATGACTATAATCTAGTATAGCAATTACACGTTAACACCTTACTACTTTAGTTCTTAGTTCCTTTTTCAAGTATTAACATTAACATTAAAAACTACCAAAATTGTGTCTTGGTTTGTCCAGGACAATGTCATGGCTACTTAGGATGATCTACTACTTTCTGCTAAAGAAATAGTCCCTATGAGAACTGTTGACAGTGTGTACTGTGGATTATCTGGAGTAATGGAGACAAATGTTTTACTAAATTCTAAACATTATCTCTATGGTATTGGGTTGGAGAAAGAAATCTAAATACGACTTATTTTTAATTGGGGTGAACTGAATGTTTTAAGACCTAAACACAGAAAATAAATGCACGTAAACATCAACAGGTAAACAAGTGAAACACGTCAGAGACTAGTCAATTCCATTGGACACGAACCTCACTCGTGCCCAGCAGTCGCAGCAGCTCAGCTCTGAATACGGCCGGAGTGACACCAGGCACCATGGCAACCACCTCTATCAGTCTATGTAGCAATGCAGCCTGGCACAGAGGAGTCAGGAGGTAGGACTCCTCCAGGAGGGAGGACAGGACCGAACGCAGCTCCTTACAGTCGGGCCCGGTCTGGAGGGTCGGCACGGTACCCATGGGTCCCAGGATGAGAGAAGACAGTATGGCTGAGGGGTCTTTGTCATTCATTGGTCCTGTGTCCTGCTCTGCCTCCCATGCCACCGATGCGTTTCCTCCCAGAAGAGCCTTTAGATGCTCAGCACCAGCCCTTTTGTCCTGGGTGAGCTGATACACGGCGTTTCTCAACACCAGGGTGTGGAGTCCAGCGTAGGCCTGGTGGAGCCGGGAGGTTTCTTGCTGCCGGAGCCCACCTAAGAGCTCCAGGCGCTGGGAGAGAAGGCCTGGGGAGCAGGCCTCCAGCTCCCGCAGGCAGTCGCATGCCGTGGCCCGGAGAGAGCGAAGAGCCCCGTCCCCGTGCAGGTCACCGGTATCCTGGGCCATCTGAAGGAGCAGGTCCAGGAAGTCCTGAGATGCACAGGAGCGGATGCTCACGCAGGAGGTGCAGACCAGCACGGAGGTGAGGGCCAGGAGGAGGTGACATCGAAACTGGACGGACTTGGGAGGACACTGGTCCAACACTGACATGAGCTCCAGGGCCGTCTCCTCGCCCACCGAGTCTGAGGGACACAGCAGAGTCGGGTGCTCACACAGCGGGGACAACAGGAGGACCTGATGTGGGTGAAATGTAAGAATTATGGACCAGTCAGTGTTGACGATACTAGAGACCAGACACAATAGCTAGGAATACATTACACAAACAACAGGAAAAGGGAAAACACCACAAATAATACAAGTAATGTCCATATGTCTCACTGCTGTCAATTACTCAATTTAAAGTATTCATTTAAAAAAAAAAAAAAAAAAACGCCCATGTTCAAATGGTTTAGGGTTTTACGTTTCACTTTTTATTTTTTGTTACCTTAACACTGTAACTGGCTCTGTCATCTCGGAGCTCCCGGAGCAGCTCTGCGAGGAAAGCCTCGGCTGTTGTCCCGGAGAGGAAGCGAGACGGACTGTGGGAGAAAGCGGAGATCCTCTCGGCCCAGTTTTCCGCCATTATTCACTCAAATCCAAAACATTCGCGGCGTGCAAATCATCGGGTCAACAGTTATTTCCAAAGTCATTGCACACGGTAAGCTTTGACTTTAAAAATGTAACCCAAAGTTCCCCCTCAGCATTCAGGGGCACACCGATGAGTTCCGTATTTTGTCACGTGCAAATGTAACCCTCGCTGTGTCACTTCAGCGCCCCCTGCTGCTTCGGAGTGTCGTAAAACTGATAAAAAAAAACATGCCTCAAAGAGAATTTGCGCTGGATCCTTCAGCTTTTTTATTCCAATATTTTCTGCAAAACGTTATTGTTATTTCCCATCCCAACCTAACAATAGTATAAATAAATACAAGGTAACAATTAACTAATCCCTCTAGCCCCAATCTTGTATTAAGACAATATATTCTACTTGTTTACTTTATGCATTTGTTTATTTGCACAACTGTAAAACAGCTGCCTTTTTATGTTTTGACTTTATGCTATGTATTATTGTACACTCATTTGTTTCTTAATTCATAAAGGCATGTGCTTAGTAAGACAACCAAACACTACACATTTAAATTCAATCCTAACAACATGAGGATAAAATGAAGGGGGACAGTTGTACACGGTTAGCGCGATAGAGGGCGCTGCTGAGTCACGTACCGTCTCCCTGGTAACAGAAGAAGTACAAAAGGACCAATCAGATTTGCCGCCTGGAAATCAACAAGGAAGTCGTTTTTAAGGCGCCAATTTTGTGTCGCTGCCGACAAGTTTGTCTGTGTTTTCAGTTTTTAACTGGCACTATAATCGCGACAATGACTGAAAACACCTTCCCCGTCTATACTGCGGATGCGATAGTGAACTTTTACCGAACCGAAGTTCTCACTGGTCAAGAGGCCAAACATTTCACGAAGAGCGACCTGACTCCAGCTCCTAAGGTAACGCTATCGTCCGCTCACTGTCGTTAATGTCTGCGAGTAAAAGATGAACGTTTGTATAATAGCGACATTATGAGTTAAAAAACTGAGCTGAGGAGTTTATTCTTCTAATATGAGCATCACAACACAACATGACTCCATACAGTGCGTTCATCATTGTGTTTCAAAATGAGAGGGCGATCACCGGTTGGATGCTTTGAAACAATAACTAATTATCTTGTAAACAGTATTGAAACGTACTTTTCTCAAAGATAGTAGCAAGTTAAAAAAGAAAAAAGCTTTCTCATCGATTAACCGTTAAAAGTACAGTGTATTTATAATATCATGTTTGAAAGCATTGAATAGTGAACTCCAATCACTACAGTAACCAGGACAGTGACAGGTAACAAAATAACACTAAAGCAAATGAGTTATTAGTAATAATGTATTTAAATGTCTCTTCTATTTGTCCGTATTCTATAGACTGTCATTTACTGTTTTTTGCTTTTTATGTTTGAACAGCATTTTTTGTTGTGCAAGCCAGTTTAGCAATTCATATTCAAAGTTGTTCATATTGAAACTGTTATGAAAACTGAGCCAAAGCAATCGTCAAATACCGTAATACAACACTCGCATGCTCATATTTCTATTGAAAGTCTTGTTGTCATACTGCTCAACAAGGGAAACACTGTCCAGGACACCCTACAAGGAAGTTTGTACTTAAAAGTCCAACTGGATTTGACAAACTTGAACAGAGCAGCTACTCCTAATCAGTCAACCAACATTAATATCAATTCATAGTTTTAATGAGTAAAAAAGCACAAACATCCAGCTTCTCCATTGTGAGGGTTTACTGGTTTATCACATGAAAGTAAAATAAACACATTCTGGATCTTTAATTAAAGATCAACTTTAACAACTTCATCATTGAAGTTGTTAAAGTTGCCAGCTATGATTTCCCAATGCCCAACATGATGTACGGAATACTTACCCACGATCTAAATCCTCCAAAATATTCAGTTTAAAATCAGATACGAGAAAGTAAAGCAACAAATCATCACATTTGAGAAGCTTTAATCTGCAGATGTTTGAACTTTTTGATTGAAAAATGACTGAGATTGATAATCAGTAATGACAAGAATTATAATTTGTTGAAAGACCTAAACTCAAATTTCTGCTTTTGAACAAAACGAGGATTGGGTATTTTTTTCCCCCTGTCTCTTACACAGGAATCTTGTTACCAAAGTATCATTACACAGACAGTGTGAACAACCTATAACTCTTTAAATGCACCACCAGACCAGATAGCGACCTGCATCGGAGTTGCTGATGGAGTTTCCACCATCTGTCCTCTTTGGTCAGATAAACTACAAGTCGTTAACGTAGCGCTCACTTCTTCTCTCTCACAGCCAGAGGCAGTTCAAACGCTCTACATGAGGGTGTTGCATCTCCTGTATCGTTTCAGACCCGAGTGTCACTCCATGGTGAGTACCGGCTGTCTGAGCCCCTGAGTTCATTACATGTTCTACGTTACACCGAGCAGTCCAATGAATTCCATTGCATGTTTATGTAGAGTATGTTGTTATCCCTCTAAGTTTAAGAGCTTGATTTTTTTTTTTCTTCATTTTTTGCCCCCACAGGTTCCACTTTTGGAGAATATTCAGAACCCAGTATATCATGAGGGGACCACTGCTATCACAAGCGTCTACATACGCATGTGAGTTTCCTTGCTTCCTCTCCTGGACATATAGATAGATAGATAGATAGATAGATAGATAGATAGATAGATAGATAGATAGATAGATATAACACAATATGCACCAACTGCCACATAATGAAAGATTGCTGATAACAAACACTTAGTTTAGATTAATGTAAACAAGCCAAATAGACTCAAATGAATAGAACACAAGGCTGTTTTTGTTATTCTCAGTTCAGCGCTTGAGAGTCCACTGCTCTTTCTAACGTTGCTGTGTGTGATCTTGTTACAGGCAGCAGTTTCTGCCAATGTGCTTGGTGTACGATTTTTCACTGAACGACCTTCTAGCTCCAAGTAAGTATATGATTTATTTTTTTATTTTTTTCAGATTCATCCGTCCAGAGTTTCTTCCTGAAACCATATAACTGGTCTTTTTCTCCCTTTTCTAGAAAAACAGAAGACTCTGACTATTCTGAGCGCCATCATGAACTTCCTTCACTTCAGGAAGCAGAGGATGGACATGATCTTCGAGAAGCAGGCCAAATTTGTATGTGCTATTGGTCCAAGCAGGTGCAGTGACGGGGGAGGGGGGTGGAGGGTTAGAGGTAGAGGATAAAACCTTAAGGTGGTCTTGTATCCTGTGGGTCAACAGTTAACATACTAGTACTGGTAAGGAAAAATGATCTCTGCAGCATTGAATCTGCCCTCAATATTCCGTAACCCTACATGATCCCCTCAAGTTACTCAGTGGCCAGTTTCAAAATAGAATACTGCAGGCTGTACTGGACATTTGTAACATGTCCCTTGAGTGAAGAAAGGTCTGATCATGCTCTGTATACTCAACTGTAAATCAACAATGTGACGGTTGCTCCTGGAAATCGTGAAATAGACAGGAAGACACTCCAGAATATAAGAATAAGTAACAACCAGGAAGGAAATGTTCAAAAACCTTTTATTGTTGTGACTATATCATCACTTTTAAGGGGATAGTTCCAATTTTTTGAAGTGGGGTTGTATGAGGTTATATTCCATAGTCAGTGTTTTACTACAGTAGATGGAGTTTGGAGAAACAGACAGGAGTACCAGCACGGGAGGAAAGCATTATACAGCTGTTGACTGGAGCAACAGCAAAAAGTATTGTAGACATCCATAAAGATCAATATCTGTTTAAGTGTGCGCTATATTTAGAATATGTTTTACTGCTTTCCCTCTCTGTCAGACAGCTCTTTTTGCAATGAGGAGCTGAAGCCATAATATCCATCTATACTCTCTACAAAGTCACCAGACTCCATTAACAAAACAGTCATTTTACTTTGCAGAAAACAGAAGTTGCCGGCTTCCCCTTCGATCGGTTAGTTAGTTAGTTTTATTTATCTGACTTTGTTGAATACAAACTTAACCTTTTGGAAAACACCAAAGTCACACAATTACACAAACAAAATAACCAGTCGAGGAAGCAATTACGTAAAGGCAAATGCTAATAACGTTCACAATGCTTTGCTCCAGTGCTGATACTCCTGTCTTTTTCTCCAAACTCCATCTACTATAGGTAATACTCTGACTATGGAGGGGTATCTCGTCAAACCCCCACTTCAAAAAAAATCCAAGCTATCCTTCTAACAAACAGAAAACTCAGTTGTGTCCTCATCTCTATAGTAGCAAGAACCAACTACCAGGATAATAACCTAACAGGTGTAACAAATGGAAAAAAGATGAAAACACAAAATAAGAGATGAGAACACACAGAAAAAGTATTTTAAATATACATCATCAATGTAAGATATGTAGCCATATTGTAGAGTGTTTGTTTGATTAGTTCAGCATGTGTACTCCTGTTTATACTACTGTTTATGTAGTGACAAAAAACTGACGAGCTACTGAGCTCTGTCAAATGCCTGCTTTATCACGTGGGGTACATATTGCCTGGAACTTTTAATTAGAAATATCCTGATAAACAATTATACTGCAGATCTGAAATAGTGTAAGGAGTGTATTGACTGCACATTTTTAACGATCAAGATTGCCCACCTTGTGTCTTGATAAGAACTTCCAACCACACGCTTGTTTTCTGTAATTGTACAACTGTGTATTTGGGCCATTGTAGATTATTAAATAAATTGCGTCTTAATTTAATAAATTAAAGTTGTAAATTTACAATGAAAAAAAACTTGAATTTCCCCTGAGATTAAAGGAAGAAATGTAGCCACCTTCTGAATTTCATTAGGCCTAAAGTAGTGTTATTGTGGTAGGAATGGCCCCTGAGCGAGGTGAAGGTCCTGAAAGATGCATATATATGGTTTCTTTCATGTTCTTTATTGACCATAAATAAAAACTAATGTTTAACAGTTAATGAGGTTGATTAAACCTTCAAACAGAGTTGTTCTTCTCGCTAATTTATATCTCTATAATCTCAGCCATGATCCCAGTGTCTGTGTGTGTTTTGTAACAGTTCCTGTCTCTGTTGTCAGAGGGCAGACATGGACAGGCTGCAGGCTTACACCAAAGGAAACATAGAAGCAGAGAAGAAGATTGAGATGCTGACGTAAGTAGATCTGTGTGAGCTGTGGTCGTTTAGTGTATTTCTGCTTCCAGCTTCTTTAATAGGATGTTTGACTCCCTCTTTTGCTCTTTTATATCTCTTTAAATGTAATATTATAGAGTTTGGTAAAACAAGCGATTGTAAGACACCACCCTGGGTTCTGTAAACGTTTAGGATTCACTTCTTAAAAGGGGCAGTTCACTCCAATTCGCCACCATTTTCTTTCTACCTTACTAAACCCGCTTGAAATTAGAGGAGAGGCTGGTGCTCTCGTCATCGGGGGTGTTAAAATTGCGAGTGTAGTTTGCTAGAAAGAAAATAGTTCCCACATGAACCCGCTTACAACAAAGTCTGAGGATTATCTTAAGTAACCAGGTCACAATTTCTGCAAAGAGACATTTCTATTGAGTTTTTCAAATTGTATTTTATTTTTTCAAACCAATTATTTAATCATTAATAATTATGTTTTCATGATCTTAAGAGATCAGATTGTCCACTCCAGTGATATAAAAGATAAACGTTTCATCCTGCACATTTTGTCTCTGGTCCTCGTTCAGAACCATCCCTCCAGAGCAGCAGGCCGAGGCCGACGAGCTGGCAGCCGCTCTGTCTGAGCTGCAGGCCACCAACATCCACGAATACCAGGAAGTGGTAGGTGGTGATGAGGCACACATGCATGATAAGACCTGCTGTTGTTGTTTTTGTTTATGTTGTGTACACTCTCTAGTGAATCAAAATCTCCTTTCAGGATGCAAAAAATGAAAGCATCGCAGAGTGGAAAGCCAAAATTGCGGAGAAGACTCAGAAACTGGTACGTGAATGTTTGATACCAACCATAAAAGCCTTTGTGAACAAGAGCATGTGGTACTCTGGTCAGATGTCCCAAAACCACCCAAGAAAGAATACTCAAAAGTTACAGTAAGAGTTGAGGGCTTTTCATTGAAAAGATGTGTGTGTGCTGTTTGGATGTGCGTCAGGCCCAGGTGAAGGTGGACGTCTGCTACCTGAAGGAGGACATCGGCAAACTCAAGTCTCAGATCGTGGAGTCTCCAGAGGAGCTGAAGACCCAGATGGAGAAGATGAGGGAGAAAGTCAAGAACATTAAGAACTCCATTGTGAGTAGAAAAAAAAAAAAAAAAAAGCTGCCGTTTCTTGAAACAACCATTTCTTTTTGACATTCCCCTATCGTCACGTCTTTGATTGCAGACGGAGACAGACGAGCGCATGGTGGAGCTGCAGAACATGGTGCAGAGTGTGACTCACACTGAGGCCGAGGTCCAGCAGATGTACAACCTTCTGCAGGACCTGGAGAGCAGCATGAACAACACCAAGCAGAGAGCGGAGGAGGTACGAACAACACAACCTGTCTTATGATGAGCACCGATCGATGTTCATTTCATTAGAACAAAAAAAATCAAAGATGGAGAGAAACCAAAAGCTGACCTTTTTATGCTCTGTCTTTGATTGTGGTTATCTGATAAATTTCAAATACAAATAAACCGCTCGGCAGCACTCGTTGCTAGTAGTGATGGAAGCGATGGCAGACTGGTTACCTTTTCAAATAAAAAATCTGTAAATTGTTGTTATGTTAATGGCAGAGAGCGATGAGGAAAACTGCTGCATAGATTCTACCAATTTGAATGTAAATACAGCTAAGTAGACTATAAAATGTTATAATTATTATTCAATCATATTCTTTTCTTGCTGCCTAGAAGAAAATGTTTGTATTTCTTTTCTCAAGTGGGGTTGTATGACGAACTTATCCATAGTGTGTTCTTATCCCGGGTCTGAAAGGAATACACTCTACTGACCAGCAGGGGGCGACTCTTCTGGTTGTATAGAAGTCTATGAGGAAATTACTTCTCTCTTGATTTATTCCCTCAGTAAACATTGTAAACATGAGTTTATGGTCTCAATCTCTAGTTTCAAGTCTTCTTCAATACAGCATGATGTTCATTTAGTAAATGATGGTCCATTTAGAGTCAAATAGACCATAAAGCAGGGTGTGCTTTAGGGCGGGGCTACTGTGACTGACAGGTCGCTACCAAGGCGTTATCCGATCATGGGAGCTGGAACGTTAACCCTTTCACAGTGTGTTTTCATTTCACTTAAATGAATTGTAACATTATGGTGGCCTAAAAATGTCTTATTCAACGGTCACTCGTTCTTTACCCTCTGGTGTCACTTCTGGTTACAAAAAAACAGGATGGTGGTGGCTAAATTGCTATTTAGAATGTATTACTTTCTGTACCTTGCTGTCAGACAACCCTTTCTGGCTGGTGAACTGATACGGTTATGTTCATCTATGCTCTCTTTAAAGCCACAAGACTCCATTGACAGAAACAGTCATTTTACCTAGCAGAACAAGGGAATTCTTGTCTACCACTGCCTAGATTGGTTAGTTTATATGTTATCGTGTGACTTTGTTGAATCTGAACTAACCCTTTAAAATACCTAAGTCACACAATAACACAAACAAAGTTAAATTTACTGTTTTTGTCTAACGGATTCAGTTCCACTTCTGACTATCGATAAATATCTAACATAACCCATCTAAAAACCATCCAACTTTCACTTAAAAAATCCAAATAATCATTGATTACTGGATTTGTGGTGACCAACCTTTTTCTGCTGATCAGGAGAATTGTGAACAAGGAAAACACTGATGCCAAATACGTTGGTGAATATCAAGCTTCCCCTTTATCCTGCCGCTTGTGAATTTCCCCTGGATTTAATTTCAATTGAAATGTTTCTAAACTTTTTTTTTTAACGTTTCTATCATGTTAAAGCTCCTCTCCCGACACAAGTAAGACTCATCACTGTGTCAGTTGGGTGACAAAGTTGTCACTGAGTTTAAAGCTATTTTATTTATTTAGTTTTAATGAGTGAAGGAAAGATGAATCTCATATTCGTAACTATATTCGGATTAGTCTGTTGCAATTATTGTTTTCGCAGAACATGCTGGTAAAATCTTTGGCATTGAAACACTGGAACCCTTTCTTTACAGCTCGTTGTTGTTGTTTTTCTGTTTGTGTGTGTGTGTTTCTGTGTGTGTGTGTGTGTGTGTGTGTGTGCAGCACCAGGAGCTGACGGCTCAGTATGAGAAGAAGCAGAAGGAGCTGAGGAACCTGTGCGTGGAGGAGGGCCAGCTGAGGAGAGCGCTGGGCATGAAGCTGGACAAAGAGTCCAAACAGAACATCCGCAGGCAGAAGAAGAGAGAGATGAAGGAGCAGCATGTTCAGGACGTTCTGGGGTATATTGAACACCACAACACAACACGGGGCATTTCTGCAACGTCATGGAATTTACTAGTTGTGTAACAGAACATTGTTTATTCGTAGTTCAGTACTGATCCCCCCCCTCCTCGCGGCTCGGCACACATGTGAACTAGGGATCAATCACACAGTTTAAAATGAACCATCCCAGTGTGAAATAAAGTTTTATCGATGATTTTTACACGCCAGTGTTCATTAAAATATGTGATCAGGACATTGGCATTTCAGCTTTCTAGTCACTGATGTCTGATAATGTTACATTGTTAACAACCAATCCGGGTTTTGATTGACACAACGGTGGCAGCATCGCTAACGGCCAACAAATGACAGTTCCGTTCAGTTACATTGTGATGCGTTCAGGCTCTGTTCAGTGAAAATGAGTATAGGGCAAAGGTAAATTATAACGTTATCATGATGTGTTCAAATGGAATATTGTAAGATGTAGCTTTGGTGGTA
Organism: Anoplopoma fimbria; assembly: GCF_027596085.1. NCBI lineage: Eukaryota > Metazoa > Chordata > Actinopteri > Perciformes > Anoplopomatidae > Anoplopoma > Anoplopoma fimbria. The sequence continues at coordinate 9,955,047 of NC_072465.1, forward strand.
AACTTGAATATATATCCAGTTGTTTCAAGAAGAAGTTTTCACCTTAATATGAAATAGATATTAGAGCTGTTTAACTTCCTAACACTAGCTCTACGCAGACACACTGTAAATGACTGTAACAAAGTTAAAGGATTTAAAATTGTCGATGGTTTACGGACTTCAGAGTGGTTGAAATAACTTTTGGAACGCTGACGAAAAAAAAAAATGTCTGGAGCCTTGTTGACCAGCAGCTATAACAAAACAAAAAAAAACTGTTCTGTATCTGCCAATATGGATCATCAATGGTAGATAATTAGTATAGGTGTCAAAAAAGCCTGATAAAAGACATCTGCTCCCTTTTCTTTCTTTTTTTTGCGCCGATCCTAACCAAACCGAGAGTTTTTTTATGATCTGTTGCTCCACTAGAATTTACATAGCAGTCAATGTGATAAAATAGAATTTGACAATCCCAGTTTCTGTAAAACTGAAAGTTAAAAACAAACAACATTGAACGTTTCTCCAGGCAGTGCAACCAAATCCACCAGAAGCGAGAGGAGATGGCCGACAGAATCCAGGAGATCTCCAGAGAGACGCAGCAGCTGAAGGCCAAGATGCAGAGCCTGAGGGACGTCTGCAGCAAGGAGACGGCCAAAGCTCAGGTTCGTGCTCGTCTGCCCCGATAAGTTAGTGTTGTGCTCACGGTTTTGAAGACTAACACGTCTCCCCTCTCTGTGTCCAGGCTCTGTACGACACCCTGACGGCTTCCATGGAGGAGCTGCACAGGAGAATCGAGACGCACATCGTGGACCTGAAACAAGACGTCACCAAGATGTCTGCAAACTTTTAAACAGATCATTTTACGTTTTCATCGTTCATTACTTACTCCACTATGTGTTTTTTACTCTTCTAACCTTTTGTTGCCTTTTTGACCGTTACTATTTAAAATGTTTATAATAGATTTGTATACAAGTTAATAAATCTGATCTGATGAGTAAAATACAATGTGTTTTTATTTTAGATTTGCAAGACCCTAACTGTATGTTAACATCGTTGCACGGGTGTGGCCAAGAGATCCTAAATCATTAGTATAATAATACTATATAATAATATAATCATAAAGTACCATAAATACTATTAAATTATTAAATGCAGTAACACACCATATGTCACTTTCTGCTGCTAGGATTCAAAACGTGGAATCATGGGAGTTGTTGTCTTCACCACCATTGTCGTCATCATTGTAGTCAAATTCTGCTAGTTTATGTAGATTTGTAGAGTGTTCATCGTTCAGGAGGTTTGTACCGCTCATTGTTTTTCTGTTTTAATTAGTTTGTTTAAAAATCCAATATATTCGGCTCCCTTAGATAATGTCACATTTGCATATTAATTCAACATGTCAGAAAACATCTTTAAAGGCTGTTTCTCTAAATGAGTTTTTTCTCAGACTTTAAGGCAGAAATCTCCACTTCAGTATAACTTGGAGACACCAAACTTTACAGTTTCAGTCCGCTCTATATTCTGAAGGATTTTGTTCATTAAACATTAATAGCCTGATTAATACATTTTTATTACTAAAAACATGGGTAATCATTTTTTTTTTTTTTTATGGCTGTTGACAGTATCTATGGAGTGATAAATACAGATATCCATAATTCCCTCTGTGAAAACCTTTGACTAATATGTCAACAAAATATACCAAGAATTTATTCTCATTTACTCATTTACATATTTAAACATACTATTTCAGAAAACCTGGAATGAAGGCAAATGGTTGCAAACATCTAAAGCTCTAAAAGCATGCATTCAAAAATGGTCAGCAAAAATGCTTTTGATGTAGTTACATAAATATGTTCATGATGACCACGGCCATTAGCACTGGATCAGTCTGGATTTGTTAGAGAGGTTTATGTCTTTCTGTGTCTAACTAACTTAACTGAATCCTCAGAAACACTGGCGGAGGTCCAGTTGTGAATTAACAAGAACAATGGTTTGATACAAACATATTTAATACTATTGTAATGTCTTTATGGGGAATATGTGGTCGAACAAGGAGTTTTGGTTTCTTGTTGGAAAAAAAAAAATCACTTCAAAAGCATCCCAGAAAGTTTGTACTAAATTTAAGACAAACTAGTATTTTTGTAATTAACTCATTTTGCAGTATCTGTGTGTGTCGGTGAATGAGTTCCTTAATGCAGAAGAATCCTTTAGTGCTCAACAAATGCAAACAAAGTCGTGTGTTGGTGGTTGATGGTTGAGGGAGGAGGTCCGCTGCAGTGCTGCCACGCCTCCTTGTGGACGAGGTGTGTTGTTCTCTTCAGTCTTCTTGCTCTAGTTGTTTGTGATTTCTTAGTTGTTCCCCTTTGTGTCCGGGCTCCTATTGAGGCCCCTCCTCCGGTTTGGGCCGTGTCTTGTTGGACTTCTTCAGAACTGCCAGCTGAGCCGTGTAATCTTTGACCTGAGCCCTCGCCAAGTACAGCTCCTTGCGCAGCTCGTTGATCTCAGTAATCAGAGCTCCTTTCTCCTGTGGAGTAGAGGACGATCACTGTTACAACATCATGTGTTCAGCGAAGAACACACAGGAGGTAGATTAATCAATATGATAAGACACATTGTTTCAATGATTCCAATAAGAATTCATAGGACTACTCTGATTGGTCGGAGGAATTGTCCGTGCACTGTTCTGTTTTATGATGTACCTTCATGACCTTGACATAGACTTTCTCATGCTCCTCAGTAGATTTGGCCAGCCTCGTCTTGAGACCGTTAACAGTCTTCTCCTGGTAATCACGTTGGCGACAGAACGCCCTCTGAATATCTTCGTCAACACTGCTTTTCTTCACCTAGAAACAGCACACGCACATGGTTTGCATTCCCTCTGTGTTTCTTAGTGCGTAAATTACAAGTTCCAATAAGACAGGAATTATTAAACCCTCTCATACAGTGTTTCTTGTTGGCGTGATGAACCCTCAGTATCCAGTCAGCTCATAAGGGATCTACTACTCTATAGGAAGCACTCACCCCCTCTGTCGGCGGTACGTAGCGGGCATAGATCATCTGCACACTCTCCTTCAGTTTCCTGGGCTCCTGGATGAAGCTAACACAGTTATGAAGCTCTGACTTGAGCCGCTGAAGATGTGCCTCCAGATCTTGCACCTGGCCAAACAAAATGTGTCAAAGGTTCACAATGTATTCGTTCACATATATCTTATAGGCTAGTGAGGGAAAATTTCTGGTGATTTAAGAACAGGTGAAAAATAATCTTTCATTGTAACTTAAATCCTGTTTTTCTTTCCAACTTTGAATGAGGTAGCTAAAAGAATTGAAACTGAAGAGTGAAACTGAAACTAAGACTCATTGATAAGAAAACATGAATGCTTTTAATCCCATTTGGAAAACTAGAGCAGTGCTTGATAGGTAGTGTTCTAATATGGCTTTTATTACTTAATTCAAACTACTATACTAAGACTTTTTATATTTTTTGACATACTATACTATGACCTTTTTAAATATTTTATATTATTTTTGACGTACTATAATAGTGTTTTCAACCTGCTACACTATAACCTTTTTCATCATACTATAGTATGACTTTATTTAAAGTCATGCTATACTCTGACTTTTTTTATTACTTTTTCCAACATACTATTCTTATTATTTTTAACTTTTTTTCGCAATACTATACTATGATATTTTTGGGGGACTTTTTTCAACATACTATATAATAACTTTTTTGACATGCTACACCTTGGCTTTTTCAACCAACTATAACATGACTATTTAAGAGTTATTTTTCGACATACTATACTATTACTTTTTTTTTCCGGCATACCTTACTATATTTTTTTTTTGCTTTTTGGACATACCGTACTATGACTTCTTGACGAGCTTTTGGACATACTATACTATGATTTTTGTCGGCATGCTATACTGGGACTTTTTTTTACTTTTTTCAGCATACTATAGTATGACTTTTTCAACAAACATTAATATGACATTTTTTTTCTTATTCAACATACTATACTGTAACTTTTTACAATATTTTTCGACATACTACAATATGAATTGTTTTTACTTTTATCGACATATAATACTATGACTTTTTTTTTAAATCGACATGCTATATATACTATGACTTTTTCACTATTTTTTTCGACATACTATACTATGTTTTTTTAACTTATTTGGACATACTATACTATGTTTTTTTTTAACTTATTTGGACATACTATACTATGTCTTTTATCGGCACACTATACTTAAAACCTTTTCAGACGTACTATGCTATGCCTTTTTAAGATATTTTTTGATATATTATTCTATTACTTTTTGGCATACTATACTGTGACTTTTTTCAACATACATTACTACATCAGATACCTTACTATGGATTTTTTCAAACTTATTTTGACATACTATACTGTGACTTTTTATGTCTAGATAAAACATCTATGACTATATATTATGACATTTTTACTATACAATTAGTTTTTACGATCTTTTTCGACATAGTATAATATGACTTTTTTATGGCGTACTATACTATTTATTTTTTATGTCATACTATACTATGACTTTTTATGGCATACTATACTATGACTTTTTATGGCATACTATACTATGACTTTTTATGGCGTACTATACTATGACTTTTTATGGCATACTATACTATGACTTTTTTTAATGAAACTAATCCAGTGCCAGTTCAGAGAATGTGAAGTTATGGGCCGATTGCCTGGCCTCCAGCTCCCAGCATTCTCGAGAACCGCTCATCGCTCTTTGACTACAGGGAAGAGAAGAAATGTTTTGTTCTAACGTTATCCGGGATCCAGCAGCAAAATTAAACTCAGGCAATGAGCCACGGCCTCTGAAAGCTCGCTGCAGAGGACATGCCCGATGCTTTCGCCATTCTTTCTTCTTATTAGATGTTTAACGGGATTTCTACAACCCATGAGGAAAATTTGATCAGCTGCAGGCGACTCTACAGTTGCCACAAGTGTCAGCAGCACAATGTCTGGCCCTCTCCTCTGCGCTCCAAGAAGTTAAACCGCTGGTTTGAATGTTTATGATAAAGGAAATCTAGCCTGCACTTTAACATTGGTGGTGAAGTTAATATTTGTGAAGACAATAAGCTACAAAACTGAAAGATTTTTGCTCGAGTGTTTTCTGTAAGTTTCGTTTTTAAAGGGCAGGTTGATTTTTTAATGAAACATTATGATTTTATTCTCATTAAATTGGGACTATTCCCACAAAATGTTATGACTACATTTTTTTATTACCTGGAGAAAACAGATGTGGGAATCTTTTTAATGTCCAGAAATCTTCTATTCTTCTATATCTGCTATTAAATTCCAGGGCTTTATAAATAAATAATAAGAAAAAAATGTTTGCATCATTGACATGAACAGGTGCCACTTGCACATTTAAAGAGGTCAAAGACACAAAGGAGGATGGAAGTGTAATTCATGCCTACATGTGGGTTAAACACCTATCAGAGTTTAATTGAATCTACCACACATGTGCCTCTTACTAGTTTTATGACTGGAGAGAGAGAGAAACAACACTCAAAATATGACATGTCATATCAAAAAGCTGTTACTAGCTATTTAAAACGTAATACAGTGGGAGAAGTAGCACGTATGTATCATCATGTAATCCTAATAGTTTGTTGCAGCATAAAGGCCAAGTGTTAGTTATGTACTCACTTTCAGCATCTCCTTATGCATCTCCTTATCCCTGGTCCTCACTTTGAGCCCCAGATCAGAGACAGTGAGCTTCAGCTGAGTGTTGCTCTTGTCGATTTGTACCAGCTCCTCCTCCAGCTGTCGAACAGGAAAAAACGGTTGTCAATACTGCAGAGAACAGCAGAGCGTAGAGGTCCAGGTGGTGAAAAAAAGTCAAGTGAATCTGTTTTCCTGGATGCAGATTTGCCCATTTCAGAAAAATATTATATAATATTATTTTATTTGATGAAATCCTTTATTTAGTTGATCAGCCATCCATCCATTATCTGTAACAACTTATTCAGGGTTGCGGGGTTGCTGGAGTGGATCCCAGCTGACATCGGGCGAAGGCATGGTACACTCTGGACAGGTCGCCGGGCTGTCACAGGGACCATTCACGCTCACATCCACGCCTACGGAGTCATCAGTTAACCTAACCTGCATGTCTTTGGACTGTGGGCGGAAGCCAGAGAACCCGTAGAAACCCACGCTGACACGGGGAGATCATGCAAACTCCACACAGAGGGGCCTGTGAGCAAAACCTTGGTCTTCATAATTCAAACAGTGACTGAAACACCTTTTCTTTGTAGCTGTAGCTGGATGCCCTTTTTTCAGGCTAGAGCAACAGCCCCTGTCCCTGGTGAGTATAGTGTAGTACTGAGTACTGAGTGTGCCCCGACTACTGATTAGCAGTTAGCAGCAGAATGGCAGCCAATTGGGGGGCAATGAGGTCCAGGAGCCCCTTAACCTCTGAACAGAGGACGAGATCAACCGGCAGAGATGGTAAATGAAGGTAAAGGTAAAGGCCCGATACGCCTGTTGTACGACACACTAGAGGCCGCTGCTGTTGTGTTAAACGTCACGCGATCTGAAGTTGCACACTGGGCAGCATTCTGCCACCTTTGTTTGGTTCAGTGTCAAAAAGCAAAGCTGGCGTAACGGCCTAACTTCTTCACGGTAGCTCTGTTTGAAAGGGGCTGTGCACAGGCTCTGTTTAGACCTGGCATCAAGATGCATCTTGGGTGATCCAATCAAAAGTGGACAGCTCTAAGTCCAGGTGTGAATGCACCAAAGACGCATTGAGGATGCGCTGAGATCTCCTTGCTCAGACCACATTTGGAGTCTGCCTGGGCCGCATATGGTCACATTCTTTTAGCAGTGTGTACAGGATGTGGCCTAGGACACACTGAAGGAGCGCATACTCAACTGACGTGAGTGTGTGTGTGTGTGTGTGTGTGTGTGTGTGTGTGTGTGTGTGTGTGTGTGTGTGTGTTACCCACAGAGAGAGGTGATCTACAACAGCTTATGATGGAACACTGTTTCCTTTATATCCAATCTGCAGCACTTAACATTTTACATGACCACTGATATCCTCTGCTCTCGTTTTTCCCCGAGGGAGGGCCGCACACACAAACACACCCACACACACACTTGCACACCCACACACACACTTGCACACCCACACACACACTTGCACACCCACACACACAGACCTGATGGATCTGCTCCTTCTTCTCATTGATGTCATCTTGTTGAGGCTCAGTCTGTTTCTTCAACTCGCTCAACTGGAAATCGAGAACAAACTTCAACTTCTCCAGTTCCTGGTTCTTCTTCTTCAAGCTGGAGATGGTCTGATCCTGTATGGGGGAAGGGAATTTAGTTGAAGAATATTTCTTTTTTCTTTGTCAACTTAATATTTTATGATGAACAATATCAAATATTGTCATGACTCTGCAGCCAGACATAATCTCCAGACTGAGAACTTGTCATTTTCAGAAAGGTCAAGGAAAACCCAATGTTTCATGTGTGTTGAAGAACTTTTTCTGTTTATCTCCCCCTTGACTTAAAATCAGTCATGTAAGTCCAAATTAAATCATATAAAATCTGATGTTTCACCAACAGCAGGTCTATGGTCTAATTCACATTTTTTTATATCCACTTTCTTACACTCAGTCGCCCATTCCTGTGTTTCTGTTCATTGATTTCAAACATAAATGTAAAGAGATTTTAAAAAGTCTTGTTTATGTGTCAGTACCATTTCAGAAAATCTCTTTTTTTTTGTTGCAAAAAGTATATAAAAAGCATTGAACCAACCCTTTCAGCTTCAACATCAATTATGACTTAACAAAAACTTTCATAAAGAAAAAATATTGAATAAATATGACACGTTGCTGGTAATCTATTTGAATCTCAAATGTTGACTCCACCTTGTCCTGGTTGGTCTTTACGTGTCCAGAGATCTGCCGCTTCAGGTCCTCGATGTCGCTCTCCAGGGAGCGGATCAACCCCAGCAGCCGCTGACGCTCCTGCTTCATCTTGTTTATATCTGTGCACCTGTCATCGATCTGTCTCTGCAAACTCTGGAACTGTGATCACAAAAATGTCCACCAAAAAGGAAGAAGAAACACAAATGGTAGATGACAACATGAGAGACAAACAGAGAAAAAGATGATGAGAATGAAAGTTTTTTTTCTGCAGATACAATAAGAAGCAGATAACAGGAACTGCCCCCACCTTTTGTGTCATGAGACCAGTTTCTCCTTTCAGATTTGTGTTGGTCTCTTTCTCTGTTTGCAATTTCTTCTCATACTTGATTTGGATGTCATGGATCTGCATCTCCTCATCCTCCTTTACTTGCCTTATGATCTCTTTGAACTCACAGGCCTGCTGCTGTGCATCCTCTTGACACTGCATATAATAAAAGTAGGAGAAAATCAAAGTGGACACAAGAACTTCACTGTTTTCATGTGGTGTCCCTTCTACTTCATGTGACAATATCTGGTCCCTAAAGCTCAGCTGCTCCTTCTGACTGACCTGAACCAGGAGCTGAGTCTTCTCCTGCAGCTTGGCCTCTGAGAGCTGTGTCAGCTCCTCGAGGGATTGAATTTTGCTCTCCTCTACAGCCTTCAGCTGCTTCTCATAGTCTTCCTGCATTCTTTTATATTTATGCTGAAGATCCTGGTACCTCTCATGCTCCACAATGAGCTTCTGGCTGTAGGATAACTCTGTGTGTGATTGACAAACAGATTGATTGAAACAAGGTTACACTGTCACCTGGATTGTGCTGACACTGATCCTGTCCTCTTCTTACCTAAATCTTTCAGCTCCTTTGAGTGTTTCACTGTGGCCTCTGCAGAACTCTCCTGGTGCTCGCGTGCATGCTTTTCCATCTCTGTCTTCATGGCCTACAGATACAGAAGATGTTATGACTACACAATAAAGGTCTTAAAGCTTGGGTAGGCAGTTTATGTTTGCCGTCATTTGCCAAAAAGTCCATAATATCCTTTCTGTTCTGAGAGAAGAGTAGACTTCTGCATCACCTCTTAGCTCTGTTTTCAGGCTCTATGTGTCTAGCTCATGATGGGAGACTTTGGCCAATCACAGGTCATTCAGAGAGAGGGCATTCCTATTGGCTGTTCTAATCAACTTGTGGCTAGCTCACGGCTGCAGCTAGTTCTCGGCTGCGCTAGCTCACGGCTGTGGCAAACTCACGCCTGTAAGCTAGCTGAGAGCTGCGGGTAGCTCATGGTTGAGGCTAGCACACGGTTTTGGCTGGCTCATGGTTGCGGTTAACTCACTGTTGCAGCTAGCTCGCAGCAGCAAACGGCTATGGTTAGCAGAAAGCTAAACTATTGGCAACGATCTCCTAAACACTTAGCTGACATGTAGCTAGCTAGAGCATTGAATAACCGTATCTTATCTAAAAGGGCAAATAGTTTGCAAAGAAAGCAAAACCTGGGGTCATGAATTACAATATGCTGAAAGGCCATTATGGAATTTTTGCCCAAAATAAACTGCCTACTCCAGCTTTAAGTTAAACAATTGAAAGAATAGAGGGATGTAAATCAGGCAAATAGGTTGTCAATATGGTATTCTTAATTATTTAGAAATTGAGTACTTGAAAGTAATGAAGAAATGTTAATAGTCATAGTAACGAAATACAGACATTGTTGGTTGCCGGTATATATTTTGGCCATAAACTGTAATGGTATTGAGTATATTTGAAGTGGAGCTGTCTTGTAGGTGACCTGCGGACCTGTTGCATTGTGTTCAGAGTTTCTATTTGCTGGGTAAACTTGTCAGACAGCTCCTTCATCTTCTCATTGTAGTTCATGTCCTTCAGGCGGAGCTGGTACTCGTTCTCCATCTGCAGCTCCTCGAGGCGCATCTTTAGCTCCAGCATGTTCTGGGTCTACAACACAGACAGACAGCCACTAGGAACATAGGATTGGATACTTATGTTGGATGTCCCTATATGTTACTAACCAATTTCTTTGTGATTGGTGGCATAGACTTACAGTAAAACATGAATTACAGAACAACAACATTACAGATGCTATTTTTTACAGCTCTGCAAATCCTCCCAAATTTGTCCCCCCAAAAGTTGCTGGTCTAATGCTGCTTTACCAGTTTTTTGTGTTATTTTGTGACTTTTAGTCTGTTTGAACTGAAGCTTTAAAACACCAGTCACACAATAACACAAACAAACTCCTGTCTTCTGCGAGTTAAAAATGAGAGCAGAAGAGCATAGATAACCGCTTCAGTTCTCAGTCGCAAAGTAAAGCCGTGAAAATATTCTAAATAAAGTGTACATTTAAACTATTATTGATTTTTTTTAGGATGCTAAAATACGTTTTACTGCTGCCTTCGTCCACAGCAGTACATTGCTTTGCTGCTCTACTGGTACTCCTTCCTGTTTCTCCAAACTGGGGGTGTGCCAACCGCAATCTACTGTAGGTAATTTACTGACTATGGTTAAGTACCTCATACCAATACTGTGTTTTTCAAGCTCACGCTAACATACTATCCACTCGTCATCTCAGCATGTTCATCCCACAATCAATAACTAAGACATATGGAAGTAAAATGGCCGAATGCAGTCACACACACACACACACACACACACACACACACACACACACACACACACACACACACACACACACACACACACACACACACACACACAGACACAGACCTTCTCCTCCAGGTCTGACTTGGTGACGAGGATCTCTTCAGTGTGGATGATCTGCCTGTTGCTCTTCAGTCCTTGGCCCTCCTTGTCGATGACCTTCCACATCAACAGGCAGCCATCTTCCGACACTGTCAGCAGGAACTGATCGTCAAACGTGACCACCATCTGAGGACACACACAGTCAAAGTCAGTTAGACAGACTTGTTATAATGGTTGACATGAGAGATTGTTTCACCCTCTCAAAATATTCCAGTATTCAAATCAGACAAAGGTGACATTCAAGGGGGATTCAAATGGATTTCAAAAGGTATCCTCTTATGTAGATGTGAAAGAAATTTCTCTCTTAAGAGTCCCTCAATGTCAAAATATCATGGGAGCAGGGTATAGGAGAAGAAATGAACGGTTATTTATTGGATGATATTCTTCTACACTTGTCATCTATATGTGCCAAACATGGTACACTGATACACATGCTTTGGTCTTGACAAATTCTTCATAACTATTGATCCATTATTGTTGAAACGTTTGTAAAGTTGTACTACAAGTTCCCTTTGATCCAGTTGCATTAACAGTACTCTTTGCAGTAACATCGTATACAGTGGGCCTGTAAAAGATAAAGCAGACCTTGTGGCCTTCTTGACCCTATTGGCTAGACGACTGAATTTATTTTGTTGGAAGTTATCCTTTCATCTATCACATGACGCTGGATCGAGAATGTTCTTCATTAAAGTAAATTAGAAAAGATAAAATACGCACTGCGTGGGGGAACGGTTAAATTGAAACCCGTCTTTGACCATATAAAGACATTGCCAGAGTGTAGCCCACTGAAGCAATCTGTAGACCAACCTTGGTGACGGCGCCACAGTGGGCCTGGTACATGATCCATTCCTTCTGGATAGGCAGCGGGTATTTAATGGCTCTGATTGTCCCACTGGAAGTCCCGGTGAAGACAACCCTGCCAGAGTGAGACACTGCCACAGCAGTGTGAGCGACCTCATCAGCTGGAACTTCCCTCAGGACCTGTGGATCCAATAAAATACTCAATTGGGAGGGCAAACAATAATGGATTCACCTTTTCTTGAGTGACAGCGGAGTACATATTTTATGTTGAGTGCAGAGGAATGTGCAAGAAGAAGGATGATGGCCTTTAACTGAATTAGTTATATAATAAATTCCTTGTTCCTTCCTGTTTTAAAGCAATGTATACATTTCCACAGGTGGATAATTTGGTCCGTTTTTTGCCTCTTTATATGTGATGTTGCAGCATTGTTGGCAAAAGATAGAAAACAATACATAGGATAGGATTTTTTTTATATTGGCTAATTAAAAAATGCAAAGGTCTGAGGCTTATTTGAGGCGCCAGTGATTCAGTCATTACCAATGGTTCCCAAACGTTTTGACTTGTGACGCAAATTCAACGTATTACCTCTTGTCAAAGGTTTCATACTGTATTTTTTTTTTTACTTTGTGAGCACCTCAAGCAAACAGTAACTTTCACTTCCTCCGATGGTTGAGGAGGTAAAACTATCCTGTATTTTGGGTGAAAAAAAGCAAAGAATAAACGTCCAAATGTAGAGAAATATAATTCGAAAAATGCTTTAATCATATTTTTTGCTTTAAACAATGGCTTACATTGACTTTGTGTATTGTGAGATGTATCACTCGTAGTGGCAGTAGTCTTATCTCTGCTCATATGCTAAGCAGCTTTATCTATATTTTCTGCTTGAGTCCATACATTATAAAAAAAACCTCTCAAACTATACTGGTAACAGCTTTTGAAAAATGCCTGTAACTAAGAAAAAAATTGCTAAAACTTCCCTAAACATAAATTAAGCTCATTGTGATTCCACCTGGTACAATCGATGGAAACTCAAAAGACAAACAGTAGTGTTTTGCTTTCATTGACCTGACAGTCTTGGATCTCCTTCAGTGTGAGGTCCGTTCCCACAGCCAGGATGGTCTTGCAGTCTGAAGAGAAGGCTACGTCTGTGTAGCTGCAGGACTTGAGGACGCTCTCAGACTCACGCTTGCCAGTCTGTGTGTTCCACTCGTACACGGCGCCATCCATCCCGCACGACACCAGCCGGGTGTCGTCCAGGCTCCATTCAATGCCTCGCACCTGCAAAAAAAGTATTCTGTACTATTACCTTATGGAGAAGCATGGTTAGGGTTGCATAATTGTTTGACAAAAACTGTATGACAACTGTCTCTGACTTTTGAAACTGTCCTTTCAAAGGTACACATGCAGTGTGAATGGAGATTTTGGTCACAGAACACTATAAGTAAAAAAAAATACGAACAGTTTCTTTCCAACTAACATCAGTCGTAAACTGTCAATAACGTTGAATAATGTTCATATCATTCGTCAATCTCAATATAAATCCTAAATGCTGTACATACAGTTTATAGTTATTTTTACATGTACATAATGGACACAAACATCTATGTATAAGTATTAAGTTTTTTGTTTTTTTTTTGCATTTGTATATTTTATCTTTTATCTTACAAAACACTTGAGAGATGTTTCATTCCTATTTTTTTTGTTGGTCATTTGTGTTTTTTATATATATCTATATAATATTATATACACACACATACTCTATGGGTGTACATAACAGTGCTGTCTAGTCTTTAGCTTTACTTTTCCAGGATTTGTCCTTGTTCCTAGCTGCTATTTCTATTTCTATTTCAAGTACATTGAGGAGTTGCAAAAAACAAAACTGAGTCAAAATCCAGAAAGAATGCACTTCTGATTCTGAACTCACTCATTCCACGTACAGTGGGGGAAATAATTATTTGATCCCTTGCCGATTTTGTAAGTTTGCCCACTGACAAAGAAATGAACGATCTATGATTGTTAAGGTAGGTTTATTTTAACAGTGAGACAGAATATAAAAAAAATAATCCAGAAAATCACATTATATAAAAGTTATAAATTGATTTGCATTTGATCGAGTGAAATAAGTATTTGAGCCCCTACCAACCAGCAAGAATTCTGGCTCCCACATATCGGTTAGATTAGTCCTTTCACTTTAAGAAAGTACTCTGAATCTCAGCTCGTTACCTGTATGAAAGACATCCGTCTCAGGTCATTTACCTGTATAAAAGACACCTGTCCACAGAATCAATCAATCAGATTCCAACTTCTCCACCATGGGCAAGACCAAAGAGCTGTCTAAGGACGTCGGGGCAAAGACTGTAGACCTGCACAAGGCTGGAATGGGCTACAAGACCATCGGAAAGCAGCTTGGTGAGAAGGAGACAACTGTTGGTGCGATTATTCGGAAATGGAAGAAACACAAATTGACCATCAATCGCCCTCGGTCTGGGGCTCCACGCAAGATCTCGCCTCGTGGGGTATCGATGATCATGAGAAAGGTTAGGGATCAGCCCAGAACTACACGGGAGGAACTTGTTGATGATCTCAAGACAGCTGGGACCACAGTCACCAAGAAAACCATTGGTAACACACTACGCCGTAATGGATTAAAATCCTGCAGCGCCTGCAAGGTCCCCCTGCTCAAGAAGGCACATGTACAGGCCCGTCTGAAGTTTGCCAATGAACAACTGAATGATTCAGAGAAGGCTTGGGAGAAGGTAATGTGGTCAGATGAGACCAAAATCGAGCTATTTGGCATCAACTCAACTCGCCGTGTTTGGAGGAAGAGAAATGCTGATTATAACCCCAAGAACACCATCCCCACCGTCAAGCATGGAGGTGGAAACATTATGCTTTGGGGGTGTTTCTCTGCTAAGGGGACAGGACGACTTCACCGCATCGAGGGGAGGATGGACGGGGCCATGTACCGTGAAATCTTGGGCGACAACCTCCTTACCTCAGCCAGGACACTGAAAATGGGTCGTGGATGGGTCTTCCAGCACGACAATGTCCCAAACATACGGCCAAGGCAACAAAGGAGTGGCTCAAGAAGAAGCACATTAAGGTCATGGAGTGGTCTAGCCAGTCTCCAGACCTTAATACCATAGGAAATCTGTGGAGGGAGCTGAAGCTTAGAGTTGCCAAGCGACAGCCTCGAAACCTTCAGGATTTGGAGAAGATCTGCAAAGAGGAGTGGACCAAAATCCCTCCTGAGATGTGCGCAAACCTGGTGACCAACTACAAGAAGCGTCTGACCTCTGTGCTTGCCAACAATGGTTTCTCCACCAAGTACTGAGTCATGTTTTGTTAGGGGATCAAATACTTATTTCACTCGATCAAATGCAAATCAATTTATAACTTTTATATAATGTGATTTTCTGGATTTTATTTTTGATATTCTGTCTCTCAATGTTAAAATAAACCTACCATAACAATTATAGATCGTTCATTTCTTTGTCAGTGGGCAAACTTACAAAATCGGCAAGGGATCAAATAATTATTTCCCCCACTGTACATGCTGTACGATACACTCTCCTGCCCGACTCACCTTCCCATTGTGGCCCTTCAGATTGAGGATGTTCTCAAAAGAAGTGACGGAGTAGATGTGGATGACATTTCCGTTGACGGCAGCAAACATGTGGCCACCGTGGCTGAAAGCACACTGAGGTGTGGAGAGAGAGAAAGTGAAAAAATTAAAATAAAGCTGTAAGAGTTCAAAAGTGCATCATGTGGCTGTGATATCTGCAAACATGTAACCCACCTCTCTGCAGCCGCGAACACAGAACTCCTTGAAGGTGCGGATGTCGTCGATGAGCAGGTTCATCAGCCTGAGTTTGTCTGAAAAGCCCACCAGGATGAAGAGGCCTGTGGGATGCAGAGCCACGCTGTGCGCCTCCTCCTGGAACTCCTTGTACAGCTCCAACACTCTAGTGACATTTCACAAGAAGAAGCAATGGAGGGACACAGTAGCATGTCCTGAGCAAAAAATACTTAATATTACCATAATACTGGGCTCGATAGTTCGCTTTCTCAAATCATGTATCAATACAATCTATAAGTGTATGTTTAAAAAATAAAGATGCCAAAGATAGTGTGGAGAAATTAAGTAAATTCAGCACTTGTAATGAACAAAATAGCAAAGGGTTTGGGTGTGATTTTGTCTTTTACTTTGTTTCATAGTTCCAGATGCGGACAGAGTGGTCCAGAGAGCTGGTGGCTACCAGGGGCTTTCGAATGCAGACGGACAAACCAGTGATTGATTTAGAGTGGAAGGACTGCGATAGGAACTCGAAATGTTCCTCCTGATGGAAAGAGTTACAAACAAAGGTTGATAAGGTCAACTTAAGGATCCAAAGTCAAGGGGAAGTTGCTTTGATGTGTAAAACATGGGGGAAAGAATGTGCCAAGGAAGCAGTGAAAGAAGGAGAAGGGATAAACTGATGCATGAAATAAAGCCTTAAAACCATCATAGCCGTTCTGCTTGTAATGTTTGTAATGAAAATTCTAACATGCTGATGTAAAGCAGGTGTAGTGTTTACAACATTGCCATATACAGAGCCATGAGGCAAGCATGGCTAAAGAGAAACAAGAGAGAAGGACAAAAACCAGAGGGTAATTACGGAAAGGAAAAAGTAGAGGAAGTGAAAGAAAATGTGTGAAAGAGTCAAAATGTAATCTAAATGACTACATCTAATCTAATGACTGATTAGAGACTAGCTAGTCATAGCAAAGAATAAGGAATCTGATTGTAAAATAGCCCTTCATTGAAAAAACTCAACGTCCATAGTGTGCATTGGTGAAATACGACCCAGGAAGGCCGGTTTGAGTGAGATTGATGGTTAATCAGCCACCGCAAGACAGAACCGCGGCATAAAGTACTATTATACAGCTCCGAAAAGGATGACGCCGCTAACATTTTATCTTACTGATCTTCTTTTATCTTATTGACAACTGCCAGGTAAACAGTCGAAATACAATGTTCATGTGAAAGACTAATCTACCATGAATGTGAACTTGCACATATTTAATTGGCCAACACAGGGCCTTTCAGGTGACATCAGTTTGAATTGAGGCAAAAGTTTTGGTTATGCTATATATTAAGGTCCTTGTAATAAGTGTCAGTTGATTGGCTACCATTTACATGAAAATGATGTATATGTATATATGTATTTCTTTATTCACATTCAATCAACCTTGACAACGTGTAGTGCTCATTGCAGAGCTGCGAAAAGCAAGGTTAACTGTTAATAAGGGCATAATCAAGATTTATTATCCTTAATAAGGCATTGTTCTAGCTTTAGATCCAGTAGCTGCGGCTGTGGCACATGAGGTAGAGCGCTTGTCCCGTAACCACAAGGTTGGTGGTTCAAACCCCTCTACCAGCAACATGCCGAGGTGTCCTTGAGCAAGACACCTAACCCCAAGTTGCTCCCCGGGCGCTTCATTGCAGCCCACTGCTCCTCCGGGATGGGTTAAATGCAGAGAAATAATTTCCCCATTGTGGGACTAATAAAGGCTTAATTATTATAAAGGAACAGTTAATAAGTGCATAATAAAGGATGAATTAACCCTAACAATGTTTTGTTCTAGCTTTAGATCCGGTAGCTGCAAAAAACATACCTAACTGATAATAGATGCATAGTAAAGGTTTCATCTAGAAATTCATCTAGGCATTTATTAACGTTTTAAGCAGTCTTTAAACTGTAAACATGTTTGCTTATAAATATCTTATAATCTAACAATAAGCATGTTTGTGATGATATCATTAACACTTATATAGTCTTATTAACACATAATACTGTTAATAAGCATCTTATAAGGACTTATAAGATGCCTATTATCTAATAAGAAAAGTTTATTACAAGGACCTTAATATAAAGCGTTACCACAGTTTTTTACCTCACAACCCTCTGTGTTTTGCTAGAGCTCTCCGGTAACGCAGTGGCCTCATTACCATGAATGAGGAGGCTGAGTTTTTTTTTGTTTTTTTTACACAGTGCCACAGTGTTAGTGATGGTGCAGGTAGAGGTGACTTTACCTTGTTGATCTCCACAGAGGAGAGGCTGAAGCTGTACAGCTGTCCTCTGTCTGTGCTGATGGCCAGAGTCTCCTCTGCCGGACTGATGCACATGGTGTCGATCTCCTGGCATTCAGCCGGGGTCAGCTCATTGCTGCATGGATCTGGTGGGATCTGATGGATAACAATACACATGGGATCACTTTAAAACATACACAGAGTCTGCAGTACGACTGTTACCTCCATGATGCTTACCCGTATCTCCCTGCTTCTTCTGTAACCGTCCTCCTCGTTCTTTTCAAAAAGACAGACAGTGCCGGGCCCTAAAGAGCACGCAAAGCCCTTGGAGTAGGCCAGAATGGCTGTGATGCGAGGACCTTGGTCATTGTCGGTCTCTTTAATCTTCTTCATCTCCACTTGCCTGTGCAGTAAATTACTGAAAACAACATGGATATCGGGCAAACACAAACAAATCAGTTCATCGGGATACACCAAAACCATATTAATTAAAAGAACCAATGACCTAGCAGTAGGTCTACTGCACCCCCATTATACCAATAATCACAGTAAAAAAAAAATACTGTTGATGGGTTTATTGCTAGTGGGATTAAAAAAAATACTATTAGAAAAAGAAAAAAATTGTAGCATGACACAAAAAGCATTTCCCAGAGCTTTCAGCTACTTCTCAAGGCCTTCATCTGTGGATGAAGTTTGCTAAGTTGTGTTCACTTGATAGCACTGAGCTGTTATTACATGACGAACGTTCAATACTTCACTGGGTGATCCTTGTTGTTTCACTATTGTTTTAACTTGTTTTTGGACAACAATGGAACAAAGTTAAGTTGCAAATTGCATGTTTTTTATTTTATTTTTTTACGTCTGACTTTAGTCCAAGTCGTGTTTTGAATCGCCCCCTCTGCTTGTTGGTAGGATCAATTCATTGTTGATGTTTTTTAGGATTTGTTGAGGATGAACTCAGTGTAATCTTTCAGACTACTCAGACTAAACTCTCATCTGGGCTATCCTGCACATTTGTTTGTATGTGACATATGGATTTTATAAATCAATATGTGGCTAAGTGATGTTAACACATCATTACAGTGATGTAGTCCATCATCTGACCTGTCAGACTGCTCCTGCACAGCCTTGGAGGCCACGTTGATCTCTCTTCGCAGGTCTCCGGACTCAAACACCAGCAGCCGGCCTGTGTCCGTTCCAGCGATCACCCGCTCCTCCTTCACCCAGGTGTGACACAGGAAGTTGAAGGACTCTACCTTTGAGTTGCTGCTCTGTTTCAGGGCTCCCTCTGAGTAACGCAGCAGCTTGAACACACCAGATCCACTCACGCAGAGCTGCGTGTTGTTGTAAGGGCTGAAGCTGACCTGATGGGACATCAAATGAAACAGTACAACGTGCTCAGAGAATGCACGCCTGCACCTACCAGAGCTGTGGCTGCACTGACACTGCGTGGATAACTTACCTGGGTGACAGAATTGTTTAAGTTACCGGTCTTCAGCGTTGCCAGGACTTTCTGTTTTTCCCAAAGCCAGAAGATCAGCATCCACTCCGGGCCACCCGTTTGGCCTATCAGGTATTTGGAATCAGGGGAGAAAGCCATGCAAACAAACTCTTGCACGTGCATGTCTCCCGCGGTCAGAACCTTCCTCTTCCTGCCCTGCTCGTGCTGCAGGTCGAACACCGTGACGGTGGCCTTCTCACCGCACTCTGACACCGCCAGGTAGCGCCGGTTGGCACTGATGGCCAGAGTGCGCATGCCCAGGCTTTTCTCCGAGCCTGTAGAGACAACAGCAATGACATGACAGACAACTGATATTAGAACAATTAATGGAATTTCACAGGACTAATACCACATGAATGACATTACCTAAACAGGCGCTCACTTATGGGAACAGAATTAGCTAGCAAGGTACTTTAATTCTTCAAAAGAAATGGCTCCAGCAGTTTTAAAGCGTCATTGTAGTGATGTCTAAGTAACCCTTAACTATCTTGTAACCTACCTGGGATGAACCTCTGACATCTTTGGACCGTGTTGTAGCACACGCAGCTGTTTCCGCTGGGGAAAACGACAGTTTGCTCATCGAAGAAACACAGATTGTTACTCACACCTGTCCGCAGACCGAAGATGAAATGAGCCTGTGCAACAACAGTGGTCATTTTTTCAGCGTAAAGTTTATTTTTTAAGGTTTTAGCAATAGCTTTAGTTTTGAAAGCGAGAAAGTAGCACACGCGACTGATTAAAACAGCTAGTTGGGGTGATAAGAGTCCCGTCGCCAGGCAACCCAAGATATCCCGCGAGAACTTGAAAATTCGTTTAAAGAGCCTTCTCTTCTTTTGCCCACGAGTCTCCGTCCACAATTTCATACAGCCTTTTCAATTCCTCCCTCCGTTTCTTTATCTTGTCCTCCACATTAGACCATAATTGACCTAGAAGACTGTTGTTTGCCTGCTATTTCATTATGTACGCTTCCTTCTTAATGACGTCTCGCGGGATTTCAGGGGGTTGCCTAGCGACGCAACCTCAACTAACAGCATGAGTGTTAAAGGGCTAAGTTATCTAGTGGTGGAATGTAAAGTAACCTACTCAAGCATTGTAGGCCTGCTTATGTTAACAGTTTTGAGTTACTAAGTCTACTTTAGTCGAGCACTATCATACAGCCCATTATCTTATTATAATGCTACTTTATACTTCTAAACTAGGCCTATATTTCAGTGGGCATTTATCTGAAAGTCATACTAGTTACGCCTTCTCTATTTTTCACGCAAAATACATTTTTTAAATAAATGCATTGTCATAAATTATTGCCCAAAAGTAAATAACGTCCTCATTTTCAAATAGGCCATAGAGTCAAGTAGATTTGGTGCAAATAGAAGTACCTAATGCAACCAGCTGTTTTCTTATTTAGGCCAGTAGAAGGAGTAATGGGACAGAACATCACTCCTGCGGATATCCATGGTCAGGAGGTAGGATGATATTCAGACATCGTGGTATAGACAGCAAATGTGAGTGGCCAAGTGGCTGAGCACTTTATTTTTACAACTTTATTTTAGAAGGTCAGGAGTTGGGTTAGAATTATATGATAAAAAAAAACTTATGGGAAAATGATCTAACATTTAAGTGCCTGATACAAGCATGTGGATCAATTTGTTTGAGTTGGCAGCAGTAGGAGAGATATATTTCCTTTTCACAGACATAAAAATACAAAAAGAAAATCACAGCAATCCAGACTGCGTATGTCAAAGGCTTTAATGGCATGATTGAATAACACAAGTGAGTGGTTTTTGCATCCAACATTAGTTCAATTATTTGTCAAATTTTAGCAAATGAATACAGGCCATTCAGAGGTTCTGAAAGCATAGGCTGTAAGAGACCAAAACCCTCGTCCCCTCCTATGCTAAAAAAGTTACAACTTCAGCACTGGGAAGTTTGCCTTTTTTTGTAACTAAGTTTACAGTATAGGGGTTAAAATTCAACCTCAACACAAATCAGGGACAAAAAGTGTAGCAGGTTAATGTCAAACATACTGCATCCATAACATATAGATAAAACTCCTGTGCCTATCAATGAAGACCATGTGATATGGTTGAAAACTTTTGACAAAGAATGAGTACATGGACCTTTAGTTATATGTTTTGTCAAAAATATAGTATTTACATGTTGTAGGGGTTTTTCATTGGTCCTGTTTACATCGATAGATGAGTACCTGAATGCAATTACCTGGTAGATACAAAATAGCTGACGTTTCCCCAACATTGCTGATGCAGATGAATGAACAGCCTGAATGCACCATCACACATCACTAAGGCATCCCGAGGGTCGCAGAGTACGCACCAACAGTGTCCTTCATATTTGGTCAAATGTAGGCTGCTTTTCTCTAGTAAACTATGCAGAGGCCTTTGTAATGACACCGCCTTGTCATTTGGGATGTTGTTGACCAGTGGAGGTCGACACATTTCACAGACTACTTTATTTCCCTTCAAGGTTTAGCTTATTTCAACATTTTTACATTCAGAACAGGGGAAAAAATCCATATAGGATCATGATAGTACAGAAGCCCTTTGAGGCAAGTATAAAAAACAGATTCTGGTGATTCCATTTTATCAGTCCGATCTAAACTGTCTTCTCACCTGGGTTTCTTACTTAAGAACAGCAAAAAAAAAGCTTTGCCAGGATTTAAGTAACATTATTTTTTCATCTGTGAAAACTGTCGAAAAAAGTTTTGCCAGGTAAAATAAATGTTTTTGTATTAGTGTTTGTTGTTGTAATACTCATTTTGGCCACAAGAGAATGAAGTGCAACACCGCCCTCATGTTCTAAATAGGAGAAAAAACATTCATGTTTTCTTCCTGGTGAATTTAGATTTCTCCATGAACTCAAACTCAAGGGACATATATTGTGTGATAGCAAGTTATGCAAAATATTTTTTATGAAGTAATAATACAATTTAGAAACTTTGATGGAATATCCTGGCATATGTAATAAACCCCTTTGAAATACTAATTCTAGACTAATATCCCTCTATAGATGTGGGTCTGAGGAGTATATAAGCTACAATATAATACACTATACACATTAATCAGCTTGTTTTTTGGCCTCTGTTACTCTTTCAGTGTTCTCTAGAGAGGCTGTTGGAGCGTTGCTGGCCCAGCAGGAGGCGGTCTTGATTAGCAGGAGATGAAGAGGGCGTTCAGAGACCGCTGACTCTGAGTTCGCTCCAAAAGTCCACCAGTGGACAGGATCTCACAGGCCGCCAGTTCATGATAGAGAGCGTTGAGCACCTCCAGAATGTGGGCTTTGCCTATGCAAAAAAACACAGAACAGATGTGACTGCTGAGGGAATCGTGTTAGAAATTTAATTTAATTCAATGCCTCGAGCGACTGTACATTCTCATTATCAAGTTTCACAGTACTCGTATTGATTTTTATTGGGCGTGCTTTTATTGGGGGAGCTCTACTAACCGTGTTGCGGGTCGCTGCAGGACCCCAAAGTGCTGAGCAAGATTTTCCCGAGGGACCGCCGCGAGACGTTCTGAAAAGAGAGAGAGGGCGATTAACAGGGCGCTTTAACAGGCAATCTGCGTCTGGTAACCACGGAGGCTCTTACACACATGTTCAGCGACTGAAATTAATTTTCTCTCAGATCTATAATCAATCCCAGCGGGGTTAGGACACAACAGAATCCATGCTATTACTATGACAGGTAAGACATCTGTTGGCTGATTCAACAGGTCAAAGTGGACTTTTAATTCAGATGATCAGAAAGTTAACATCCATTTGGAGGTTTGTAGTTGAACAATGCTGATGAATACTTTCATTTGCTGTTCTTTCTGATGTCTGACCAGAAAAATAATTCCAGTGCAGCGTGGGTGGATTTCTACCCAACAAAATTATTTCCATTACTTTGAGTTTCAGTTTTTGGTCACTTTATGGTCTAACTGCTGCTTACAGGATGTTTCACTTTGCTAAAAAATCAAAGCAATATGTTAGGGTAGTATAATGGTAAAAACATGTTAACACAAAGCCTTGGTCGTTCGTAGCTTTGAACCAAAAACGTACTGGTGTCAGAATTGACCGCTTCAGACACTACAGTGTAGTTTTAGATGTCACTGACCAGGTCTCTGAGCTGCTGGAGGAGCTGCAGGATGTCCCCGAGTTTCTCCTCCACCAGCGACAGACGCACCCTCTCCGTCTCCAGCATCTGCAGCTCCATCTGAAGCAGCTCAGTCTCCTCTGCCTTCTGCTGCAGCTCCTGCAGCAGAGAGTCCTTCATCTGGAAGACACCACACACACACACACACACACACACACACACACACACACACACACACACACACACACACACACACACACACACTGGTCACACTAAAGGACAGTAACCTCCTTCTGCCTGGCATGGGGTTGGGTCTCCTCTTGGTTCATCTTTGTCATCTGCAGGGGGCCTTCACTGGCCCCAGCGCATTGACTGCAGTTCACTTTTGCTTCTAGGTGCTGGATGTTCTAACGTTACAGCCATCGACTGTATATAACAAGTGAGTTTAGTCATCGTGACGTCACCCATTGGTTTGTGGACTGCAGTTTGATGCCTGGATTTCGGACATTTGGCTGTCGCCATTTTGGATTGTGGCAGTTGCCATCTTGCCTTTCTGCAATAGAAGTTACTTTATTTTAAATGTTGAGGAGTGATGTAGAGACGAAATTTACTTCTCTGGTAACGGCAGCGACCTGTCAATCACGCCTTAAAACATACTCTGCTTTATGGTCTATTTGACTCCAAATGGACCAAAATTTACTAAATGAACATCATGCTGTATTGAAGAAACTAGAGTTTTAGACCATAAACTAATGTATACAATGTTTACTGAGAGAATAAATTAAGAGAGAAGTAGAATAATTTTCTCATAGACTTCTATACAATCTGACTTGTTTTTGCAACCAGAGGAGTCGCCCCCTGCTGGTCAGTAGAGATAACGCAGGTTTTAAGACACTTCCGCATGGACTTCAATGAGCAGAACAGAAGGTTGCCGCCTGGTTACAACCAAAATCTTTTTCACTTCCTTGGAGTAACCCAGCGTTCAGTTGTTCTCTATTAGTCGGCCCCCTCCAAACGGCCATTTCGACAACTAATGCTGATCCTTTCATCAAGTAACGTGTTTTATTATTCATCCACATTTATTCATATGGAAATATAACAAATACAATCCTAGACAGAAAAACACTATTTAAAGGATTGATGGACTGACATCACTTAATATTTTTCTTATTGTTACCAAAAATCAACATTGTGTCATGTCCTGTAAGAATAAATATATTTATATATATATATATTTTTTCTTAGGCTGTATTTAATGTGACAATCTTACTAGAGCAGCTGGATATGTCAACCTAGTAAATGTTACATTATTTCCCTGTGGGCCTGCTTAACATCTTAATACAATATAAATATACCCAATGTAAATGTTTGTCAAATGTTGAGGGTTAGAGTGAGTCTTTTAGCCCACAATGTACTGTAGGTTTGACTGCCAAAAGGTTGGAAATCCCTGCGGTGCACCTTTACGTCATGGCGTATTGAAGGACAAAGGTCTCACCCCACACATCCTGCGCATAAACAAAGCCTCACAGTCCTGACTTTGTTTAGCTTTAACTTTTACTCTCTGAGCGCTGAGACTTTTTGGGAATACATTACGTCACGGCTCCCCTTCTGCCCGTCTTCCTGTGTTGTGAAAATACTACTCGACTGTAACAGAGCTTTAATTTATGATATTCTGAAGTGTCACGCGGGACAAGGGAAGAGGGGGGTTCTGCGGTCAGCTCCAGTGAGAAACAGCTGCAAACACACACACACCCACCCACGCATGCACGCACACACACACACTGAAGGCTCTGGTGCCGGTGGTTGGGTTGGGTGGAAGCTCCAGGATCGTGACACTGGCTGTGGTTTGGCCTTTGAAGCCCTCTACTTTCATAACAACCTTCACCAGTCCTCTCTAATCTAGTTTAACACCACACATGCGGCCACGAAATGACGCAGGACGCAAAGCGAGGCAGAACATTGTCCAGAAAGAACAGTTTCATGTAAAAGGATGAAGCGGACCCGGGGCCAGAGGCTGTGCAAGTAGCCCACCCGGGTGTGACGTAGGTCAGTGGTGGTCTGTACCTGGTCCGTGTCCATCTCTGCCTGGCTCTCCTTCAGCTCCAGCTGTTTATGCAGCCTGGTCACCCTCTCCAGGAGCTCCACCACAGCGCTGCAGCTCTCCTCGCTCTTCAGGCTCCCATAGTTGGACATCAGCTTCTTGAACGCCTTGTCGTCGCACCTGATCGACAACACAGAACATTTTTAGCACAGGTATACAAGCTAGCATGGTTGCCAGTCTGCTGCTTTGTTTTGAAATAATCACTAGTACATGTTTCAGATATTGTCCAAGTGTGTTTTGTAACAAGCATCGAAACCAATTGCAGTATGGAAGCCCAAAGGGGACTTTATCAAAATTATATTGTAAACTTGAAAATGAAAGGGGAATTTTCCACATATGTATGTGTTATTTGAGTTAACCCAGTTAACTGAAGACCCGCCTTGATGAGAGGATTGACGGATTGTATTTTCATTTTGACACCAAAAGAGCATGGTGACATGAAAATGGAATAGACTGGGAGTGCTGTTTTTGCTTATGCGTTTGATTATTGTTCATTTAACTTTATTATTTTTGGAAAAACAGGTTACGTTGTGTGTAGCATTATCATTTTCAAATTTGAATCAACGTTTGAATATTGTCCACTGGACAGTACAACTTTGAAAATGAAAGGTAAAACATCTTTTCCATTTTCCTTTCAATATGGTCATGGAAAGTCCACTTTGTGCCGCATGTTCTATGAAATGTGCTTACAATTTAAGTTTATTATTATAGTATTATTAATGGAGGATGTGCACATGAAAATTGGATCTTTGCATTTTCATATTCACGCAACTAGCTGGCTGTAAGCTGTGTGCGGTGCTTTAAGATGTAGTAATGATACTAAGGAAGCGGCACCTTTCCCCGCAGCAGGACAGCCTTGTCAAGATCCTCTTCACCTCGTCCACCTGCCGCTGCTGATCCTCCGTCCACTTATCGTCTTCCTCATCAGATGCCGCCTGGCCCTCCACTGAACGAAACAGCTGCTCTTCCACTAGACGCCGCAAAACGCCATCATGGTTAATGTAATCAGTATTGTCATTATCATTGATGGCTGTAGTCAGATGTCTTGGGGAAAAAGACTAGAGCTGAATCAATTAATCGGTTGGTGGAACGATCAAAAATGAATCGGCGGCTATTTTGATGACCGATTAATCATTTTAGGGCAAAAACACCATCAAGTTCTATGGCTCCAGCTGCTCCATTGTAAGGATGTTCTGCTTTTTTTTTCTTAACTTAACATCTATGGGGTTTGGAGTGTTGGTCGAGCAAAACAAACAATAAAATGTCACATTGGGCTCTGAGAAATTGTTACATTTTCACTATTTTCTGACATTCTATAGAACAAATAATAAACCTATTCAATTGATGGATTATTTTATTAATAGCAGCCCAACTAGAGACTATATGTAAGTATATAAAGCACTTTGAATAGAGAGACTGGTAACTCCCAAATAGGGAGATGTTGGGACTGCGTTCTGTACTTTCATGGGAAACTTCTCTTACTTTTATCAGGCGTCGTCACAGCGCGCCCCGTCGGAGAACATCGGTCATGTTGGGAGTCCGAGCAACATCTCTGGCCCGGCCTGCTGCCAGCGCCCAGCTGCTGCTCTGCCCCGGTGCTGCTTGGGAGTTGTAGTTTTGACACCTCCGACCTGAAAAAGAGCACTGTGAGTTTAATATGCGTGTTTTCTGCAAATGCACGGCTGCGCACGTCGCTGCAAATAAACCGTCACTGACCGAGGGGCTGAAACTGCTCTTCGAATTTTCACGGACGAGAAAAGTTCGGTCCAAACCAATTGCCGGCATCAAAGAGAACATATCAAGTAACACAAGGCGGTGTGTATTAAGCCACATCTACAACCGCCATGATAATTTTATAGAGGCCTGTGATGTTGTGCGCCAAATCTGGGTGGGGTAATTGAAGCCAGACATCGCATCTTTAATGCATTTTTACAGTAAAAGTGGGTCAGCGGTAGAACGGCGCTGTTGCTATGCAGGAGTTCGCTTGCAAGATGTGCGCATGAACAGTTTTCTAAGATCTTTTAATCTGCAGATGAAAATGCTTTTATTCTGTATGTCATGTTTTCCCTTATGTCAGAGGCACATTCAAACATTTGTCACTTGGAAAAAAGAAAGACGGAGATTGCAGTCAATCCTTCTCTGATGGTTTGAGTTTTCTGGGTTTCGCCTGCCGTCTGCTCTTTTGTGTTGGGGGGGAAATCCGATAGGGGGCCTTCGTAAATCACAGAATAAGTGTTTCCAGATGATGATGTCTTGCAGGAGGAAAAAAAAAAGAGAGAAAATCGCAAAAAAAGTTTTCAACAGCCATGAGTCACAGAGCACTCATGCTTATATCCTGTTGGCACGAGGCAGACTATATGCCATAAGACAACATTACACTCTGCGTCTGTGCACTACTTTTGGGTTCCTTTTCAAAAAAGTGGGGTCAAAACGAGTGACTTCACTGAAGGTCAATAATCGCAGCATGATTTCAGGCAATCAATCAGAAGAGCCGTGTTTAAGTTAGCGGGGGCCATGGTGGAAGAAAAAGGAGGGGGGTTAGTTCACGAGGGCCGGGCAGCTGCAGCCGGAACGACATTGAGCTGGTGCACGGACGAGAACACAGGCACAAAACTGTGCTGGTTGCCACGGAGATCGGACTCTGGAATGAAGTTGTGGAGGGCCTTTCTCAAACGCAGGCTTCGGTGTGACTAATTGCACTTTAATTGACGGCGGTTGGTTGGAGGCTGCAGCCGATGTCCAGTGATACTGTAGCAAGGCCTTTGATATGCATAGAGGTAAAATAAATCTTTTTGTGTATTGAGAGATATTAAACAAAAAAAACCACACCCTCCGTTTTTAAGCTAGAGAAAATAATGACCTCCCTACTGTCACATGAAATCGAGCTCTGGTTTTGTTTTTGACTGTGCTTGAGATTTAGACCGTTTGACAGTGATGATGGGGTATTTGGTGATCGTACTGAGCATGGGAATTCCAACTGGATGAACGCAGACACCTGAAAAGATGTACCAAATGCAAAAAAACAGCACGGATGGGTATGACCTGCCAAAATGAAAATATCTATTAATTTAATTATTTTGCTGAGAGCGAGAGAGAGAGAGAGAGAGAGAGGAAATTCAGTGCATACTTCAAAGTGTGCTATGAGTGTAAATATAAGTGATGATCAATTGACATAGTTGAACTCATGTTGAATTATATACCAGAATATAAAATGCAGTCTCACGCTAATTCGTGAAATAGTCACAAAATAAAATCTATTGGTTTCGTGTTCAGGGATACAAATTAATTTTTTTGGAGTCATTTTGAATGACTTTCTTTTGTGACGACTTAGGTTTGGGCAACAAAACCACTTTGTTAAATTAAGGAAAACATCATGGTTGGGCTTAGGTTTAGGAAGGAAATCCACGAACGGTTAAGTTTAGGCAACAACAAGGTGTCGAACACAGGTCTCTTGGTTGAGGCTTGGTTGTTAGACCCATTCATCTCTCCTCCCACCAGCTCATAGTAGTGTTCATTGGATATTATTAAGTACGTTACTTGCTCCGACTGTTGCTTAGTCACGTGGATGCATTTGATTTTTGTCTCCACCACGAATAACGCTACTAACTGACTCTCCATTGGCTTTATTTTCGTTCTGGGCGACATGACCCTGGACAGGAACCAATCAATTCAATTTCGTCTCTATTTTACAAACTTCCATGATACTGGGCTGAAATATATCTTCATGGTATAATTTTTTGGGATAGACTCCAATTGAAATGCTTAACATTTTCTACAATTTGTGAGGAAATTCCTCACATTTTGTGCAAGAAAACAACTTAAAGTGTTGTAAACTAAATGATGTGACTGTACTGTGATGAAACACATCAATAATGGTGTTAATATTGATATTTCTTACAAAATGTAGAAAAATCTTGCAAGTTGACAGAGTTGAGCTGTTGGGATTCATCTAGCCAACGTCATGACTTATCTGTGTCCATTGTTTCGAAGTGTATGCATTCGTCACACTGGTGGTGAAGTTACAATTTACACATTAGCTGCACTAATTCACAGGTTAACAATAAAATGTGAAAGGAGTCACTCACAGTCACCAAACTACGCCCCAGGATTAGCGCCTGATTTGCAGGTAGCCTCAGCTCTACGGAGTGTTTTAGCTTCTTTCTGCTGATTGTTTTTGGCATCAAACTTTATTGTTTGGTTCAGTCCCACTGCTCTCATTAACCGTGTTTCCAGCAGCAGCGGACAGCTGTTTGCAGTGAAAAAGGCTCCGACTGTACACTACCTGCAATTGCAGACAGACAAAGTAAGACACTAGCTAGTGTAGGATTTAGCTGCAAGATATTTCCAAACCCGCAAAAAGGGCGAAGGGCGTTGAATCAAATTTGGCAATGAGGACCAATCATTGAATAACAACCTTGGGGTCCCTCACGTGATACCATTGCACCCGCCCTAATAGTCAAATCAAGAGCTATTTTCTTTCCTCCATTCAGGTGAATGAGCCTGAGACCAAGGGCTAGGAGGTGGGGTTAAAGGAAACACTATTGAGCTTGTTTCATTGGTCCATGGATAAGGAAATTCACTGGAAGATCAGGGTCATTTTAAACTCGCCAGTCAATCTTTTTATGCTTCACGTGCCAATCGGCAACTTTTGTGGTAATGACCAGGGCCCTGCCTTCAACGCTGTATCCAGTTGTCTTTAAACATCCATGGATATTTCCCCCAAGGGTTTGCAAATACCAAAACATAGGCAGAAGGAGGGTGAAAATAGCACATAAATTTGCAAGGTGGACAGAAACATAAAAATGAATGCTAATTTTGGTCGTTTCAGCCTCTTTTAGCTCCTTATTTTGGTTTTACAGCACTTTTACAATATGAATCAGTTACAGCGCTCTCATGAATCACATTTTAAGCAGCAGTTAGTGGCGACAAACACAAAGCCAAAAAGCGAGTGAGTCTAAAAACCTAGTAATGAGTCAGCATTTTTGTACCGTTTTTGGCCGGTGTTAGTGTTGGTTAGTGGTGGTGGATAAGGTGGATATCTGACGTCTGTGTCTGTCAGTTCAATTTCAAGTTCTTCTATCACCAAGTACCAAAAAAAATAAAGATTGCTGCTTTAGGCATTATGACTTTAAGAACATTTAGCATTTTGTGCTGCTTGCCTTTTCTCATTGAGAATAGAAATGACACGGAAAAAAACATAACAGTTTCTGATGTCATAAATCAGATGGTGACTCGAGGGAGAATTTAGCAGTATTCATACTTCTGGGTTTTTCCAGGAAGAAGTGGAGCAGACAGATTTAACCCTTCCTGAACTGTCTGTACGTCCTTCCCCTCTATTTGATCAGAGTCCTGTACCTCTTGGCTTATCTCTAGCCATTAAAATTACACTTTGAATTATGTTAAAACTGGCAGAATAACACATTCTGAATGGAATAATTATATATTATAATATAATATAATTATAATTCCAGAAACTTTCTGTGACTTTACGTTACATTATTCTTCACAACCAAAGAAATGTTGTTATCATTGTTAGATTAGTATCGTAGTGGCCTTGGCAGAGAAAATGCACTAGCGGTATAGTAAATATATGTGGCCCAATCTTTACCACATCCCACAAGGCACTCACACGGAGGTAAAGTTCTACACGAAGAGCTCTATTGTGCTTTGTCATGGCATTTCTAATTAATAGAATCCTGTATTCTGCCCTATTAGCAAAAGTCTAAAGCTGTTCTTCTGGCCGTGGGGGGTTGGTTGGTCCAGCTGTTTGTTGTTAGAGCCGGGACACCCAGAGTCCTCCCTGTGTTTATCACAGTGCGCCGCTGAAGTGAACTTTCCATCAACACCCCCCCCCCCCCCCCTCCTCCCCTCCACCCCCCAGGCGAGCAGTTTCCTCATTCAGGTGTCATCGGTCAATGCCAGTCTTCTCTCTCCCCGCAGAGGTTACAAACAAGGTTCACGCTGTACCTGATCTTGAACTTGAAGTACTATGTTAGTCGGGGTTCCCGAGGGTCGGGTTTGCTCGAGCTGACAGATATTTATCAAACCCCTTGGGTCCCGCACGTACAATGAAGGTGGTTTCCGGGATACAAATGAAACTGCTTCAGGGATGTGGTGATTATTTAGCACTAGCTGAGGACTTAATCCCAAAAAACCAATGGCTGTAACATTTACAGAGGGTGGTTAAGCTTTCCCCTGCGACCAGTGCAAATACCCCCCCCCATAGTCAAAGAAACGAAAGGGGTTTTAAAAGTAGAGGGAGAGAAGTCCAACGAGCGTGGGTGGCATGAGTTTCATAAGATATTTTGTGTGTGATGTATTTCTGCTGATGTCAGCATACCTCCAAACCAGAGGGAGGGCGAGCGGGGCAGCGGCTCAAATTGAAAATGAGCCCACTTCTTGGCAGCGTGGGTTTTTTGAACGCTGTTCAAGAACAACAGCCAGGCAGCAGAAGCAGAATGCCGCGGGTCCCAGACATCCCTCCAGTGTGCCCTACTCCACTTTATTTAAAAAAGGGAAGGAATGCCGCGGCGGCACCTGCCTCCACACAATGCCCCAGCTCTTGCGATGGGCAGATAAACGGTCCGCAAGACCCTCCCTCTCCCCTCCGCTCTCGGGCGCCATGCAGGGAGCATGAAAAGGCTGGGGAGATTATGCCTCCCCCGGGGCCTGCCTTTAGAGGGCTAGGGGTTAGAAGCATACAGAGAAGAAGTCTGCAGGCGTGCTGATAAAAAAACACAAAAAGTAGAGTTCTAAACTTGCAAACTTAGGAGACATGTGCTTTGCTCTCTAGAAATCCCTGGACTATAAATAGAGACACCTGGAGTCGAGACGATAATAAAACTGAAGACGTTCTGGAAGACCAAAGTTCATTTTAATGAGTTTGCATCCCCACTCTAGATTCTTTGGAGCACAAAAAAAAAGAAGATGGAAAGCTACATGAAGCAGTTCCTCTCTTGCGGGGCCTCGCAAAAACACGTCCGTCATTTCATGAACAAACAGTCGAGTGTTTGCTCCTTCCTCCAGATGGTAGGCTTTCCTCCCCCTCGTTTCTTTTTGTTCCTAACCGCTGTGCTCCCTATTGTCTCATCCCTCTGGCCCGTAGAACTCTCCAGGCCACAGTGACTGTGATTTAGACTCTATTTTCCTTCTGGAGTAAAATACAGAACGAAAAAGTGACACTTTTATATTAATCCCACTTTGCAAAGACTTCGATGTGCTGATCGACTCCTGTCAGAGGAGCGGCTCCCATCGGAGTCTCAGCCCCCTCTTCCGTTCTGGTGTACAATCCAAAGAAATCACAGGCGTGTTATGCAACAACACCCACGTATCTTAAGTTTCATACCGATGACCACATTTCTGTTCTGAAATTCAACCGATTTCTGCTGGGATGTTGGATGTGGGAAAGTTGAAAAGGTTTTTTTTTCTAGCTGAATAAACCTTTAAAAGGAAATCAAATCACATTTTATAAGAACACTCTTACAGTGAATATGAAGCTAAAGCGAGGAGCTTGTTAGCTAACGTAGCTTAACATAGAACAAAGACTGGAAACATGGGGGAATAGCATTGCCTGGCTCTGTACAAAAGCAACTAAATCTGCTTTCCCGACCCTATAAATGTACACGTATAACCACTACTTGTCGTTTCTACACTTCATTTACTTGCTCTGATTGAACAAACAAGATATAAAGTGTCAAATAGCGAGCTTAGGAGGCTACAGAGCCTGGCTAGCTTCTTCTTCATTCCATTAAAAAAGTTGCGATGTAGTAATGGCGGAACATCCGGCGATGTTAGCAGACTAGCATGCTCACACCAGATTTGACAATGACCACAGAAAATAACTACGCCAATAAAAGGCAAAAATATAGTTCCTATCGGGGCTCCACGATAATTCATTATGATAATATATAAAATTGTTTCATGATTAAACCATATCTCGAGATATCTTGAGACACAATTACATCTTCTAACTTGATAATAACAGGAACATACTAACTCAAATTTCTGATTATTTGCACTGTGGTTCTTCATAAAATGACAAAATAGTCTGTACTTTTCATTTGTCAAGTTTTAAATTCACACGTAATTATACAAAAATAGGCTTTACCATGTGGTCATTTCATATAAGTTTTTTAATTATTGAACTACCAGAAAATATGCTATACCGTGATACATTTTGTTATCGCGATATAAAATGATATGAAGTGGCGAATAGTGATCGAAGATTTTGGCCATATAACCATTTCCATGAGGAAAGAGTTTATTTTTTTATCAATGTGCATGAGAAACGTATGTGTGTCATTTGCGATGCAAGGGTGTCAGTCGGTAAGTTGTTTCAGTCGATAGGTATTTACCAAACTGACGAAGAAGTCCAACGCAAAGGTTGCTTTGAACATTCAGAATATTTTTTTTTTCAGTGGTGCACTGATGCCAAGTAAAATGGGTGGCTATCCTAGTGTGTTGGTGCTCATACTAGGTGCTCCCTTAATGATAAGGATGAATAAGCATTGTCCATCCTCATCTTTATTACCACTAAGTGGAATCCACAGGACAGAAGCAGCTCCAGCTCTCACCCACCCCCAGCCCTGTAACTGTGTATCTCTGAGATCCAGCAGCATCCAAGTTAATCCCATTACTTGTCACAGCAGTTTAGAAATAAGCCGCAGGGATAAAGTTACTCTCAATCATTTCAACAGACCCCTGACACACTACTGCATCTCTAACAGGGGTTTGTGCACCATTTTTAAAGTTAATTTCAAAGCTTTTTTAAAAACACGATAAATATAATTATCTAACGTTAAATTTCTTTGATAGAATTTTTTTTTTTTGACACCTACTTTAGAGCAAAACTTTTCCTTTCCTTTGTCCAGTGCTGAGATCACTCATTTCCAACAGTTGAATGCATGCTAATTAGCATAATAATACAAGTCCTCAAAACATCCTGTCCCAAGCCAAACAGTTGAAAAAGGACTATTTGGAAAAACTACACAAATGTTATGAGTGGATATTACATGTCGGGGAACATGGTGACAACGATGCTGTCATCATGCGACTTGATTTAACAGTGCCTGCTCAGTGTTTAAAGAACTAACATCACCTCAGACCTTTGGATTTCTGGCAGTGACACATAATTGCTCAATTCCGCCTGTTGAGAAGTTGGGAGGAAGTCAGATGAAGTTTTGAGTGTGCTACATGCAAACAATTCAGATGTTAGCCCGCTGCTAGTGCATACCCCTCCTGCTTTTCATATTTCATGTTGGATTCGACGGCTTTTCATTGCTATGTGCGGCGCAAGCAAGGTGTAAAAAATTACACCTTGCTTCGTTTGGCTGTTGCCAACCACCTCCAAATCCATTCCTCATTAAACTTGCAGATCCCCATCTCGGCAGCAACGTCGACTGATGAGAATGAACAGGCAGCCAGACACCAATATCTGTAGGTATCTAACGTTAACGTTATGTAAAACGTTTATTAATGGCGGCGTCTCTTGTTGTCTCATACTCAGTAAATCAAACCAATAAACGCTATTTAAACAGGCCCTATTATGCCACTTTTAAAACTAGGGCAAATTTACAGTGAACTAATTAGACCTTAATTTCATCGATATTGTTCCAAGTCTCTTTAAGGAGCTGCAAGAACCCTGTCTAAATCCACCACATATGATCTGACACATCTGACAACTCCATAACTGAGTACACTTGCAAAATTACCATATTTGTTTATGTGGTCGCTACAGTGTAAAGATGGCCAATTGCAGGATCCCAAGTCAATACATTGGAGTGGATCTTCGCAATATGCCTACTATAGTTTATATTTTGGAGGCAATTTCAAGAATGGCCCTCTCGTCTTCTTACTTTATCCCCAGTGGTTGTGCAGTTTAAAGGTTGAAATTGGCGCAAGCAGATTTTTGGAGTAGGCTGGCATCGTTGAAAAATGCCTTTGCAACTCTACTCGCCAACTGCTACTCGGTTTTCCCACACCATGAACCTAATCAAGACTGACTTTTTCCAAGTGGACCCAGGGACGGATCGACCAACATTGCCCCGTACGATATACAGATTTTTTTACTAATCCAACAAACTAGACTTTTGGGTCAATACTCGGATCCGAGCCCAGGTCCCTGATTTAAAAGCCTCCTTGGAGTCACAAAAGTTTTAAACAATACGTGAAGGAGTGAAACTGACACCTTCCTCTCCAGCCCAGTCCTTAGATGAGACGTAACTGAGCAAGCATTGAAGCTTTCAGCGGGGGAATATTCATGGAGCTTGGTTGCTAAGATCCATATAGGACGGGGGTGCCTGTGTGGTATTGTTCCTTCGGGAGCGGAGTGAAAGAAGGAAGCAGAGAGATTGATGAGAATGGTCAGTCCGTTGAGGTTCTCAGTCAATGGAGCTCTCTCTTGACAAGTCGGGGCTTTTGTGGTGTTGAATTATTTGCCATTAGGGTATCAATGGAAGGGCAGTGAAAAGACTTTGGAACGCAGTCTGCATGGATTAGCGGAGTTTAGGGATATAGGAACGGTATTGTGGTTGAGAAATTTGTTATTTAGAATCACATAAAGGCAGGTAGTAGAAAGGACTTCGCTCATATGGGTCTGGTTGTATGTGACTGTGTCTCAGAGGCCATAATAACAGTAGATGTGACAACTATTTAGAGACATCTGCTACCTAAGACAGCCAGACCTGCAGACAGTGATTATATGGTTAGAGCAGAGACAACAGACACAGAGATAAACATTAAACCCCATGGCTTTGTAC
Source organism: Anoplopoma fimbria (assembly GCF_027596085.1). Classification (NCBI taxonomy): domain Eukaryota; kingdom Metazoa; phylum Chordata; class Actinopteri; order Perciformes; family Anoplopomatidae; genus Anoplopoma; species Anoplopoma fimbria. Next base: position 9,991,084 of record NC_072465.1, read on the forward strand.
TTTAAAAAGTCCAATTACACCCTTACTTCCACCAAAATGAATAGTTCCCAACAGTAGCGGAGCTCAGGCGGGAACGACCCGCCACACACGATGCCTGTTAAATAGACTTAGACGCAACAAGTCTGAAAATTGGGAAAGTAAACCACATCAAACCTTCATAAGTAGTATGGCGGAGCTTTCCAGGCGTGAGGCCAGAAGTAAACATTTTACTCTAGGAGGGATTATAATTCATTGTGGCTCATTCTGGCCACAAAGGCCAAAACAAGCTCTTCCTTCTCATGACATGATGAACAGCCAGACACTTGTTTTGCTCTGGGTTTGACAGCTGATTGGACCTAATGAAGAGGTAAAAGAAGTTCCCCGTCTAGTCTATGCCCTCTCTCTGTGACCTTGGGGGAACATTTCTTTGATGCATTTACACTTCGCCAATGTAAAAATCACATGAACATTTTTAATACACCTCTTTAAATAGTTCTAAAGAGAATCAATATCAAAATTTCAGTGGAAAACGATGATCTCACTTTCCTGTGGCCCAGTGGTCAGACTTTTAGGAATTCTGAGGAAATTAATTCAAGTTTCCTGTTCATTTAACCGCATACCATCTGTTAATTTTATTTTGGATAGTTCCCAGACAAAAATCACCAAGACATACCGTAATCAGTAATCACATGAATAATTTCTAAGAAATAAAAAATATAGAACTTGAAAAATTATTTGTGAAATAACAGATTAATAGCAATTATTAAAACTATTTCTTAGAAAATGTTCTTGTCTTTCATCCTTCTTAGTTTTATAGGATATTTTTATTTAACTGTATTTATTTTGTCACTCAATAATAATTTCATAATGTCACTTTTCATGACAAGAGTTGTTGTCACCGCGCCCTCACCTCTTAAACTAGCAAACTCTACAAATGCTACCAGATTAGCCAATTAGCTCCTGTTAGTGTTTTATTTCATGTCACCTTTCATGACCATGGTTTTTGCCACGGCCCCCTCACCTTTCAGCTAATCACATGTCACCTGCTACCTCAGATAGCAAGCTCAACAACTGCTACCAGAATTAGCCGGTTAGCACCTGTTAGTGACATTCATTTCTGGTATCAATTTTCATTATGTCACTTTTTATTTCGTAATGTCACCTCTCATGGCTGTGGTGTTGTCACCGCCCCCTCACCTTTCAGCCAATCCCGTTTCCCCTGCTGGTCAAGATAGCTAGCAAAACAATTGCTACCGGAATTTGCCAGTTAGCTCCTGTTAGCTAGAGAAGCAACAATGTTAAAGTGATTCTGAATCAACTAGCTAACCGCTGCTGTAAATGAAATGCGTATTGGTGAAAATACCATAATAAAATAAAACAGACTATTGCAAAAGGGCAATTTGAAATAAAATGTCTCAATTTTTTTGTTGATATCCAATAAACTAAAATGAATGATTAAATAACATGTCATAATAATTACTTAGGTTTTATTAACTTCGTTTTATTAAACCCGCCCTAGAGCATACTCTGCTTAATAGTCTATTTGTCTCTAAATGGACTATAATTTACTGAATGCTGTATTGAAGAAGAATTGAAAGAGAGATTGAGACCATAAACTCATGTTTACAATGTTTACTGAGGGAATAAATCAAGTGAGAAGTAGGGTCATTTTCTCAGGACTTCTATGCAATCATACTTCTTTTTACAACCAGAGGAGTTGCTGGTTAGTAGAGAGAATCTAAGTTTAAGGCACTACTGCATCGGCTTCACTCGACAGAACCGGAGGTTGCTGCCTGGTCCCAACGAAAGTAATTGCACAAATAGAAATAGCCTTTTGGGAAGTCTGTCCTCATAGAAATTCGTTGTGTCGATAGTGTACACAATAAAAGCGATGGAAGTAGTGAAAAAATTAAAAACATACTACATGTGCTACAGTGTTCCCAGAGTTCTCACCTGTAGTAGAGGAGCTCTGATTCCAGCTGGAGGACGTGCCTCTGCAGCGTCGGCACATGGCTGGCCTTGGTCTCCAGTTCCTTCACCTTACCCAGGCCACTGAGCAGCGCCTGCCTGGCCTCCTCCACCTTCCTCCTCATGCCCACCTGCTCCCTCTTCAGGGCTCTGTTGCAGTCCTCCAGTGCGGCCACGGTCTCTTTAGAGGTCCACAGCTCCTGCTCCAGTCTCTCGTTACACAGCATGGCCTCCTCTATCTGCAGGTCTCTGGAGGTCCGCAGCAGCTCTATCTCGTGGATGATGCTCTGCAGGCTTTTGAGGTCTCTCAAACTCTTCTGGGACGCTTGGGTCTGGTGGGTGTCGAGGCAAACATCCTCTGGTTTATGCTTGGAGTGGCTTTTCCATAGTCCTACCTAAGAAAAGTAGTGCAACGGGTGACAATAGGGGACCAGATCAAGACATTTTCTAAAATCAAATTGCACCTGCTTAGTCACATACATGTAAACGTTGTAACTAGTGGCTTTACAAAAAAATCACTTATAAGGCATGGTTTAGAACATTTGTGAAAAACATATATATTGTTGCTTGTATGTCTTTACTAGTCAAGTCAATAATAAACTTTTATTTCTAAGCGATTAAGTCAGCAGTTGTTGGATTTCTTACTTTCTAAGAGACCATCAATTCTACAGTTATAAATGTTAATAAATAATCAATAAAAGGTCATATGTTTTGGTACCACTTACTAATAAGACTTGCTTTATTGAGTGCTCTAATAATGGTAAACAAATCATGAATTGACGCCTTATAGATCAGTTATGAGCCATTATTAAGAGCAGTATTTGGATGGTTGCGCTTTGGAAAATCATAATCACGCCCTTAATTAAATCATTAATGAAAGGATTATGATCATGTGCCTCACTTCCCAATAAGCCATCGAGTCTACAGTCATAAATGTTAGAGAGACACTAATCAGAATCAGAAACGGTTCATTGGCAAGTATGTTTGCACATACAAGGAATTTGACTTGGCGGTTGGTGCATAACAATGAACACAGTACAATAATATAAAGGCATCATTAAAAAAAATATGTAAACATTTCAAGATAGAACATACAACATAAGAGTGCATTAAAGTGTGGCTGTTACACTTTAACGGGGTTATGGGTTTCTTAATACATGATTTATTCACTAAATGCTGATCAGTTATAAGCCATGGGTTGCCAGGTTGCGTTAAATCCCTAAAGCTGGTGTTTGCCAATTCCTCTAGGATGACAGTGGCTTTCTCTCTTTAAGTTCAACCAGCCGACTGTCTGACCATTTACCTTCATGGGTCAAAATGAATTTATGAACAACTTATTAACATTTAAAACACCGTCATCACATCATAAAAACACTTTATTGATGACTTATGGACATTTAAAATCACAGAAGACTACCTTTGGGAAGAAACATGGGCACCACCTAAAATGTACAAAGTGTTACAGTAATTTGTAACAAATGGCATTAATAATGGTTTTAATGAAATAACTAGTGCTTTATAGATCCGTTCTAAGCTGGTATTAAAATAACTGTTGAATGTTGGTGGCAGTGGTTGCCTTGTCTTGGTTGTTTATGCAATAATTCAGACAAGGCTGGTAAGAAGTTTCCTGATGCAAGAATTGCTATTCCCTAATGGCTTTAATGATATTACATTCTTGAAACACAGGCAGCATCATATTCAAAACTTAAGCGGGGTTTTGTGAGTTCAGCCCTCTTCTGTTTAACGGAATTCAAACTCTCGTGCTGCTCACCTGCAGAGCCAAACAGCGGGCGTCGCTGCTCTGAAGGGCGGCGCGCATGTCCTCGATCAGCTCGCGCAAACTCGTGTTCTCGTCCTCCAGCTTCGCTATCCGGTCCTCCGCCTCCTCCAGCGCCACTATCTCTTCGTAGCACTCCTTGGTACATGACCCGAGCCTGCAGCCGGAGGCGTGCCGTCCCCCTGAGGCGGCGACGCCGGAGGCTGCGGCGGGGCAGGAGTCGCCGCTCGCTCCGCACACGGACAGCAGCTTCTCCCGCCGCCTCAGGGGGCTCCGCAGGCGGATCTGAGTCTCTATATGCTCGCTGTCCTTCCCGACCAGCAGCCGGCCGTTCTCGTACTGGCGGCCCGCCTTGGTGCTGAAGTACCCGCACAGTTTAGCGTGGAAGTGCCTGAAGGTGAGCTCGCCGGGCAAGTCGTCCAGAACGCCGGCGCACTCGCTGTCCTCCGAGTCTTTGTTCAGTCCCAGGACGTCACACAAGATGTTGAAATCCTCGACGGGGATTTTGCCTCCGCCTTGATAGTCCATATGGTGGAAAATCTCCTGTAGGTACTGGTCCAAGCCGGTAGCCAGAACTATAATCTCGTTCTCCACTCCCCTGTCCAGCCCGTAATGGTAAGCCAGAGTGCTCACCACCCATTGTGTCCTGCGCGCCGGTCGGCTGTACGGATCAATGGAGTCTACTGCGTCCATCATTCCCACCGAGAAACACCATATTTCCTCAAACTCCACACGGTTACTTTGTTTCTTCTAGCGTCGTCCCTTGTGTGTGTGTATGTGTGTGTGTGTGTGTGTGTGTGTACGTGTGTACGTGTGTGTTCGTGTTCATCCTCTCGGCAGAAGCTCGACAGCGGAGTGGCGCGGCTGAAACGAGGCGTGTGTTAAAAACGGAGCACGTTTGAATTTAGCACTGCCCCCCAAAAAACTTCCAAAAAACCCCAAGGGGTTCCCAACCAGGAGTCGGTAACATACACACACAGCCCCACTGTAACGGTCTCCACTGCCGTTCTCCATGGGTGTAATTGCCACCAGGTGTGTAAACTTCTGTCGTTCGCCTGGGTTAGACCTTGTTAAGATGTAAGATGCCCAAGAGACTAACATGCCGTGGAGCAGAAGTATTCTGTATTTTTTTTTCCAACTGAGGTATTTTAACTGCGTGTATTTTTACTCAGGGGTAAAAACTCATACTGGGCTTTTTTTGTTTGTTGCACAATTTACACCTTGCTTTATCCCTTGTGTCTAATGCATGAGCTCGTTTGTTGTATGCAGTTTTAAATCACAACTTCTGAACTCAATGCTCATCTGCAGCCAAACCAGTGGTGCAGGAAGTATCCGATACACAGATCTTTTAGTAAAAGTACTGGTAGTATAGATATACCCTTCTTAAGTAAAAATCCTGCATTAAAATCGTAATTGCAAAAGTAAAAGCATTAAAATATACATAATGTACAAAAGTAAGGTACTCATTTAGCAGAAAAGACCATTTTAGAATAATATATACTATATTACTGTATTATGATTATTAATGCATTCATGTGTTCATCACTTTGATGTTGCAGCTGGTAAAGGTGGAGCTCATGTTAATTACTTTATATACTGCTGGCTAGTTTAATCTTCATACAGCATAATGTATTAGTTGATATGTGTCCAATCTCATTCTGCAAAATAACTAAAGTTATCAAATACTGTAGTGGAGTAAAAAAGTACAATATTTCCCTCTAAGATGTAGTGGTGTTGAAATATGAAGCAGCATGAATTGAGAATACTTAAGTAAAGTAGAAGTACCTCAAAATTGTACTTACGTACAGTATAGCCTGCTTGAGTAAATGTACCTTGTTACATTCCACCACTGAGAAAACAACACACTTTGTAAAGGTTCCTCTCCGTTTTTATAGGCTAGCCAGCTTTAATTTAAATTGTGTTAATTGTTAACTATAGCTTATATTATGCTAGTTGCTTATTTTTCCTGTGAGCTTTGTCTTTGGTGGAGTTAGTACCCCAGAAATCCAAATCTACTTGAGTGTAAAAGTGCAGAATCTCAAATACTCCACAGTCTATGATCTACTATCTATTGATAGTTTCCTATATCTCCAAATTTAAGGCAATTCATTGCCTCCTTCAAGTCCCCCTCGTAAGTTTCAATTCTAAATGGAACCTGTAAAAAGTTCTATTGCAACGACTGTAACCTAAAATAAAGATGTGTGAGGGGAAAACAATGAACTAGAAAGCTTCCAATATTATATTATTGTACCTTAACTGTAAATTGTTTAAAATGTCTCGCCACAGTTCTTCTCTGTGGAATTTCCAAAACTCCAACCAGCACGTGAGGGCAGCTACGCGCCCCCCTCCTTCCCTAGAGTGGTCGTCATGGCGACGTGTTGCACTCGTGTAGTTGAAGTTTGTGTGACAGCTCAGCACTTTCCTGCGGCGAATAACATTCATTTCATTATATTAAACGAGTTAGCAGCTACGGTAATGATGGAGCAGTTGAAGTGACAGGTCGTGCGGAAGTCTGTGTGATTATCTGACACATGTAAGTAGTAACAGTATTTCACACTGACGTCCTCAACAATACTTTCTGTTATAGTTACATCTGTAGCGTTTCATAAAAACAGACCGGCTGAGGTGAGAACACAAGAGGAACAACTTTAAATTGTGCTGTTGTTATATTTTAATATGAATATGAATGATGAAACACATAACCTAGCTGTCAGAAGAGAAGTTGCAGTAATGATAACTATTATGTTGTCAGCCCTATGTTCACAGAATGAGATAGCGTTACGTTAGCTAACGACAACTTATTTCCTGACACATACACATCAACGGGAAGAGACAGCAAAGCTAACTAAACTTTACAAATAACTTTCACTAGCTAGCTATATGCAGAGGTTAAAAGAGTAGTCCTCAAAAAGATTACTGTGGAAGAATGCACTCAAGTAAAAGTACACTAACTACTTGTGTAAACATGTACTAAAGTAAACGTAGAAAGTAGGTAATTACTCTGAATAAACGTTAATGAGTAGCATTTAAAAAAAGGGGGGGGGGGGGGTGTTAATGTATTGTACTAGGCCTACTGTTAAATTAAAAAACATCTTCAAGCTACAAAATATTTTACATTAAATGCCAAGTTAAACACAACTCAAACAACATCAGCAACAATAGTTTTAAACAAAAATAATGCATTAATAAAGTGAGCTATGGACAACACAAAAAACACCAACAAAGAAGAATACGTGGACATGTATACACCGTCTATGGTATAAACAATAAGAACTCCACAGCTGCTGCGGACACAAACACATCACAGTAAAGGACAGACTTCACAGTTTTTACCATTCCAGGCAACTAAGTGGTTGCTGAGATTTGGAGAGTTCAGCAGTGTGTTGTTATACACCTGTATGAACGGGAACCCTGCAAATCTTTAGTAACTTGAAGTCCTCCACAATCTACTCCAGGTCCAATTTATCGACTGGTTCATTCATGAAGCAAAACAAAACGAGTCCACTTGGCCTCTCTGTCCCAGTGTAACCAAATTGTAAGGCTTTTCAACCCATTAACATTGAAGGGGAACCCATTCCTACCTGAGTGCTGAATAGGAATCCCTTAAAAATATGAATTTCCTCCAGAAAATATTCCAGTCCTCCTACTAAACCAATCCCAACATTAATAACTAACTCGATCATCATTAACACATATGTCAAACTAATGTTTATATGGATAGGGAAAAACAGTTTATTAAAATCCAATAGTTAATTAATGGCTTTGGAAATTACTGGAAGTTTCAGGAGTAAACTAATGATTAATTAAGAGTATTTTAAGATATTGTTGTTTCATAGTAGCTCTACGACACATATGCAGTTACGAAAATGTTTAGAAGGTGAGAATGATGATTAACTGTCTCGTGCCAATTAGGTCTTACTTTATTAGATATGAAATGTGAGCACAGAGACCCTTGGCTGTGCTTTCTTAATTTACCATTTTCTATGCTATGTCTTCCATGTAAAATGTTACAGTGGAATAAGACCCCATGGCCAACATGTCGGAGACGGGTCTTTGTAATCCACCTTCAGACTGTGATGCTGGAGAAGTCACTGATAACAGAAAGGAAGAGGTCTCCGTCCTTGAGACTGATTTGTTGTCCCTGGAGCATGGCTTGGAAAATAGTTCAGGTTCAACTGAGGATATGACAACATGCACAGATGACAGCTCCTATTACGTCACATGGACAGTTTACATTGCCCTCGCTGTCCCAAGAGGTAAGTTTGTCATTCAAAGTATATGAACCATTGACATAACCTTCACAGGGGTATTGAATAGTACTGAAATTAAAGGTCAGAAGGATGAGATAAGTGTGGGAATATTAGTGTGCTGAAATTAATACTATACTGTAAGAAACAGGTAACGGATTAATTTCATCCTTGATCTTATTCATACACACTTGTCCCCATTTTAGGGGAAGACGTTGTTGCCCATGAAGCTCCTGGAAAGAAAGAAAACAAAACAAATAAACATTCCACTACCGTTTTGGTGAAAGTCCATAAAGCTCAGAGCTGCTATCATATTGAGTACAAGTTGTTGCCAGGTGATACGGAGACAGTAAAAGCGGACCTAGTGGTGTTCGGGCCAGTAGCAAAAATGTACAAAGAAGATGAGTTCAAGGTAACCATGACCTCTATGTGTGTGTGTGTATGTGTGTATCCCATTCATGAACAATTCATGAGCATCCTGAATGAGCAACAATACAGCAGCTAGATTGACTAAAGTTACAGTAAATGATCTATCACTGCGCATGGGGTTATTATTGCCATGAAAGGGGTTGGAGATTTCTGCTAACAAACATTTAGAAAACTCCCTGCTGTTTAATAACATTTTCAATAGAAAGTGCCTCTAAAGCAACAAAAAACTGTGTAACAGGTTCTTAGAACGTGGCATGAAGGAGATCAGACATGGGTTGGTTGGACCCAGGATTTCAAGATCAGAGTCAACAGGGAGGTGCTGATCAGTCTACTTCCTCATAAGATCAAGCTCCAGATATGGAACAAAAAGGACAAATTGTCCAGCCAGGCCCGCTATGAAAGACTGAAAACCCTCAAACTGACACAGGATCAGCCCGAAGATGCAACGGACACATGTGGTGAGCATCAACTTGCCCTAAAAACGCCCCAACCATTACATACACATATAATGTATACTGTGTTTTATATGAAATTATAAAATGAAACTTTATTCTTAGGTGCTATCAAGACCATGGTCAACAAACTGAGATCCTCATGTGAGGGGAAGTCAAACACATCTAAAAAGAACAGAAGTGATATACTGTTTAATTCCAAATCAGAGGTGGGCTCAAAAACAGGTAAATCTACAACTTTTGCCTTATTAATAATGGAATCATAATCAATGGTAAATTATTCTATGTTTCATTTATGCACACTGGTGTCTTATTATATTTCCTTGCTAGAGGTCATGCCAATTATACTTTTGTGAGAGCTACGATAGCTATATTTTTCATAACACTGTTTATAGAGTTGAATCCTCTCACCGAAGCAGAATTTCCCAAACCAACAATTGATGCTGTCAACCTAGAGGAAATCAAACGGAATGGCACCGTCTCAGCTGAAATCAGTCCCATTCGTTTGTTAGCCGGTGAGTAGCTTAATAGCTAAAACAGTTTAAAAAAGCATGTTTACCTGCAACCACTCTTCATCAGTTGGATCTGTCTCCTGGTTATGACCAGTTCAACCACATTGTCACTTTAGTCTTTATTATATTATAAGAGGCCTGAAGACGTCAAATTATCCAGTAATTCAGTTGGGGAAAAAAAGTAGTTCAAGATATTTCAATCAACACAAAAAATTTCAACTTCCCTGTCTCATAAAAAAAAGCCTTCCCACACAGAAAACTGCATTCTCAATTATGTTTTTTAATGAAACTTGTTTTCTCTTACAGCCGCAGTTTTAAACTGCGACCATAGACCATATGCCAGAATATAGGTGAAGTGGTTAACATAAAATGTTTAACGTAACATTAAATAAGTCAACATTGACTTTTTGTTTATGTGTCCTTGATGAAAGTCTTGTCCCGTGTTTCGGTCCCAGTTAAAAAAAAGAAAAGGTTAAGCGTTAAACATTAAGTCAAAATAAGTCATCAAGACTTCTGGTTTCACACAGGCCACACAACGCAGTGTCCTGAGTGAAAGTCCTTGGTTTGATTGACCCTACCATCTAACCTGACCTCATCCTTACTGACTATATTTAGAAACATATTTGTGATAAGTCAAGAAGATATGTTGAGACATTTATGTCTGGACCAAAGTGGTGCGCCGTAAGATTCACATTTTTAAACCCATTATTAACATGATAGAAAGCATTTAGTAGATTGTTACTTTTGTGACTGTCAGGTGAGACCTCATTGACTCAACGCTTCCCAGTCTGTTCATCTGGTGTATTTGAGGTCGTGTGCAACATCTCTCTGGACAGACGGCTAATATCTGACCAACTGAAGGCGGAACTCAATCCACTGGTCATCACCATTGTGTCAGCCACCTCAATGCCTACAACGCCGGTCCCTTTCCACGTCCTACAGGTGCAGCTTACATCTCACTGTTTAACAACGCAGGCTGTTCTCATACAGTGTTCGTAGCTATACCTAAGAAAATGAATGCGCTTTACTTCGTAGATATCCCACAAAAGGAATTAGGATGTAATCCACGTAATCATGAATCACAAAATACAAAGACAGCAAAAATCTGCACCAGGCAGTTGGGAACGTAAGGGGATTGGTCAAAGAAAACTTAGGTTGATTTATTTGTCACGTAACTTCTGTACTTAAGTAACGCCACTTTCTTACTAAGTAGATTTATTACCTAAACCTAACCAAGTTGTTTCCTGTGAAGATGGAAGTTTATTTTGAAAAGACTATATGAATGTAAAACGCGGAAAGCGGCACGTGTTGCTGGACTTTCTGAGGAAAACGCACAAAATTTAAGAGTTACTTTTTCGTGAGACATACGACCTGTTGTATGAGGATACGTTGAACTATGCCACAATTAATACAAGGCTTGTACTGTACATGTGTGTTGGATACATTCCCTCTTCCTTCCCAATTTAATAAAAAATGTATTTGCACGCTTTGACATAGTTTCCTTTTTCTTTTTCCAGGAAAAATGTGTACCTGTGTATTGCCAGTACAAGTTTCATAACTTGGACATACACAGAACAAACTACCACAAACACGGCAAAAACATCTACTTCAGAGATGTGAATGTGATCCTAACTGGCTTGATGAGTCCAGAGGAGCTCATAGAGTTCCTCTCCGGTCCACCTCTGGAGATAGAGGTTCATGATCGGGACAGAAAGTTGGAAGAAACTCCAAAAACGCCAGCAACGTTTGGCACAGGCTCCGATAGAGACGTCCTCTGTGGTGCGGCGGCGTCACTTTTAAAACAGAAGACAGCGGTCGTGAACTCTCATGGGATTGCAAGGCTGAACATCTCTGAGCTGCTGCTGGGGAAGAAAAGCCTTAAGGCGCACCTGCAAATCAAATGCTGCCCTCCGCCTCCGCTGCCAGACAGGGAGCGGAACGGGAAGACGACAGACACAGCGGTTAGCAAGGAGCCTATGCAACAAGGCCATTATTTTGACGCCAATTCACAACTCAAAGTCCAGGTCGAGATAGCTTGTCCACTCAACGTTAAGGACGACAACTGTTACCTGGAGCGCGTTGATGGTCCGTTTGGGCGCATCATCTACCTCTTTGACTACAACAACGTCTCTTTGATGACCAAGCTGAGGTCGGAGATCCTCAGAATCAACGCATCGGCTTTCCATCTGGGCTCGCTCTCACCGGAAAACATAGAGCAGGCCCTATCAAATTACATCATGAATTTCAAGCACGACGAGAGCCAGGATCTGGATTTTGTTACAGGATTCCACGTGCTAGATAAGAGAGTTCAAATCTTCGTTCTGGAAGGGCTGAAACTTAAAGCAGTGAGGAGACTCTGGGAGGCCGTTCCCATGAAGTAAGCCCCGCGGACACTCTCTCTAACAGCCCTAACAGTTCTCAGCTGTGCTGTCCATTTGGATACCGTGTTTAGATTCCAATGAGAACCCTGCAGCTTGTGTTATGTTTTGCAGGCTAAGTGGGAGCGAGGAGGAGCAGGTGATAGTCCTCTACAATTCAGACCTGGGTTTCTTCAAGCGCATCTACCACTCATTAGATGTGGGCCTGACTCCTATCCATTTATATGAGTCACTGGAGACCATCATGAGACAGCCTCTGGTCTACATTAGAGGCATGGTCCCCCAACCCTGCTTCCAAGCTTTGTTAAGGTACCCAAATAGTGAGATTACAGTGGCCTCAAAGGACCATACCTGGGATTTGCTGTTTTACTTCGTTTACTACAAATTATTAATACCGTACCAACTAACAACTGTAATGGTCTTCATCACAGATGGAGTACTCAGTTCTGATAATGCAGCTACTAAGGGGCCTTGATTATTTTTTCTAAAATAAACTTAACTACTATACATATCATGTCAATAAAAGTATAAAATATTTTAAATTATTAAAAATCAACTACAATATGTAAAAACACTTATGATCCTTTAAACTCGTACATGAATTAATTAATGCAAGTTTACTATATATGAAAGGCCATGTATATTTTTAGATAAAATGTGCAAAAAAAATGGCACAATAGACTTCAACATGGTAACTATTTATTAAAGGGAACACACTATGCTAATTTTCAGTGTCATACTTGTATTTAAGGTTTCTACTAGAACATATTTACATGATTAAATGTTCAAAAAACACACTATATTCTCGTACTGTCTGGCTGAATATACCTGTATACACCCTCTGTCTGAAACACTCAGTTTTTGCGCCTGTCTCTTTAAGACAAAAGCCCAGTTTACTCTGATTAGCTTGCAAGAAAAATTGTTGCCCTTTTTTGCTAAGGTAGTTCTCAAGTGAAAAAGATGAGTTTTTCATGATATGTCCCCTTTAAATTCTGAGAAGGGCCTGTATCTTTTTCCTGCTGTAGGTTAAGCCAGCTTTGTCAAGCAAGGCAACTTAAAGATGTGGTGCAGTGCAACCTCTTCCCCTCAGCTGATATGATCCTGGGCATGAGCAAGAACTACGGCACATATGCCGAGCAGTGGGAGCAAAGAGCGGGGGTAAATGCCAGGGCGACCATGCCTGTCCGCATGAAGAGACACGCGCCGCTCGACGTGTGCAATAGCGAATACGTGAAATGGAAACACAACAGCCAGCTGCTCAAACAGTCCAAGGACTTCATTCAGGTCTGTGGGCCTAAATCCTTCTGAGTAGAATTCAACTCATTTCACAGAGCCACTCATTCGTACATCATTTTCCAGGACAATGTTAAAAACGTGCAAGAGGAAAGTGAGCTGGTGCAGAAGCCAAAGCCTGCTGTGTTTAGGATGGAACAGTCTGCAGCCGCGCCGGCACACAACTACAGCATCCAAACCTTCAACTCAAGTGAGCAGGCCAAGGAGCTGCTCCGCAAAGTGATGGCCCAGGTTTGAAGAGAGTATCAAATCTAAAGTACAGCAGTGTTTTATAGGTAGATGCTGTATATCTTAAAATCCAAATAAGCCAACTGCCAACACCAGGGCAAGAATATGCAATATTCGAGGTACACTTTTCAGGAAGTGACCGGCGGAAATTATGAACTTAAATGTATTGTGCTTCTCTGGTGATCACTCCAGGCTCCAGGGCGGAGGTTCACCTACAGTCAGCTGTATCACAGTGCTACGGTGGAGCAAGGACACGTGACTTCCAAAAATGGCTCCAACTCCACCCCCGCAGTTTGGTTCACAAGCGTGAGCAGCCACGAGTCCAAAATGCACCCTCGACACCCAGATGAGGCTCGTGTGGAAGAGCTGAGGAAGGTGTGGTTTACAAGAACAGCAATGTTCAGTGCATTGGTGTTCCCATGAATCTAAGCTCTTACTCGGTCTTCTTTCTCTATTAGCCATTAGCATATGATAGGACATGGCTAATAATATTAACTTTGCTGTTCTCTTCCAGCCATGGAGAGAGAACATCCTACACCCAAACACATTGAAGCCAACACTTTCAAGGGACTTATGGTCCTGGAGCCGGCGCCACAAGGACTTTCAGCTCCACTTCAAACCTCCCCCTTTCTTCAGCCCACCTCCTGCCACCATTCACCTGGCCGGTAGGCTGTGCTGCATCAATCACTCACCATGAGACACTTTTAACTACTGTCACGTATCGATCCACTTATTTTGTCTGTTTGACCTAATGTCATCTAAGACATTGTCTGTAAATGTCAGAATTAGGTATCAGCAGGTATACATTATTTGGCAGAAAGAAATTTTCCCACTAACGGCTAGCTCAATAAATCGTAATGTCATGCAGCCAAAAGGTGACACTTACCTATGGCTGCTTTTGTGTTTTTTACCATGGCTGTATGAAAAACCGAAAGTATCCAGGAATTACACTAAAAATGCCAGTGTGTAGGTTTTGGCGGCATCTAGCAGCGAGGTTGCAGATTGAACCAAACTTTTATTGTGTGCCAAGCGTGTCGGAGAACAACGGCGGCGAACAATAACACGCGAATGGCACTATCTAGGTATATCAGGTAGGGTTATGTTTTACAGTGAACCACTGTGTTTTAGGCCAAGGATTACCATTTAGGCCTGACTTTAAATTTGTATTACGACCACATTGCAACAGTTTGGATTTTCGCACCCCTTTAGTGTTTGATGTGAAGCAATTTTGGAATCTCCTGGAATGTCCAATCAGTGTTTGGGGGCACCGTTGATGCTCCCAAACACTGGTTTGTGGTAAGACAGAGAGACTAGGCAGTGATTAACATTTAGCAATGCACTAAGTTCAACAGTCAGAGTATCCAAGACTGGATTTTTTCCTTTTACTGTCTGGGCTGTAAGCTTTTTCCTCAGTATTGAGGGCCAATACTGATATGTTTTGATTGAAGCTCCAGATGGTGGTTGTTTGAGCCAGAATCAGTTTTTTGCTGCTGAGTAACACACTCCCACACCACACTGGAGGATAGATTTGGTCAGGGAGGAACCTCAGAGATATCAGCAGTGAACAAAAATGATGCTTTCCTCTGTCCAGTTGCTTGTCCAACCATTCACTGAAGTAAAATCAATAGAAAGCATACAATCTATAGTTTTTAATCCACAGAGTTAAGTGGGTGTGCTGTTGATCCTCAGGAGACCTTCTGCAGCAGGAACAGCTTGAGGCAGCCAAAGCACAGTACTGTCGCTGGCTGAAGAAGCTGCTTCCTGGCAGCAACGAATTGCAAGGCAATGGCCGCCTCCCACGATTAATGTGTCACATAGGAGGAAACTCTGAGAGAATTCAGGAGATACTGAAAGATGAACCCAAGAAGTATTCACTCAGGAAACCAGTCATGATGCTGAAGGTACGGTGCTCTTAAAGTGGAACAACTTTTAGAAATTTGTAGGTGATCCAACCGTGCCCAAGACAAATTCAACAGATCTCTCTAGAGGTAAAAACATAAGAATGTCCATCTCATGTCTTGATATGGAGAGTTGTTTTTTTTCTTCGAACTAGTGAAGTGACAAAACTGCTGACTCGCCTCGATGGGTAGCATATAGCCCATAGACTGTATATAAGAAGTGGACGTAGTTGATGTGACGTCACACACTGGTTTGTGGACTGCCATTTCGAAGCCCTCGAGTTCGGCATTTTGGCCGTCGCCAAAGTGAGTAGAAGTGAACATGTTTGGACTGCGGAGGAGTGACAATGAGACGCCGTACTAGGGTAGAGCTAGGGCATAGAGGTAGTGACTTGTTAATCATAAGATAGCCACGCCCTAAAGTATAGCATATCTGACTTCTTTTTGCAACCAGAGGAGTCCCCCGCTGATGGCCATTAGAGAGAATGCAGGTTTAAGGCACTTCCTCATTGGCTTAACTTTTAAGAACACAAGCCGGTCGCCTGATATAGTCATGGCCATCATCTGTGAGCACTCTTTTTAAAGGACATAGCACATAATGAAGTCATGTGTCACATCACAGTCATAGGACCTGCTTTCACTTTTTCATGAATTCAAGGGCCAAAGAAAGGAGCTCCGTTGATGCTAAGGCCATGTGGATTTCTGTTTTGTCTTCTGTACACTGAGGGGTGAATTCATAAAAGGGATCGTGCAGCTTTGGTTTCTGCTGAAGCTGTATAACCAAAAAAAGCACCCGCTAGGTATGCAGCATTTGACGCAAAATTGGCCCCTCTCTATGCAAATTAGTCTCAATTCAAAAACTGTTAATTCACAGAGATCAGCACTAATAAGTCACATGCAGTTGCAGTGAAATTATTATGTGATATCAGAGAGTTTGTGGTAACTGAAGCGCGTTTATAAGGGGTTTCCCGCCGAGACTTTCCAGTAATCAAGACATTTTAAGTCCCAAACACGGTTTCTATCTGACACGTTTAAAATCCTTGCCTGAAGTTTTGAGGAATTCCTTGGCATCTCATCGGTCACGAGGGCTTAAACAAAGGCAACGATTATACTTTGCCACAAGGGTAATTGCAATCAGACGCCAAAAAAAGGGCACATTAAACTCAGCTGGAAAACGTCATGGTTGTGTTATGTCGTTAGCGCAATATCTAACCACAGATAGCAGTTGCGAGTGATGCGCAACTCACCGCGCAATCAGCGACAATTCATTTGTTGTGGATTTGCCTGTGACAGGGTTATGGCATGCCATCCGTTTTTGGTCTGTACCAACTCCTGAGGGTGATATCCGTCTCTTTAGCTGCTAAATGCTCCACTATGTTCAAAGCTAAGGGGGGAGGAGACACTTCTCTGTAGATTTGTCACTACAAGAGACCCATTTGTCACATTGACTACGTTTACTTGCACACTTATATTCCAGTTTTAATCCCAAAATGACGATATTCTGAATTTCATATGGTTCATGTAAAAAGCATTTTTCGATTAAAACATGGGATATTCCGATATAGTTCAGGTATTAGGCACATTCTTTGTACATCTATACAGCGCATTCGGAATAAGAATTTCAATAGGATATTTTTCCTCCTGTGTATGACCAGCTCTGTCATTTATACGCAAATCAACTAACCAATTTGTAAAGATGGAGTAGAGCTGCTTGCCCAAAGATGGAGTAGAGTTGCTTGCCTCTTCCGACCAGAATGGTCTACTTTTAGACATTATGAAGGACTTGGATATCAACAGGTTTTTGGATATATTTTGCAACGCCTACCTTATCAAGAAGATGGCTGAAGGAATGAAAGAAGGATATGACATGATAAACGATGTTGTTAGTGCATTGACCCCCATCAAACAGCCAAGAATGTTGACGAGGTGGGACACGCTGGCCAAGTTGATGAGGATGCGACATTGGGTCTTTTTATGTTCATCAGAATATGCACAGCTGCATGTAAACAGGAATAATCACTTTCATCAGCCATGTAAACAGTTTATTAGTGAATACTGCAAAAACAGAATATTTGGTGAATGCAAATGTAGTCATTGTTGTTATAAAGACTTCTAGCAGCTTTAACGTCTCCTGTTCACAATGCTTGCTTCAGTTCAGTGTTTGTTAAAAGTTTGTCTGGGCTTCTGGTTGCAGTTGACTGTAATAAATCCAGTTTGTTAGCCAACAGCGGTTTTCATGTGTTGTAGCCCTTGCCTCAGCTGTCTGTGATGAACTTGGGTGACAACAACTGGAAGGAAAAGGAGACTCAACAGAAACTGCAATCCTGCCTAAGCTATTCATGTTCGCTGACCCAAAAGATGCAAATAGTAAGAAACTCAAGCTTGTCCTAATGAAAAACATATCAGCTAGCTTACGTTAGCTAAGTAGCAATTAAGCTAACTAACAAAGATTCATCCAGATTCATAACAGTTTTCCTCCTGTAGTTTCTTTTTATTTATTTTTTTAAATATGCCCTTCAGTTAAAGATGGCAATTTAATCTTAGTAGGTATTATCATTCATCTTGGGTATTCGTGGGGCGGCGTGGGGGATTTGAGTGGAGGGGATGCCAGTGGGAGAAGGATGTTACAAAATGTAATGAAACACTTATTTGGTGTTTGGGGATGAATAGCATAATTAAAAAGAAAAAATAAATAATATTGAATGCTTCATTAATTGATGTGGATCCATATGTCCATCCCTGGTTTTGACCCAATGTTTACATTATTTAAGCTAATTATGCTAATGAGGACGACTGCACTGTGGTAATAGACACATTTCTGGATGTCACAAACATGGACTTGGACCACCTTTTCTAAGTTAGCTATAAGCAAAATTATAGACTTTTTCAGTTTTTTGGCAATTCATTAGCTCATCACGCTAATAATGCTAATTGCCCAACAAGCTTAGCAACTCTTAGCAACCAAGCTTATTCTCATCTGCTAAACCTATAGATTATATTTGAATCATTAAAGTTGATAGGACACAACATTGCTGGGTTTCATATAGGTGTTAACTATAGAGAGAACCATGAAAGGGTGTTTGTGTTCATGCTGTATGTTCTGTTTGCTTCTCACAGTGGATTCAGTAAGCAGCGCTCCTTCCTGTAGAAGCGGACCGCCCTGCCTCTGACGGACAACTAGAAGAGCGTCTTCACCCTTCAGAAGTATGCACCTCAGAACCCACAAAAACTTTACCATGTAGAACAAGTAGGCCAATAAGTGTTAAAACTGGTATGTTGGGCATTTATTTTATTTTAGCACTAAACTTGAAAAGCACTTTGAATGAATCTTTCAAGCCATGGTAAACAAAATAAAGTATCTATTAACATAAATCTCTTAATTTATTAATCGGGTGTAGGAATAATGTCAACCAAAGTTGGTAATAAAAGAATCACAATCACTGGAACTGTGTATGTGACCGGTCCACGTTGTCCAATCAGAAGAGAGGAGACACAGCATTCCAATCACACGGGAGAGCTCAGTATGTTCTCTCAAGGGGGTGAGAGCAGACGTAGGCTCGGTTCTCCAGCACCTCCCTGGCGATCTTCTTGATGTTGGCGTCGTTGTTCTCGGGAGAGTCTAAAAGATCGACAATTGGAGTCACACAACAGCCTTTGCTCGTCGAACATAAAACACAACGTTTTTTATCTGTCCGGATCCATGTCAACGGATAAATCTGGATCACATACAGGTCGTTAAAAAAACACTCTCAGTGTTAAAATGAAAAGCAGCGAGGGGTTTCGAGTGTTGGTATGTGGGCTGTTGTTGGGGGAAATTCCGCAACACATGCAAGTCTTTTGTACTGAGATGCAGTAAAAAAAAAAAAAAAAAAAAAAAGAAAAAGGCAAAATAAGGGGGGCAAGGGGCTGTTCTCAATTATCGTTCTGTGTTGTACTTACGTTTTTGCAACTGAGTCATCCAGTAATTGTTCTTGAAGAAAGCTTCGCTGCAGAACGTGTTTGCGAGCAGCACCTAGAAAAATTAAACATGCGTAAAAGATACAACTGGAAAACACTCACAAACAAACACACACACACACTGAATATGATGCAGGTTAAAAGTGCAAAATGTCAGGAAGTAATCAAATGCGAGGGGAGATGGTTTGGAGATTCAATTTTCATCAATAACCCATAGGTTTCATTTTACACAAATAATAGAGATTTTTTTAAACAAAAATGTGTAAAATGTATACATACATTTTACAAATGTATACATACATTTTACACATCCGAGACTGCAATAATCTTTCAATGTTCAAATCTGAAATCAAAACTCACCTCTTCAAAACTGCTTTTAATGTCTGACTAATGCTGTGTGTTTTAAGTTTTAAGTTTTTAGTGTGTAGCTTTTAAATGCTGTTTTTAAAATGTCTGTAAAGCATCTTTGAGTACTCTGAAAAGCGCTCTATAAATAGAATGTATTATAAAGTGAAAAGGCACAAAACCAAACTTGAACAACCAAGCTTTTATACTGTTGAACTACACTGGAGGAAAGCTTAATGATTGAAGCCATATTTGCTTTTGAAATGATTCAGGACTTGGTTTGAATTACTTTCTTATCCTCAGGCCAAACAACAACAAAAAGAAGACACAAACGACTATTTTTGGAATGGAATTCAGTTAGACAGGATCTCTAAAGTCTCTGTGCGTGTTTTACATAAAACACAAAAGGTGGGACCGCTGCATGTTTGCTGACATTTTATGCCTGTAGCTACAGCGGAGAGAAACACTGCTGCCCATCTGAAACACAGAAGGCCGTCGCAAAGGAGGACGATACAAAACATGTGCTGCCCTATTTAATGTCCCTGCTTTGAGTGGTTGTGTGCTCTGCTTTGCTATGCACCGGTTTCCCCTTTAAGATGGAGCAGCACAGGTTACACCTCTACAAAACAGTCAAGTAAAAATTAGAGCTATACTACATCTAAGTAAACAAGTCAAAGCACATGCACATAATAGACACAATTAAACACTTTGGCAACAAAAAAGAGGAACAAAAGAGCCCAAAAATTAGAGGTGACAGAATGTCGACATGCTGCTTTTATAGCTTTCAGTAGACAACTTAATGCATTGAAAACAGCCTGATCTAATTAGATAACAACGTGGGTTATATTAAAGAGCAACTTTGTAGATTTTCAACTTTGGAACATTACAGTGTGGGTAGTATACAAGCTTATTTTATTGTCGTTTACAACAAGGTTGCACAACTAAAGCAGATTGTAATCCAATTTAGCTACACAAAAAAAAAGATGTGTATATATATACACATACATATATATATATACATATATATATATACATATATATATATATATATATATATATATACATATATATATATATACATATATATATATATATATATATATATATATATACATATATATATATATATATACATATATACATACATATATATATATATACATATATATACATACATATATACATATATATATATATATATATACATATATATATACATATATACATACATATATATATATATACACATATGTATATGTATACATATATATATATATATATATATATATATATATATATATATATATATATATATATATATATATATATATATATATATATATATATATATATGTGTGTATATATATATATATATATATATATATATGTATGTGTGTATATCTCTAGTTTCAAGTCTTCTTCAATACAGCATGATGTTCATTTAGCAAATTATGGTCCATTTAGAGACAAATAGACCATAAAGCAGGGTATGCTTTAGGGCGTGGCTACCTTGTAATTGACAGGTTGCTACTGCTACAGAAGACGTATCTGGCGTCTTTATGTCACTCCTTTGCATTCCAAATATGGTAACGTCTGTTCATTGGTTGCAAAAAAAACCCAACATGTCGTTAGCCATATTCTAAGATGGCTACGGCGACATCGCCAAACTCGAGGCTTCAAAACGGCAGTCCACAAATCAATGAGTGACGTCACGATGACTACGTCCACTTCTCATATACAGTGTATGTTTCAGGTGATTGCACATTGGAGAAAACATACTTATTATATTCCATTCCTGCCAATAGATTCCCCTAAATGCTACACACTGTAGCTTTAACCAATCTGGCCTTACTATACAGGCTGCTTAACTGCTTACATTTTGCAACCACCAGTACTGTATGGGTTCAGTGAAGCACTTCTACTACCATCAGTGATAAATGGTGTCAATATAGAGAAACTGATGTGCGTACCGATCTGTTGAGGTAAATGGAAAACTGCTTTCACCATGA
Source organism: Anoplopoma fimbria (assembly GCF_027596085.1). Lineage (NCBI taxonomy): Eukaryota > Metazoa > Chordata > Actinopteri > Perciformes > Anoplopomatidae > Anoplopoma > Anoplopoma fimbria. Next base: position 10,012,556 of record NC_072465.1, read on the forward strand.
AAGATGGAGAAATCGGCTCAAGATGAGTATTAATTCCAGGTGTGAAGGCCGGCCTATACAGCCTTTGAAGATACGACCATGGACACTCTGCTCTTTGGACTTATGTATACCGAACATGTTGTTTTGGAGCCGGGTCTTTAATGGTTAACCCTCTGAACCCCAAAACCTGCCGGCGGGATGGAAAAGCATGTTTTCTTTAAACAATCGCCAAAACTACACTGTTTATCATAGCCAGAAGCTCTAAAACTGTCATAAATGTCACATTTTCATATTACTGAGGGTCCTTAAACACAACGTGTGTGACGAACAGTCTGTCAGAAAAAGCAACCACAATGTAGCATTTAAAATCTCGCCCACAATAAACCGTTTGAAGTAACCAGATTCTGTAAAAAACATTAAATTCCGAGCTCCTAATGCACAACTGTGAAGCCATGATTAATTCAGCTGAGACCAACGGTCATGTGACAACAATTCTGTGAAACTTCAACTAAACTACAGGCTGCTGAACACAGAGCAGAGAGCAGATGAGAGGCTGTAAGTAGGTTGTAAGTAGTTTTTTCCAACATTGGTAACACTTGTGGGCACGGAGCAAAAATCTCCCCGAAACTGCTTGGGGTTCAGAAGGTTGATGGAGGATTTCAGGCAGATTGCGTTTTCTTCTTAATTGTGCTCAGCCAAATAAATCTGGGAACATCTTAGTGAGTCTTAATTAAAGTTTTGGTGTGTGTGTGTGTGTGTGTGTACCGTACACACCTCGTGATCGTGATTCCTGAGCCCGATGCTGATGGAGCGGCTGGTTCTGGACAGGACAGCTGTCATGGCGTAGAGGTTGATCAGCACATCTGCTACTCTCTTCAGGACGAGCTGCTCATCCACTATGGTCTGAAAAAACAAACAAAAAAAAACATCATCATTTTCCTAACCTCAGCGAGGACTATAGTCGCTTCTACTTAAGTGCGTTTCTGTAATACAGAGAGGAAAAAGTAAATGTGGATTATTTTGTTCTTTGTCAGGTAATCAAATCATTTTATTGCAAACTTCAACCAAGATGGCATCCAAGAAGTCCTTTTTCAGTTTCAGTAACTTAAACAATCATATTCACAGTGAAGGGAGTGTTTGAATGTGTGTGGTGGTATGAGTGTGTGTATATGAGATAAGATGACAAATATACAGTGTTTAAATCAGAATGTGTAGGAATATTTAGAGTTAAAATGGCCATAGCAGAGCTCCAACTTTGAATTCATGTATTTTTTATTGATATGATTTTTGGAGTCCAAAGAGCATGTCATTTCTTCCATCTGGTAAATGTCCCCATTACTTCTCAGTCCAGATGTTGCATGTTTGGAAGGTCAGGTTTTAGCAACTTCATTGGTGATGCATTTTATCGCTGCTTATAGCGATATTAGTCAAAAGACTTTTGATGTGAAATATACACGTTCTTAACTTGGCTGAGCCCGGCCTCACCGCTGCTGCTTAGGAAACAGTTTGGATTTAGTCCTTAAGTTGTTGATTAATCACTTCCTGTGTTTGGAGATTTGCTTGACATGATTCCATACAGACGCCAGGGTCCCACGTGGGTATGTGACACCGGTGCTCTTGACGTTGCAGGTTTAACCCTTTGTGACCTCTCAGAGGGGGAGTTTTGGAGTTGTGCCTGTCAAACTATAGTATGTGAAGTAGACTGGGTCTGAATCCTGTTCTTCACAGAGGAGGACCCACATTTAACCCACTAAACACTTCAAGCTATCAACATTAGTACTCTTCTACTGGTCGCCCTCTCATTGTAAATGAGTCGAGGAGCAACTTTACTTTCATAGTTATCAAACAAAAGAGAAATGATCTCCCCTGGTCTTAAAGCAATACCGGAGTACTTCCTTGTTCCATGAATAGAGCTGCACATGATACATAATCCTGCAGTGTTGTGTGTGTTCGACCAATCATAAATGGTCAACCCTACAAACCACGCCCCGAAGGTTCCTGTACTTTCTGAGAGTACTACCCCACGCACCAGGGCCTTTTTGGGGGTACAAGTCCCTGGAACTTAATCTAGAACCTGGTCCCCTGCGGTCGCAACGAGTTCCTCAAAGGGTTCCTGGTCCCTGCGCTCTAACACAGGCTTAACGCTTTCTTTGGACTCCAACGCTAGAAACTCTCTCTAGCGCCAGTGTTTAGTTTGTTTGTTCTGGATAAATAAAGAAACATGGCGGTGCAACATGGCGCCCCCATGTAGTTATGAGGGGCTCATTCTAAGCGTTTGCATTAGTATTCACCCCCTAACGAAAACACGACGATTCTAAGTTTCAGGTTATAACACAATAATTAATATGTAGTTATGAATATTATATTACATTTCTTCTAACAGATCCCCACAAAATCCTACACACTGGATCTTTAAAACTATAACTATAAATATTCAAGGCCTCATTCTTGAGGAGCTGAGGACTGCAGTGTGATGAAAGCCCTCATAGGGGAATGATACAGGAAGTTGGGATCTGGAAAAGCTGACCTGTATCCAACAGGTTTATAGCTTCTGTGGGGAAGTTGTGATTACAAAAGCACAGTGAAGGAAGAAAGAGAGGAGACTGTGGAGCAGCTGTCTGAACAGCTCACCTCAGAGACGCTGATTAGAAGATAAATACAGATATCTGCTGGTGTTAAGAAACAACTTTTACATTCAGCCATTCAAGACAAACGGGAATCAGCAGGAAAAATCCCACTGCTATCTTTCAAGAATGTAAGAAAATAAAAAAATAAAACGTTACCTTTCCATATCTGTACAGTAGGCTCTCCACGGTCGATCCAAAAAGGCTGACGTTCTGTTCAAACTTCTTTGCGCTTTCCTGTAAACGGAAAAAACTCCAGAGCATCAACCAATGCACCTGATTAGATTTAAAGAAAGTGTTACGGTTAGAGGTTCAAATAAAATGTCTTACTGCCAGGCTGGGATGCACCACTCCGTCTTTCCCCGTCAGGCCGAGGTCCGGTGTACTTCCGAATGAGCTCCTCAGTTTCTTTCCTACCATGCCCAAAGCCATGCCTATGTTTCCTTTCTTCATCTCCCTGCAGGCAGAGCGGAGGAAAGTGACAGTGTTGTAGCGAAGAACATTCACACAGAACAAAATCAAAAACATCATCACGGCTACACAGATTTCAGGCTATTAAGACCAGAGAAACATACAATTTAAAGCCGCACCAATTCATATTCATGTTTTCTCATCATAAGTTGGTGGTGGAGACCACAGAATAAAAAATGGAGAATAAATATAGGAAGCAGAAACACAACTCCAAATACATGCTAATGTTGCTATGTAGCTGTTGAATACACAACGTTTTTCTAACGTGTTAGCTACGACAGCTTCATAAAATGTATTAAATATGTTTATGATTTTCATGTTGTTTTGGAGGGATAATCCTGAAGTGTCTAAGACAAAAAAAACGATTTTTACACTTACCAAAATCACAATCTATATCTCATCGTATGTCACAATACCAATGAATGCATTAATAAACTCCATATTCTTACTTTATTTTCCCTGTGAGGACTTTGCCAGCGTTCTGCATTCCAGTGAGAGCGATGTACATCCTCAGGATTTCATTGGTACCCTGAAAACAGCAACAGAATTAATAACACACTATTAATTCAAATAAAGATCTGTGTTGACAGAGTACTTTTGAGTTATGCCTCATGACACATAGAAAAACATATTTATACTTATATAAGCTGCTGCTCAGTCCACCCATCAAACTTCACAAAGACTCCCTAGTCCTCAACTTAAAAGTAGTCCACGGAAGACCTTTGATTTCAAAGTCAAACGTGCCACCTGGTGGCCACTTACAGAATGGATCATCTAAAACCAACTAGTCGAGTCTCAGCCACATTCAGAAAGCTTGATTCACCCTCTTTATGTCAAAGAACTGACAGAGAACATGACTTTTGGTGTCCTAAGTTTGAACTGCTGCCCTGGTGTTAATGAGAGGACTACAGAGGAAACTCACTATAAACAGGTGATTATGTCAACCAAATATATTTTCTTTTTCCTTATTTCTCATGCAGATTTCCATCTAAATGACGTTTTTCAAACGTGGCTTCACCTGTTTCGAGGGCGGCTTCTACCACTCGTGCTTTTCCCCAAGGCACATTTTTACTGTCTCCGTCCCTGGCAGCCATGACTGACTCTCCTGGTTTGAGTTTCACTGCTGCAGGCAGTGCCTTTGTGATAGAGTGGCATACCTGACAGTTCATGGCAGTTTGTCTTAAGCTTAGAGGTGACTATATTTTTATAGAAAAAGGACTCTCTTTTCCTGTCATGATTTCAATGTGCATGCAGCACCAGCTTCAGGTAGCCAGCCTGATGCAGACGGGTCACCGCGAGTCAAAGAATAACGGAGTAACGTAAAAAAACATAGAATTATCGTAGTTTTAACATGTTTACCCAAGACCTAAAATGACCACTGCAAGCAGACACCTTGATTAGTAAATAAAAATTATGTAAACACCATTTGAATAGGAATGATTCCATCCCAAGCATTTTGATCCATACAAGACTTTGATCACCTTAACTGTGATAACTGTAAGAGGATGGAAACCTCGCGGTGAACCGTCTGCTTCCGGCTGGCTACCTGAGGCTGAGTGCACGTTACAATCATGTAAAGACTAAAAATACTAGTGATGGAGGCAGAAAAACGAATGACCACGGGGAAGAGCACCTGTGGTTGTACAGCTGTACTGTATTTACAAATAGCCTTTCTTTATTAAGTACAATGTATAATTATTATTTTTTTAAAGTTTAAAACTCGGTCAATAGTGAAGCTGACCATTCATTTGGACCAAGACAGAAGTGATCACTTTAGGAGGCGCCCACTTTTTTTAGAGTACCTCAAAGATGGGCAGGATGCGACAGTCCCTGACGTAGCGCTCGTAGGGGTAGTTCTTGGTATAACCCAGACCTCCCAGGATCTGCAGAGCTTCACTGACACAAATCCAGCCTCCCTCTGAGCTGAACACCTGAACAGATGACAGAGAACACACATCATGAGACGTTCAGCTTTGTTTACATGAACAAATTCTGATGAGAGAGCCGTCTAACCTTAACCATGGCAGCCTCCAGAGAACAGTCTGGAAGCCCCGGTCTGTCCATCATCCCCGCTGTCAGGTACGCCATGCTCTCCATCACAAAGGCATTTAGAGACATCAACGCAAACTTCTCCTACAGTAACAGGGCAAAGACACACTTTATTCACCTCTGACCAGAATGAGTGGAGGTGGTTATATATAATGTTCGGAGGAAGTAGACTGAACCTGAATCATTCCAAATTCACCCAGGCTTTTGTTGAACTGCTTTCTGGTGGTGGCGTACTCAGCAGTCAGTCCTTTAAAAAAAAAAAAAATATATATATATTTGTAAATTATCTTTACAAAACCAACACATGGAAGTTATTTATCGAGTTTTTGTTTTTGTTTTACCGATAAGTTTCTTTATCATTCCAGCTGAAGAACTGCCCATACTGAACCTCCCTGAGTTCAGGATGTTCATGGCAACCTGTCCAACACGCAAAAGGTCAGTAAGCAAATCAACACGCACTCATCAGATACAGTTACGTGGACGGATGAAGCTTACCTTGAATCCACCACCTACTTCTCCTATGACGTTCTCCACTGGCACTGGGACGTTGTCATAGGACACTTCACAAGCTGAAAAAGTCAAACAGTTTGATTAGAAATGACACAAACTAACCAAAGATCGCTCTCCATGTGTTCAACCCCCTCCTATCTGAATCATGAGAGACTTACTGTTGGAGCCCCGGATGCCCAGTTTGTCCTCAGGCTTGCCGCTGGTGACGCCCCCAAAAGCCCTCTCCACGATAAACGCTGAGATCTTATCTTTCTTCACGCCGTCTACGACCACCTCCGTCCTGGCGAACACCGTCATGATATCTGCCATGTCACCGTTTGAAATCCAAAACTGGTGACACACAAGTTGACAGACATGGGATCTTTAGAGTTCAGGGCAAAACGAATAATGAGTGAGGAAAAGTCGAAGCCCGGATCAAACGTTTGGCGAGCCCGGCTGCTCTCACCTTGGAGCCGTTGATCAGGTAGTGTTTTCCGTCTTCAGACAGGGTCGCACGGGTTTGAATTGAGGCTGCATCACTTCCACTGTAAAGGATCAAACTCAGAGTAAGTCAAGGTAACCCAACTAAAGTAAAAGACGCAAGCACAATGTAACCCTTGAGTCGGAAATTGCTTGAATCTGATTGGTTGGAAATCTTATAACTGGACTTATAACTGTGCTGGGTACAGTGTCTATAAAAAGTGTTCACTCCCTGATGACGATTGAGGTGTGTCCCATTAAAAGGGGGTGAATACTAATGCAAACAAGTCATTTCTATTTCATATTTGTTATTAATTTAGATCGCTCTGTAGAGATCTGCTTCAACTTTGTTCTCCACTCTCTACTCTCTCTACTCTGATTCAAAACATGAAAACTTCTACAAACTACAGGTAAACCCAGCTACAACACTGCACCGTGCTACACTGCCACTTAAAAGGTACTTAGTGGTTTGGGGAAGAAAATGCAGTAAAACATACCATGTGTAAACTGACTACTAACAAACACGAAGAAAGGGGTGATGATGAGAACAAAGAGTGTCATGAGAGGGAACACCACCACTTTTTCTTTTCCTCGACCGTCTCCGTTTCTCCTGTATAACAAAACACCTCATTGTAAATTACAGATCTAGGGCTGTACCATCATTATTTTGTATTCAAAGGTTCTATCGAGGTTTTCAACTGAAGGGTCAAAAGTATTTCATCATAAATGATGACACCATCACCCATACGAATTTTTTTAAAAACACGAAGAAAATGCATTTGAATAGAGTGAATCATTGGATGAGTTAGTCTTTTTTAAATTATTAAATCAACTTTCTCTAATGAATAGGACGTGAGAGCAAACTGCATTTAAAATGTTGTTTTTTGAAAGGCTATACGCAAACAAAATTAATTGAATCACAATATATTTGTTACTTAAAAACATGATGTGAATTGCGGGAATGATTACATCTATGTGTTTTTCAAACCGATCTGACTTTACAGCGGTCTGGAGTTGTTGTACTCTAATTCTACAGATCTTCATCTGCAACTGTGCTGCAGAGGGACGCTGTAAGCAAAGAGTAAATGAGATCTCACGTTACCTTCCAGGCTCAGTCAGACAGAACGCTGCAATGTGTTCTCCAGAGGCCAGTTTGGGCAGATACTTCTGCTTCTGGGCTTCATTTCCTGCTATCAGAATCCCCTGAAACACCAAACAGCTGTTAGCAGGAACTCCGATACCAACCGTGTTATCAAAGGCTTAAAGCATAGACTGTACATAAGAAGTGGACTTAGTCACCGTGAGGTCACCCATTGGACCGCCGTTGTAAAGCCTCGACTTTGGTGATTTGCATCCAATGCGTGGAAGTTACCATATTTGGAATGCAGAGAAGTGACCTAGAGACGCCATATACGTCTCTGGTAGCTGCAGCGAGCTGTCAATCACAGTAGCCCCGCCCTATAGCACACCCTGCTTTATGGTCTATTTGACTCTAAATGGACCATAATTTACTAAATGAACATCATGCTGCATTGAAGAAGACTTGGAACTAGAGATTGAGACCATAAACTCATGTTTACAATGTTTACTGAGGGAATAAATCAAGAGAGAAGTAAAGGAATTTTCTCATAGACTTCTATACAATCAGAGGAGTCGCCCCCTGATGGACATTAGAGAGAATGTAAGTTTTAAGACTCTTCCGCTTTGGCTTTACTCGGCAGAACCGGAGGTTGCAGCCTGGCTAAAACCTTCCCTTCAGTTCCTCCACATGATGGACATTCACATAATGAGCTGAGTGAGGAGAAGTATTTCATTTACAACTCCTGTTCCATGATCTTATTTTTACCTTCAGTCCAATGGCCTGATGTGCAGCCAGTGTTACAGCAATGGAGCCGTCTAATGAGGTGATCTCTGCCAGTCGTGCATACACGGTGTTGGACAATCCTAGACCCCCTGGAACAAAAAAAGAAGACACTTTCTTTAAGTTGTGCAGATAGGACACAGTGGGACTACTGCTGTATTTCTAACTTGCATGTGAGACCAATAGTTGTAGAGCCATTGGTTATGAACTGTACTGGATGGATTGCCTAAAGCCTGGCCGTTACATGGCTGCACATTTTAATAAACAACTAATTATTTTTGTGGCGCAACCTGTCTTAATGGTCTAATATCCACTTAGTAAACACTTTTACACAGTTATAACCACGATGAGTTTGAACTTAAAAAGTTGGTCATCTTACCATACTCCTCCGGAACCATGATTCCAAACAGCCCGAGCTCCTTCAACCCATTTAACGTCTCTGGAGGGATTTTGGCTTCTCTGTCAATTTTCGCAGAGTCAACTAAAATCACAATAAACATTTATTGTCAATTCAAACATTAAGATTCATGCATTAAAAAATAAATATGTATGCCGCGCACTGCTAGTAGCATGTTGCAGTTTGATCAGATCTCCTCTCTCACCTTCTTCGTTGAAGAATTTTTCCACGGGCGCAACAAACTGGTTGAGCTCGTCCACTTCTTCATTTCCAATCTCTGGGTAAGGGAAGACCTCCGCCTGGGAGGACAAACGGCACTGTTTTAGTAACTAAATTACCAGCTCCTCACAGAGAAAAAAGAAAAGTGTTTTATTCCATTTGTGTTCCATTTCTGAGTCTGAAGGTCACAACTGTATGCACCTTCTTTACACAGCTGACATCGAGTCCGATCAAATGCTTACATTGACCTGAATCATGACAAGATATGTATCTGACTCACTGAAATAATAGCTGATTTTCAGGAGCTTCTTAATCAAAAATACTGAAGGTAAGTTTATAAACTTAAATCATTGATTAAGATGTGAATTAAAGTTTTACAGGGAGAATGCATTAATTACCAACTGATGATATGACCATGTTTGACTGCTTTGTTTGTCATTTTAACCGGTGAAGTAGAATGTTAGCGCCGTCTAAAAATGAGAAGCTGCTACTTGGAACGTTAAACTGTTCTTTGTTAATAAAAGAGAGAGATAACAGATTAGTGACCAATGGAGGTAAGCAAATCTATGTTCTCACCCCTGCACCTTTTGCCCTTCACTGTGCTGTAGATGTAATTGTAAATGGATAAAATGGCATTTTGCACATCAATCTACACTCAATAACTCATGAAGACAAAGTGAAACCACTTTTTAATTAAGGATTCACACCCTCTGTTGGTCGAGCTGTCAATCACAGTAAGCCCGCCCTAAAACATACTCTGCTTTATGGTCTATTTGACTCTAAATGGACCATAATTTACTAAATGAACATAATGCTGTATTGAAAAACTGATGTTTACAATGTTTACTAAGGGTAATAAATCATTTTCTCATAGACTTCTATACAATCTGACTTATTTTTGCAACCAGAGGAGTCGCCCCCTGATGGTCAGGGGAGATAATGCAAGTTTAAGGCATCTAACCAGAGGTTGCATTCTGGAAAAAGGTCTATTGGTTAACCTGTGACCTTTAAAAAGTGAGATAGGCTAATGATAATTAACTGCAGCAACAAAGTTTGTTCTATGTCATGCATTAATCCAGAATAATATCAATTTCTAAGTCACCATAAAAACCAGCAAACTCGTCGCCAGTAGCCATAGCACAGGTGACTGAGGGTTAGTTATGCAAGGTTGGGGGTTCGATTAGGTTGAAAAACAATCTTCGACACAACGTCAGCGTTAAATAGAAACAGACTGGAAGCTCCGTCCGTCCATCACGAGCTCACTCTACGCTTAAAGTGTAACGGCATTGATTTGACAAGTAACGCCCGGTTACGTTACCTTGTTCACCTGACCAAGGAACAAATCCTTGGCGTAAGCGAGGTTTCTTGAGTGCGTTCTAATGGACCTCCGCTGCTGAAGGCGTACCACTTCTTTCCCAGCATGCCTCGTATTTCTGGCCAGAAGCCTCTGTCCGATTTGAGCAGATTTAGACAAGACGACAAATCTGTTTACGTTCATCATTCTTCTTGCACAGACCTCTACTTCACGTAGTCCCTAGACGTGTTACGTACAACCACAGCCGGGATACCTTTCACCCATTTCGGTCTCATGTTGATGACGTACGCAGAAAGTTAGATGCTCTCTTCAAAGACCCTCGCAAACAGCGACATTTAGTTAAACAGCTATCAACATGAAACACGCAAATAAATAAATATAATTTACTTTTATATATGTTGAGGGAGAATATTTCAAGTTAACGTTCAATACAGTACCAATGCAAAAATATCACTCTCACCAACCTCATTTACAGAATTTTCTCTCCTTGATAAAACTCGACATTCATGTTTCATGTTTTATTTACTCAGCTAACTGTTCAGTTATAGCTCCACACATAGATATAGATGTATTTATTTAACGTCTTCTCTAGACTACTAGATAAAACATATGATGGGATAATGCTGACTCTTATTTAAATAGAATGAGTCTAAAAAGGACTTTTACCAGCCTGTAAAATACAACCAAGTGCTTTTAATTGTAAAATATACACTCCAACGGTGTCACTAAAAACAAAACCCCCACACACAAAAAACAGGACATGACATATATCAAATATGCTCGCCTTGTTATGGTGATATTTCTGACGGCACCTGAACATAGCACAGCCGCATAACAATTGTGGGAGGCTACCACTTGGTGGCGCAATGTACAAAGGAACTATACAGCCGTAATTGCGGAATAAATACATAGAACAGTCTCAACTTGGAACTTGCTTTATTGAAACAACAAACGTAGACAACCACCAACCGAGACATTCAAAAGCTGTAAAGATAAAGATATATATATTACAAACAGGTTATTTACAAACACAAATCAGAAGGACTCACACAGAACAGATGGTCTGAATGTATAAGTAAATTCATTATTTGTCCTGAGTAGTTAATTTGTGCTGCATCGGACATAAAACACATAATGTATAATATTACATATAAACATACAGCCGGTGACATGAGCACTCGCCCAGGTTGACTTACACCTTTGCACAGAATAAGACCTTCTCAGCCATTATGACATGTCATAGCAGGGTCAACACAGGTGTGATCAGCAACATTAATTATGGCCCTGTTCCATTTAGGTGGGCCAGGGCACTGGTATTGTGCATGCAGGCTCACTGGAATGACTGGGACATACTAAATAAAATGGAACCATCATTCATGTTATTAATCACACCTGTGTTTACCCTGCTATGCTATGAAAAGGGCTTATGTTCATTGAAGCTCCTCTGGAGCGGACTTTAAATGTCCACCATAAATCCACCGGAGCTATAAATAATAATAAAACCAACATTGATCATTTTCCACATACCAATGTGCACACGAAGGGGGACGTAGAGCAAGACCATCCTCTGCCGGCAGAGGAAATAGAGGCCCTTTGCTCTGGCCCCTCCCAGCCGCATGATGACGTCGTCCTGCTGACACAGAGGACGTGGCCCCTCACAAGCCGGGGATCTATTTTTAGCTCCAACCTCAAGGGCCGGACGAACGAACAGGGCGGGCCGTCACTCAGACCACCTGCCACAGCCAGGGCAGCCAGCCAGCCAGCCGGGGCATGTTGACTGCGTAAAATGGAGAAGAGAAGCAGTGTGGAGGCCTTTCTGCTGTGTTGACTTTCATCAGCTGATCCAGAGCGGTTTGTTTAGGTTGAGATCAGATGCCTCAGTGTCCCCGAAGAAGGCCTTTGTATTGTTGGATAGCTAGAGGAGGAGTAGAACACAAACATGCTATGCAGCTACAGAGGTCATGTCCTCACCATTGTATCTGACAATGTGCAGATATATATAGCTTTTTAAGACTTTTTTGTTGTTAGGGCATTTCAACCTTTATTTGCAGGACAGTGTGTATGGGTGAGAGTGTGTGTGTGTGTGTGTGTGTGTGTGTGTGTGTGTGTGTGTGTGTGTGTGTGGGGGGGGGGGGGGGGTAATGGAAGCCGGGTTGTTTCCGGTTCTATAGCATGTGCTGTAACCACTCGCAGAGACCAAACGCAGGGATATCTTTGTAAAGTCTGAGCAAATAACTAACAAAACGTATGATGTCATCAGGCTTACCTCAGCTTGAGCCCAGAGCAGAAGGGGGGGTGTCTGGGTAAACTTTTCTTTATTCCCCAGTCACACTAGCTATACGAACTATATTTCAAGCCATTTGATAAAACAATACCCGAAATGTTGCATATCATTTTGGTAAAAAATACATCAGAGTTGCCCATGTTCTCCAACTGTCTTCATCATTTTTATTATGCTGAAGAAGAATTCACAGAATGAATCTGCTACAATTGAATCCACGTCATAAAAATCTGTGGTACTCACAGACACTTACAGATCAAGGATCTCTTACAACAATGCCAAGTAGAGGTAACCATCAATACTCTAAATTGAATATTAGGCTAAAGGAAGAACATTTACTCAATAGTATTAGATTTATTTAAGGAATAGTAGTAGTAGTAGTAGTAGTAGTAGTAGTAGTAGTAGGAGTAGTAGATTGCAATGGTAGGGCAGACATAGATGGCAATGTTTCCCAGTTAAATAACTTTTATTCTAGGAAAAAACCTAAAAGATTCTGGACTTTTGAGGAGACATTCTCAAGCCCCAGAAGCCATGTATAATTGTAGTTCTAAGGGGAACTGGGAATAGTTGGATTGAACTACACTGGGGTTAATCCAAGGCAGGGAATTCACATCGACTCAGATCGTCTGAGAAAGTTGAGTCAGCATGAGCTTGTTATTATCCATTTAGACAATATAATAGCGTAACACGATACCGCGATCAGGGTGATTCCATTAAAAGAAGCTAAATTATCATATTGAATTATCGCCCAGCCCTTATTGTGGTCCTATTATTCTAATACTATTTCTTCTTGTTTTTAAGTAGAAAGGCCCTTGTGTGCAGGAAGTGCAGTTCTAGGATTCTAGGACCACTTTCAGATAGAAACCCTGCTTGAACATTAATCTATTTTAAGGTCGAAAACACGCATGCATGATCCGAGGACTGTGGGTAGAAAAGCCTGTAGAAAGTGTGTTTGGTAGCAGTCCATCCATCCATCTCCTTCCGCTTATCCGGGGCCGGGTCGCGGGGGCAGCAAGCTAAGGAGGGTCCTCCAGACGTCCTTCTCCCCAGCAACACTTTCCAGCTCCTCCTGGGGAACCCCGAGGCGTTCCCAGGCCAGACGAGATATATAATCTCTCCAGCGTGTTCTGGGTCTACCCCGGGGCCTCTTACCAGTTGGACGTGCCTGGAAAACCTCTAAAGGGAGGCGTCCAGGAGGCATCCTGATCAGATGCCCGAGCCACCTCAGCTGGCCCCTTTCGACAAGAAGGAGCAGCGGCTCTACTCCGAGCTCCCTCCGGATGTCTGAGCTCCTCACCCTATCTCTAAGGCTGAGCCCAGCCACCCTACGAAGGAAGCTCATTTCGGCCGCTTGTATTCGCGATCTCATTCTTTCGGTCACTACCCAAAGCTCATGACCATAGGTGAGGGTTGGAACGTAGATGGACTGGTAAATCGAGAGCTTTGCCTTTCGGCTCAGCTCCTTCTTCACCAAAACGGTCCAGTACAACGCCCGCATCACTGCTGACGCTGCACCGAACCGCCTGTCCATCTCCCGCTCCATTTTACCCTCACTCGTGAATAAGATCCCGAGATACTTGAACTCCCTTGCTTGGGGCAGTGACTCACTCCCAACCCAGAGGGTGCAATCCACCGTTTTCCGGAAGAGAACCATGGCCTCAGACTTGGAGGTACTGACTCTCATCCCGACCGCTTCACACTCGGCTGTGAACCGCCCCAGTGCGTGCTGAAGGTCACGTTCTGAAGAAGCCAACAGAACCACATCATCTGCAAAAAGCAGGGATGCGATTCTGAGGTCCCCAAATCGGAAACTCTCCTCCCCCGGCTGCGCCTTGAAATCCTGTCCATGAAAATCACAAACAGGATTGGTGACAATGGGCAGCCCTGGCGGAGGCCAACACGCACTGGGAACAAGCTCGACTTTGTGCCGAGTATCCGGACACAGCTCTCACTTTGGTCATACAAGGACCGAATGGCTCGTAGTAACAAACCAGGTACTCCATATTCCCGCAGTACCCCCCACAGGACTCCCCGAGGGACACGGTCGAAGGCCTTCTCCAAGTCCACAAAACACATGTAGACTGGATGAGCAAACTCCCATGCACCCTCCAACAGACCTGCAAGGGTAAAGAGTTGGTCCGCTGTTCCACGTCCAGGACGGAATCCGCATTGCTCCTCCTGAATCTGAGGTTCGACAATCGGACGGAGCCTCCTTTCCAGCACCCTGGAGTAAACTTTCCCGGGGAGGCTGAGCAGTGTGATACCCCTATAATTGGAGCACACTCTCCGGTCCCCCTTTTTGAAAATGGGAACCACCACCCCGGTCTGCCACTCCACAGGCACTGTACCCGACTTCCTGGTAGCAGTCATTCAAGTGAATCCAATAAAATAACATTCTTTGACAGAACGGAGCCACACAGCTCAGATTGTACAATATATCGTTTTATTTTGCGTTTCTCAACATGATCACAGTACTAGTTTTACATCGATAGGGTTTTGTCTACTTAGAAACAGAATGCGTAATAAAATAAGGAGCAGTCCTCCCTTTCATTCCACCTCCCGAAGTGGGCCTTGAGTGAGTGAGAAACAGGAGCGTCTCCGGGAAATTGAGCCCGGAAACAGCCGGCTTTTTTCATCTCGACATACCTATGATAATTCAGTCCCGGTCGGAGGCAGAGAGAAAGCAGTAGATGATTATGTAAATATCAGAGGGGAGCAGGAATGCACCTTCGATGTAACTGCAGACACCGAGCAGTAGTTATAATAATAATTATCATTATTTACAGGCTATTTACATTTGTTTTTCTCGTTGCTTTTTGCTACCTACACACCCGTAAAACGTCGCCTCCCTTTCAGAGCCTCTTCATCGACTTACATCAGGTTCCCCCCATAGATGGATTTGCTATTTACACCCAGCAGTATACCGCCATGCCTTTGTACTGTACAGTGGAAATAGAGGTGAAATGCATGCTGGGAGTAAGATGACACAACTTGACATGAAAAGACACGCTACTAGGGCCAGAAATCTGTCTAAATGTAAACAAGCATCGGTCAGAGAAATCAAAGTCACGTTGAAAGTTTAGTGGGCGAGTCGAGCCCACCGCTTAAAACGAAAAAGGGAGAGAGAGAGAGAGAGAAAAGAAAAGAAACGGTAGGCATCGATGGCATGTGACAAAGCACCTCACACGGAATCTGGACAGGATTTTTTATGATTGATCAGTCGCCTGAAAGGAACTGGTGGGCTGTAACTGAGAACACTCTGATCGGAAATCATTTTGGGGACCATTTCTTCTCGGCTGCCATTTTTAACATTATTCCTTTACAAGTGGCTGGTAAAGACAGAAGTTTGAGGTTGGTCAACTGTGGGCGTTGTAATGGGACCATTTAATTTTGATATAAAACTAATTTTAAATGTAATGACCACGCAGTATTGGCACTTTTGTGACTCCATAGCAACTTAAATTACGCTGGATATTAAATGCTGTATAGTTGAAAGATTTAGAGTCAATCTCAAATTATACATTTTAGAGCAGCCTACAGTACATTAAGCCGGCTGAATACGTTTTGGATCATGGCAAATACTGTCTAACGAGGCACCCCTTATAAAGGGTTTACATGTGCTAACTAATGGCTTCATTAATGGTAACAAATACTTTACTAATGCTTCATACATCAGTTATAAGCTCTTGATAAACAACAGTTCACTCAAAAAGCTTGTGCGAGTGCAGAGCAAACGTCGATTGGACTCTGATCTGGAGCTTTTTTCTTATGAATGACTTATTATTGATGTGTAAAGCTTATTACTTTTCAGTAGTTAATGCATTTAATCTACGGAAGTCGAGACCGCCACGCTAGCAGTTATTTGAATGCCGTTATCTGGAGACCACAAGTTTTAGAGAAAAACAAACTTTCCAACAAGGTAATCGATTAGTTTCCTGGAGAGAAAAAAATACTTTGATACTTTTATGTTTCTTACTAACACTAATGTAATCGGCCCGGATCGAGCTCGTAAAGAAGCCTGCCTATAAAAAAATACAATATTATAAGACTGTATATAAAAAGATAATCACCTCATTGTCTCGAAATGACAATGTTTGTTTTCTCGACATTACGAAGTAATTAACTGATGATCTCGAGATAACGGCAGGAGAAAAAATTATACCATGTCCACTTTGTGGTTCTGCATTTAACAATGAATTAACTTTATCAATGAATCAAATTGGTTACGTAGTATAAACCCTTTATGAATGGTATTTTTTCAGAAGGTGGTGCCTCGATAACTTGAACATTGACGACAGTAGTATTTTCTGAACGGAGATAAGAGAGTTCCAACTCGTTCTACCCACAGAGGTCTGTCCATCATTGCTCTAAATTCAAGATGACGGGGCTCGTCCTTCCTCACGCCCGCTCTACCTCCCCTCCCACAGATTTAATGTGCACGCTAAAGATCTGGCAAACTACTGCGCGCGCATCGGGAAACGATACGGATGTTGTTATCTTCTGGAGTGACACAAATGACTTCAGTTAGCTGTAATCAAATAAGTCAAAACTATTCTAGCATTAATTTTTTAATTTCTTTTTTTTTTTAACAACTGTCGACTGCAACACTGATATAGTTTGGGAATACACGATAGTCAGAAAATAACCTGGAGAGACATTGTTACATGCAAAATGATTTTTCTTTGACGTTCTTTATCTGCGTGGAAGGTCTAGTCCATCCGAATCCATGTGGATACTTTCACTTCACTGAAACATTTGGGAAGAAATGACAAAGGACGTTCATCATGGGAGGAAAAAAAGAGACAACGCTAACAGAACCAAACGAAATGGAACAACCACTGGATTGAAATAGCTCTTAGACACACACACACACACACACACACACACACACACACACACACACACACAAAAAAAGTAAATACATATTGCACATACAAGTAAAAAAAAAAAAATCCATCTCATATTCTTCAAACAGACTCAGACTCACTTCTGCCATTGATATCAACTAAGTAGAACAAGTCTGTCACTTTTCAACAGTAAATATGCTCCAGCATGCCCCCCCTCCTCTGCCTCCGCTCTTCACACCCCACAGACGGGACGGCCGTCCGGTAATATGTCAGAAGGATGATTGATATAAAAACTGCCATTGGCGTTGAGCGAAGCGAAGCAGCGCGAGCGCCGTCGCAGAATGATAATTATTGATTTTCTGCCACTGTGGTTGAGACGGAGGGGGCGCTCGCCGGCTCTGAGGGACGCACAGTGACACAGTAGAGGGGACTACTCAGCCAGCTGAGAGCTTCCACATTCAGGGGAGACACTTAAAAACCTGTTTCCCTGCAGACTCCATCAGCTTCTGAAAAAAAACCCTAACTCCTCCAACTCCATCCCACCAGGTCGCAGTCCAGTCCGTATCGTTTTTTGGACTCTTAAAAAAAATGGTTTAAAAAAATAAAATGATGGCGGACATTCAGGTGAATCTGTGATGCTCGGCAGCTCGCTGTGGCTGAGTGACGCCACGGAAACCAAAGCCGTCGTGCAAAGGCTGCAGCGGCCTTGGACAATCTCAACCTAACTCAGAAGGCAACCATACACAGCAGTATCCTCACTAACTGCCTCACTAATAAAAGCTCTGATCTGTTTCTTAACAGTGAAAATACGCCACCTATGTGCCAGTATAATACTGAGCGTTATAATAGACGCCGTTTTGCTCTGTAATAATAATAACTATAATAATAACAGTTGATATTATCATCTTACAAAACACTATGCACAATATACATAAAGCAATTGCTGTGACTAAATTAGTAAATGCTTCCATAATTGGCACATTTATCGCTGCTAACAGAGATATCACAGTGCACTGTGAGCTACCGCTACATTAAATACTGGTACGGCTACTGTACGGCTGAGGATGACCGTTCTGTCCGTTCAGCCACGCCACCCCCCCACACTGTAGATTAGATATTTGATCGTGTTGCTGTAATTTACTGAGGAAAAACAGTAGTTGTGGTCTTTGTGCATGCTCTTGCGTCGTCGTCCGCTGCTCACGAGGGCGCCAGGCGTGACCTGTGAGATTAAATGAAAGGGAGCAACCGGAGAGGAAATGTTTTGTATTGAATACGCTGCCCCGAGCGTAACAACAAAAAAATGCCGAAGGAGGCACAGGATCTCGTCTGGCTTCATATCCCCAGACCAGCGGATGCACAGTGTCACCGTCTCGTCAGCCGAGGGCCTCGGAGTGAAAAAAATCAAGAGTTCAGTCAAAGAGCGCCTCCCCCTCCTCCAGCGCATCTCAGACCACCGTGCTGATGCCGCTGTGTTTGGGCTTGGTGCTGCTGGGTGCCTGGGAGGGTGCAGGCGGTGGGCCATGGTGGTGGGGCCCATGGGCGGGATGGGATGGATGCGGCGGGTGGGCTCCGTGGCCATGGGGGTGCGGCGGGTAGGACGGCCGCTGGCCATGGGGCGGTGCCGTGTGGTACTGCTGCGGAGGGTGCTGCAGGTGGGCCGGCGGGTGGTAGTGGTGGTGGTGGTGGTAAGGTGGGGGTTCTGAGCCACGTGGCAGAACTGGCCGTGGTCAGGGTGCACAGAGGCCGCCCCGTCAGTCTCCGTCGACCGGGCCGTGTGGTGCAGGTTGGCGGGGTGAGGGGTGTGGGAGATGAGGGTGGGGTGCAGGGCCTGCGGGGTGGGGCTGGGCGACTTCAACCGCCTGGTACCGAACAGAGTGCCGAGCAGCGAGGAGGAGTTGGGCAGGGAATGGCCGCTGTGGCGGGACGGGCAGTCTCGGCCCGGGGGTCCTCCGGCGGATGTGAGGACTGCTAATGATGGACCCCTGCAAGAGAGAGGATGGTCAGATCACAGCAGAGACACAGGACTTGTGACTTGCTGTCCTGTGTGACACAGCATATATAAGTGAAGGTATACTTGCTGCAGATTCAAATTTTGCCATTGATTTAAGGACCAAAAGACATATTTGTCGCTGTATCATTGGCACCGTCACAAGCAGACAAACTGCCTTGAATTCTGCTGATGCTGATCTGCTTTCCAAGGTTACATAACCCTCTTTTGATTTCCATGTGCCCCCACTTTGGAGTGTTTATAGAGCGATCTGAAGCTGCAGCCTGTATACAGGAAACACATTTGTATGCAGTACCGTTTTCGACTGTCATGTTCGGGGTCACCAAAAGTGCATTACTGAGTTAACTGATCTGGTTTGATGTTTCTAAAATTCCCACTCAGCAAGAGAAACAAAATAAAACTTCATAGGATACAGTAACAGAACAAAATCAAAACAAAAGTTTTAGTTTAGGAAATGAAGCGAACCTTTTGGAGTCATGCACAACATGCAGAATAAACAAAGGGTTCGAAGTTATTTTAACGTCAGTTTTGAATGACGTTATTTTAACGTCATTCAAAACTATTTCTGTGGTGGAGAACGGAGGATGAGTGGAGGAAAGAAGCTGATGTGCACTCTGGTAGTACGACAGCAGTTTATTCTGTATCCCTTGCCAGACAGCAGTAGGGTGAAAGGGATGTTGCGGAGTGGGCTTTGTCTTTTAATATAATTTTGGCCCCCGCGCAGGCACCTCACATCACCGATATCACCAGTGACTTAGTGGATCCAAGAAGAGAGTGTTGAGTTATGATGTCTAAATTTAATACCGATGCCTCTATATGACCTTCATAAGTAAACACGACAATCATCGAGAAGATTGGCATCTTCTATATAGTTATTCTTAACACTTGTCATCGGTACTAGGCTGACATTTTAACTAACAGCTAACTTAATTAAACTGAATTTCGGGCTGAGTGCCACAGACTGTGTGGATAGTATTGAGAGATGGACTCTTTTTGGTGTTGGTCTCTTCTTCATCCACAAAAAGAAAACTATAGAATAATGACGGCTTTATCCTAAAAGGCCCTGTTCTGGCAACAGCTCCGTATCCAAACTGGCACTAAAGAACTGAATTTTTAGGCTTGTGTCAAATCAACAACAATTAAATCAAGCTGACTCAGCTAGCCACATGCAAATGGCCCTGGTCACAGAGGGTTAACTGGCTTGAGAGAGTTTACATAAACTGTGTTCATCTGTGCCCTCATGTCAGGACTCTTTCGCTGCAGAACACTGCTGGCTAAGTGTGACAATGAAAAAAAGGAAGGTGGGGCTTCTTGTCAAGGTCAGGGGTCACTTCAAACTATGTGAGCATGCAGTAGCTGGAACCGACAAAAGCACATCCAGGTTCACTTGGAGTGAACAAAAACAAACAAAAAAGGACGAAATTCAGGAAATGGCTAGAACTCTAACCCGCTTACACGAGAGGATGACTCAAAAGGCGGGAGTCTACCAATCAACACAGAACGGCCCTAGTGTGAGTCAGAGGGTGGTATTAGTCGTGTCATGCCATGCACATGCCGTGGCGGATTATACCCTGTTGCATGCACAGTGACCAATGCGCTCACCACAACAAAACAAAACAAAAGAAACCAACTCAAACTACAAAGAAACAAAAAAATCAAAGGCTTGCGCATTCAGAAGTGAACAACAGAGTCAGCTTGGCGTCAGTTGTTCCTACTTACTTCCATATTGCTGTCTAGTGATCCCGCACTGCTGCGTCTCCCACGCTTGCCTGCCCAGAACATGCAACATGACAGATTAGACACGCCTGCTTAACACGTGATGGTGCACACATCCCTCCTGTCTACAGCGGAGGGGGGAGGTGCGCTATAGCACCCTAAGGTGACAACGGTGGCACACGACTAAGCTACTGGCAGTAAGGCAGAGGGAGGCGAATAAGGACTAGAGGGACAAAGACGAGAAGCGAGGCACTGCTACAACTCCACAACAAGGTTTAAGTCGGTGACTACACAGCTGGCAGGAGACCTTCCCACTAGCAGAACAATTGCAATCTGGCTGCATTAAAGGGATACTCCGGCAATTTTGCATTTCACCCCTGTTAACTTGCAAGACTCACAAGAGACAAATTTAAAAAAAAAAATGAAATCAGCAGAGGTCAAGATATCCTTTAATACATTTTTGTTCCGAGAATGAAAAACACTGTGTCCTACATCTGCCATAATGCAACCAATGATATATCTTATTAGACCCTCCCCACCTGGTAATTGTTCACACTTGTTGAAACTTCACGTCTCCAGTTTCCAAATGAGGCTTTATGCTTGTAGCCTTCTTTTAAATTTGTAGCCTCCAAGCCCAAACTGAGATTACAGTGATAACGTCACAATAGCTAATAAATTTAATAAATAAATTTACTGCAAAACTTTTGAAATGTCGCAAAAAGAAAATGCAAATAGGAATGTTTCTATAAACAGATTTTGAGCCATTAAACTTGTCTAAAAAAAGTTTGGCAAGAAATTGGCGCTACAGGCCACGCATGGCTGTAATCTGCCAGTAAACAGAGCAGTAGAAGAAGAGGCTTTGAACCAGGAAACAAATCGGCCTGGCCATTTAACTATCTAAGAGAGAAAAATGGAGAGAGGTCTTCAGGAATGTGTAACAAGTTTTCTTTTATGTCAGATAGTGTTGTTTAATGCCGTCTGAAGACAAAAGCTGTGTCCCAATCCAGCGGCTGCATCCTTCGGAAAACGCAGCCTTCGTGGTCTACGTCGGCCGCGTCCTTTGAATACCGTGAAGGCTCGACCGAGCGGTCTCCGAAATGAGACGGTCTGGTGTTGTCCCTTGTTTTTAGTTTTAACACTTGTATGGGTAGATATTCACGTGAGTTAAAAACCCAATAATTACATTTAATTGTGAATTACTTTGTGGGCACACCAATACCTGTTTAGCAGTATTGAGAAGTTATTTTGATAGAAAAGGAATTTTCTATGGCACATGGGGTTTTCTGGTATATAAACACTGATATTCTTGCAGTGCAACTGTTTGAAAACTACACATTCCCTATCATTTGGCCCCTGAATATTGTTATGAATATAGCCCACAGTCAAAAAAAAAAGCCATAATCCATTCAGAACATCTTGAAAACTTTTTATCGAGTTTTGCTGTTTCCGTACAGCTCTTCTAGCGCGACACTTCAAAATATGCATAATGAATGGAATCATCAGGGTTATTTTCTCGGACTGGGCAGAGCGCTTTTAGAGTTCCCATTTATTGAAGAAACTGTATTAAGTCACTTTTTACGTGAACCAAGCCTCAAAATTTGTAAATCAAATTTGAACTGAGTGATACACAAACAGCTCCTTGAGAAAATGTAGGTTTTCAAAATCTGGTACTGGTTGGCCACTATAAAGCCTGCCACTGAAACGTGTTGCTCATTCAAATAGCATCACCACTGCTCCGTTGGTCTGAACTCTGTGCTTAGGTCACAGAGTGTGTGTGTTTGTGTCGGGGGACTCTCCACACCCTGCCCGAATCAACCACACAACATTAATTCCTCTTACCGCTGAGACGCTCAAATTGATCACAGTGACCTATATAGGGCTGCTTCCTCCCCCCGCCGGCGGTGAAGGATTATTGGTCGATGGCCTCTGGTAAAATTGCACATGGGCTAATTAGCTAAACACCCCTGTCTATCTCCGTGCTTGACTGGCTTCATGGCTCAGAGGTGAGTTAGACTAAGACCATCTGCAGCGGCTACCGGCCAAATCAAACCCTACAGGAACAGGAAACTCGGCTTCTTCAGCATCATGCCAGCCGTTTGGCTTTTTTACGCTCTACTTTTGTCTAGCAGAGGGATGAGACTTGAGATCAGTGTGTTACTATGGCAACCACTGTTTTTACCTGCATCAGAGAGGTCACGTAGGGAGCTGCTGAGGGCGCTCCTCTTCAAACCCTCTCCGACAGCATAGCTGTCGTCGAGGCTCACTCTGCTCAGGTTGCCGTTCCCCGTTTCCTTCTTCAGCCCTGAGCACTGGGACATGCTGGGCCTCACCACGCCCTTCTGCTTTTCTAGCTCAGCTGGAAGCACATATACAGCATTAACAGCAACCCACACATCTCTCTCTTGGCGTCTAATATTTAAACTGGTTGAAGGATGGATTAAATGGATTAATTGTTGAGCACAGGTGTATGGAGAAAACCATGCTCACATTCTATCCGGTACTTCTCCATCTCTTGGACCTCAGAGATAGATTCTCTCAGATCGTCAGTGAACTTTTTGCGGTCCTGAGGATTGGGCGCATTGAAGTTGATGAGGACTTTGATGTCAGCTCCGGGAATGGCCGAGGTCAGACGGACACCATTTGGATAATCTAAAGGGTGACGAAATCAACGCTTTAACCCGAGTGAACACAGGTAGAAGGACCACCAGGGGGTCAACAGAAATGAATAGCTACTATTAAAGCTGCAGTTGGTAATAAAAATAAAATTAAAAACAAAGATCATATCTGACAGTAGTACATAAAACAGATAATCTCTGGTTGGCCGTTTTCCTTCCGGCGCACTAGAATCTTACAAATGCATAAGGGGGCACTAAAAAGAGGCAGAGGATTTTATCACAGATTTTCCGTCTCATGTACTCCTGTCAGGATAAAGTGACAGTTTGAGCAAATATGGCCAAAAGTTTTGTCTATAAAAGTTACCGACTGAAGCTTTAAGGTGTCAGTATGCTTCAAACGAAACGCTTGTATGGTCACTGAACACAGTCAGAAACCTCCACCCTCCGTACATTTTTTGACAGTCAAAACTGCTTCATGGTGTGGCCCTTCTGAACCACCATTAAGCCTTTTTACCCCTTCTACTCGTTCCCTTACATACTAGTTCATTTGAAGCATACGGACACATTCAGAAGAGAGCGTACACAAAAGCGGATTTAGGCACTTACACTGATTCTCAAAGAGCAGCACTTGCATGCCGTAAAGTGAGAAGGACTGCCGAAAGCTGTACGTCACAGAGTTCTTCTTCTTTTGGAAGATTTTAGTAACCTACGGAGAAAAAAAAAGTAGGCATACATATGTGGTTTAGACTCTTTCAGTGAAGGCCAGGGCGTGTTCTCAGTGTGCCGGAGGACGGATGTCTGCCTTACCACCAGCAGGTCGTTAAAGAGGAAGATCTCCCTTTGGTGAAGGCCCAACTTCTGCGGTTTGTTGGGGTCGGGCACTTCAAAAAGTCTGCAGTAACAGACCAGTCTCCGGTGGGGTAAGGAGAGCACCTGTGCACAAGGTACTGCCTCATTACAGAGTATTACAACTTTAATACATAAAATGTTTTCTGTTACAGAAAGCCTTTTTTGTATATTTTTTTACAAATATTTCCACTCAACCCCTAAGATTCAGATGACAGGAAGAGTAATACTCACACAGCCCAGACCATGGTGTAACGAGCCGATCTGTGAGGAGGAAATACATAAGAGAGTCATTTCACAGGGATCAGTGAACACATAAGGGGGACTTTTTAAATTTGTGATACATCAAAGAAAAGACGCGACGTACAACAAGAAAAATTGACCAAATTTAGAATTGGGAAAACTAGTTTTATGGATCGTGGAACAAACATCTACGCATTCCTCACAATCCATATATTAGTGATGTGTGTCGTGTTCCCAATGTGCATCATGCTTTATGACCACGACGTTGCCAAGGTCTGCTGACTTGCGTCAACAAAAGCGGAGTTGGTTTGATGAAAAGGGCATGAATGGACGGAGAAGCAGGGCTTGTGTTTTTCGAGTAAAAACGCCTTCATGATTATACGGCGCGAGGCTGTTTATCTCATTTATTATAACCAAGCTTGTCAGATGGCACTTTACTTGGCTCGCTCTAGGGGCGAAAGACGTATTACAGTCATTCAGCGTGAAGGGCTCCAGGCCCCCAAAGGATCGATGAGTCACACAGCGAAGAGAGCAGGTTCAGGTAAAGAACACCCTTTCATCTCTTTTACGTTATGTTTTTTAGAGAACGCAAGCCGGGAAGAAAACTGGCGCTCTCAGTGACAGCCCACAGGGTACATTGGGTAATTTGGATGCTACGCACTCGCTGTTAGATTCAGCTCCTGAATGGTGGGTGAGATGAAAGCGGTCACACAGCGTGGCGTGCCCCCCAAGGGCAAGCTCAAACTCACCGGCTTTTTTCCGACGATGAGTTTTTCCACTTTCTGAACCTGGGAAACGTGGTCTTCGTTGGTCTTGAGCTCCCGCTTGCGAATCCGCTCATAAATCCCCACCAGCATCTCTCTGGGGATGTCTTCCCCGTCGTCCACTCCTGTTAGACGATGAGAGGAAAGGAGAAGAGAGAGAGAGAGAAGGATTAATGATTAATTCTGAGATTTATGAGAGTTGATGAACCCCTGAATTTACCTACACACTGCTGTGTTGCACACATTTCTCACAGTGCCGACAGAAATGTCCTTCTAGCTCTCTGAGGACAAACAGCTCTCCTCCTCTCAGTACTGTACTTTAATTACTGACTACTCCAGTAGGCAGAGAAATGAGTTAGCCATGCCGTAAAGCCCCCGCTAATACCCTCAAAATCTGTTGAGGGCAACTAAAAAGAGATTTGCCTCGACAGCAAAGCTCTCTTGGATACGACTTCAAAAAAAACAAAAAAAAAACTGATTGACACGGCCATTAATCAAGGCAAAATGCATGCACAAAACTCAATTTGAAGTGAATATTTATCCAGCGTCCGAAGATAATAGTACTTTTTTTTTTTTACAGTAAGCCGGGCAAAGTACCTCGAAGGTTCTTGACAAAGTCCTCCAGCTTCATCTTCCTCTCGGGCTTGACGTTGGGGCTGTACATGTCCGTGTTGAGGAGGATGATGGCGAAGGCCAGGATGAAGATGGTGTCGGGGTTCCTGAACTGCCGCACCACGCCAGGGTTGCAGATGCAGTAGCGTTGGCTGCGGAGAGGATGTTGGACACAGAGCCAAGAAATCAATACGCATTTCCTCACTGTATGTTTTGACTGATGCCAATATTCTGTGAAAATTGCATTTTTCTGCTGGGTTTTAGCCCGACTATACTCCGTCAACGGTTAACGTCACATGCACACTTATTGGCCTGTCATATCGCATATTTAAAGCTAAAGCTGTTATGTTTCGATACCGATGACGCTGTGATATCATCGTGCATCCCTAAAATTACGCACAGTTTCATCGTGCATCCCTAAAATTAAGCACTAGTACCATCATGGTTTTAACTTTATTTCACACAGCGGGGAAAACTCAAATTGAAGTTGCACAAAGCACCAACATCTGAACACTAGTAAAGGACAAAGCATCAATATGAAGACTTTCCTTCAAGGAAAAATCAATTTGCAACTATCCCTGTTAGTTCCACTCATTGGCGAGAACATTGATAACAATATCGAGCTCTCCACTATATCAGCTGTGATCACATACATTTGAATAATGCGTCACAGCCTCGAGTCAAAAGACCCATGATCTAGTACCGCTGAGGATTGTCCGCTCACCAGCTTTCTGAGTCACTATAAAGTGAGTCCACGATCAGATCTGGACTAGGCTGCCGGGGGCGAGCGCCACATGATCAGTTATCTCCATCTCTCCCCAATGTAACAGTGACTGCGGTGTTTACTGAGGCCGAAATGTCCTTGCTCAGTGCTGATCGAAGCTGATTCTCTGTGGGCATGAGAGCACCTTTCTACCAGAGGTGCGGGGGAAATAAATTAGTCCCAAACAACATCCATCAGCAGCCCTGAGGGAGCTTTTTTTCTCAACTTTTTGAACTAATTTCCTCTAAATTAGTTTCTGCAATGATCTGGAAGAACAGAGTCTGGATTTAGAATGACTTTGCACTGATGCTCTTATGCCCGAGAGTGTTTAAGATCCAGTATCCAGGTCCCGCCTGTACAGCCGCCCGAGCAAATCACGAGCCGAGCACTCGTTACCTTGAGCTGTCTTGTGGACCAAATTTCCGAGTTCCCTAATGGAAATTTCCACAGGAACGCCACTTGAAGTCGGATTTCATACTCGTAGAGTCGGAAAAACCCCACCAATCTCAACCTCAACATCCAAAATGGCTGTTCTGTGCATCAACAGTTAAAAAGCTTTAGTAATTTGTTGTCGAGAACAAAAACAGAACATGCATGTGTCCTTGTAAAAGCTTTCAATCAATTTCAAATTCAGACTCATCTGTGTTTACAATCTACGGTAACCATTAATATTACTTACTAAGAGAAACCACGGAAGCATTTGGCTGAATAATGTAAAAGAACAAGCTAGCTAACGGATAACGGTCGTGATCCTCTAGAATCTGGAACAATGCTGGTAACAGTTTTAATCAAATTATTAAAGCTTGCTAACTCGGGTGGCTTGGGCAAAAATATTAAATGCACATGACGTCGGTTGTAGAACGTTCTATACGTTTATGATCAAATTGATCCTCTTTTTAAAGCATCAAATAAGTAATTAAAACTAAACTTACCAGAAAAGTGATCACTTGAAAATACATCAGCATGATAAGAACTACCTTAAATGACTGAGACCTTCTTTAGGAAAAATTGTTTTGACGTAAACCTTTAATTTCTTTGTTTAGCCCATGTCCCTTCCACTAACATGGAGGGGGCAGGGTTTATTACCTACACTACAACCAGCCTCCAGGGGGCGAACAAGATGTTTTGGCTTCACTTTTGGGCGGTTGTCATTTCGCCCATCTTTATATACAGTCTATGGTTTGGACATGTGACATTGTACGTAGCTAGCTTGTGCTTTCCGTTATTCATACACGCTGTGTTGGTGGTAAATACTAGACCTGGCAATGAACCTGGTAATGATCATCCTGTCACCTAATCATAAATTGGTCTAAGTTGATGTAGGACCCTATCCTCCTTGCTGTGGTATAGTATTTCCATGATCCAGCCATCATTCCGTCTACACTTGTTTGAGTGATGAAACCATTCACTTTGTCCCCAGTGTTTCTCACCTGTAGGCCTCGATCAGCCGCTCGACCTTCTGTGCTTCTCCCTGCACTCTGATGTGTGCCTGGAACTTCCTGAGGGCTTCGTCCAGCTCCATAGCTGAGAAGTCCATTTCGTCCACCACACAGCTGGAGAAAAACACAGCAGGAGGTGGGAAGATCAGTCTTTTCAAATAGGAATAACTTGATTCTTCAAGAAAGCTGCATGGGATTCAGCACTGTAAAACTACCTTTAATGAGAACTGCCTTTAATGAGTGGAACTACATTCATCAGCTACAGACGACTTAAGTTCATGCTAATTTTTTACATTCAACATGAAATAAAAACAGGTAAACATCTCCACATTCTTTCCTGAAAACAGCCTTGTTGACAAAACATCCTTGTAGACTTAAGAGTTTCAGTACATTTTCTCAGTCTGTACTTGACTCTTTTTCCCTTTTTCCCATTTTCATCCCTTCCTTCTTTGAAAATTTAAAATTCCTAGAAATGGAAAAACAAGATTTTTATCCCCTCTTAACTTTGATATTAGAGCATGTTTACTGCTAACACATTTACTTCGACTTAAAGCAGTACGGATAATTACCACAATATCAAACACACATCAGTTGCTCATTTACCCACCAGGCAGGAAGCAACATTAGCATGGATTTGGAGTCCCGTTTCTGGCAACCAGATAAATTAATTTAGATCAAATATTCACTCTGCTTGTAGCTCTGTTTTGGTGTCCATCAACTCCTTAGAAAAATATCAGGCTCTTTAGTTGGTAAATGCTCCATTTATTTCATCCAGTCTGTGGTTTGGTGTTGGACAAATAGCATACATTGGGTTTATCAGACATTTATTTTTGTCCAAAACAGCTGACTGCTGCTGGAAATGACTTTCATGAGAGCAGTGAGACTAAACCAAAATCAACGACCTGAAATAAACTAAAACGCTCCATAGAGCTGAGGATAACAGCACAGCCGAGGGATAATTGTTTGTCGGTTCGTCACCACAACCTTTTTAAATAACAGTCCTCATTTTCCCACTGGACTTTTACTGCAATGGAGCATTTTTCCACTGTTATAATGAAACTTCTACCTAAACAAAAGACCTGAAACTTTTTCCGACGCTGGAGTGAAGAGTGTAACTCTGCTCTTGATACCGTTCATGTCAGGATTTATAGACATTTTCTCAAGGAGCCCTTTAGATATGCTTGTCAAACTGACACTGACGGACCTTTCCTGGCCTTATCCTCCGCTGAATCTAAATCGGCTCCGATAACGCTGCTGGAGATAAGTCTGCCCAGTCGAAAGCAAAAAGTATGGTTTGTTGTTAAGATTTGTTCATGTCTCCTTGGTCAACTAAAGGCTCATGGGGTTTGTTTGGCGGCCATCTTGAATAAACATCCACGCCTTAGCCAGACATCATAAAAAGTTGCAAAATCTATATTGTTATGGGCATAAAATTTGTTGTTTACCTATTTTTCACCAATAAAGAGTGGTTCTACCATGTTTCGACATCAATTTAAGATTGGCGACATCAATTTAAGATTGGCGCCAAATGAACCCCATTGGCCATTAGCTGACCTTGGCAAAATGACAAATTCTTAACTATAAATCATTAGGGTCCTTAAAATACAGATTACAAAAAAATGCCATGTGTGTACATGGTAACCTATTTCTCCTGCTAGCCTAACATAAATTTAGTCTGTGTGTTTATCTGAACATCAAAGCAATTTCCTGAGTGGATTCCATTTCTGTTTATTTCCTGGATGTAACTTGAGTCATTATGTAGTGCCCAGAAACTTCATAGACTGTAGATTGCAAGCTGGTCATCATATTTACAACTGAATAATTATTTATGTTCATATTCTAGGGAGGAAGATAAAACTTAATTCTATTCACTGGCAAAGATGAATAAAAAGCCTGTTTAGAGAATTTCAGGGTTCAGAAAAAAACAATCCTTTTGCGTCAAAGAGTACAGAGTCGTTTCTTGCTGCAAACTCACTCGAGGACATCTCGGTTGAACTGTTTCTGTCTGTTGCCCAGGAACTCGCCAATCATCTGCCTACTCAAGCCTTTCCTCTGGAGCAGGAAGTGGGCCACACCCACTGGAGTGTCCGGAACAAAGTTTCGCTCTATCAGATACTGGATGCCTTTCTCTGGTTTCCTGGATACATAGGAGAGGGGAGAGAGATAGAGATATAGAGAGAAATAGGACACAATCCAAAATCTGTGATTATTCCACTGCACTTCTGCCCGTGGCCAAATGTGTGTCAGATGAGGGACAGGATTTGGAGAGGCAGGGAGGGAGGGTGGTGGAATGGGATGAGGGCTGAGAGAGGGGAGGCGGGAGTTACATTTCTCTGCGGTGTTCATCACAAATGATTAAAAGGAACTTAATGGCCGGCTCTGCAAAAGAAACCAAATCCACAATCATCTATGATTAAATGGATTCACACAGGCTAAGATGAATCGCTCTGCATTAAGTGGTGCAGAATGAGTACCAGGCTTGTTGGACCTTTAGAAGAACAGACAGATAGTCATGTTTCAATCAACATCAGGAGTTTCATGTTTGGTTCAAAAACATAAGTAATGGACTGGATCTAATTTACATAATCTCCTCTGTCCCTCATTGGGTATGTAATGTACAAGGTACAAGCAGTGTATCAGATTGTGTCTCGATCTCTGTTAGTGGATCTTGTGTGGGGAATGTACTTACTTGTTGAAGAGGTTGAGGCCAATGCGGTAGTGCCTCTTGCGGATGATGTCATTACTGAATGCAGGTGAGTCCCAGCTGTTGCGAGTCTCTTTGTGGTACGTCTGCTTGCTTAGCGTCTGCTCCCTCAGGCTGTCCCTGGACGAGGACTCGGAGCTGCAATTGATGGTGTCATTGGAGTTGGAAGTGCTGTTGATGCTGTCATTGTCGCCGTCGGAGAAATCGGACTCTGACTTGCTCTGCCGGTTTGCGGTGCCGTTGATGGCCAGGTGTGCCTCCAATTGCCTTGGCCGATGGCGGGGGGCATCCTCGTCTCTGGAAGGCCCTCGAGGTGGCAGGCTGTGGCCAACAGTTTTTGGGCTGCTCTGCTGGTTGCTGAGGCTCCGGTCGTAGGCGCTCTGTCTCTTCAAGGAGCTGCGGTCGGAACGATCACTCAGCTCTACAGAGCTGTCGCTCGGAGGCTCAATGGTCAGTAAGGGTAGGTGGTCCACCCGCAAGCGCTGCTCTTGGCACTCCAAAGATGGTGTACTGCGGCAGCTGGTGTCTGTGTCCCCTTTCTCATCCTTATGAGCCAGTGACCAGTAGTCCTGGGAAGAGTTGAGGGACCGCTGACGCAAGTCGGATTCGGTGCTGGAGGGTCTGTCCACAGATTGAGAAAGGGGCAGCGGCGGGGACAGTTCTTCTTCATCGATGTAAAGGGTGACATCACTGTAAGACGCTGTCATCTCATCCAGTTTGCGGTGTTCCGAAGCGCCGTGGGAGGGCTTCACCTGGCAGATGACCTCCCTGTCCATGTCCTGGTGGCTTCTACCAGGCTCCGACTGGTTGTCGTCACCATGCAGACTGCGACAGTTTAGTGCATCATCTATGGACTCAGCTAGAGATTTGACCTGCCTGGAGAAGGCATCTTCTAGTTCTGTGATAGCGTCAGTGAAGTCGCTCTGCGTGGTGGGGGTCTTGGCCTGCATGCCCATCTCCCCACCATGCTCTGACTGCACCAGCGCACCGATTTTGGTGCCGTCATCTGTAAGCGAGACCTGCTTCCCCTCAAAGTAGGAGCTGTGGACTTTTTCAGGCCCTTCAAAGGAAAACTGCATCCTCATATTGGATAGGACGATCCGTCTGGACATACGGTTCTCAGACATAGAACTTCTTAGACGCTCAAAGTTCTTGTTCATCTGGTATTGGCGGAAGGCTGTCTGGATGGTGCGAGCTGCATGCCGGGTTATGAAACGGCCACCATATTTACGCTCTAGCATCTCCACCTGCAAATAGAGAATGAAGGTGTCATAAACGCATCTGAGAAACAACTGGGGACAGCCTACATTGTCCCATAGCTGTGTTGTAAAAGCAATCCAACCCGGCAAATGTTCTCCGAAATAGGACAACTGGTGATAGTTATCCAAGATAAACAGAGGGACAATGGACACACAATATTCTGAGAGGTGCTGTATTTTGGATTTTATTGGAAATAGCTTTTTTAGTTTGGCAAAAGATGGATCTCAAGGTCCATTTAGATTCTCTGGACTTGTCAACCACATCTCAGTCTTCATCAGCACATTTCTAAGTTGCCATTGAGATGGCTCAGTTAGTTCATCTAAGTATTGAACCTGGGTCACATAATAATCGTCATGTTATGACGACTGAGGCAGATAAAGAAAAAAGATAGTTAATGAATCTGGGATTAACTTGTCAAGCGTGTTTGTGAAACAAAAAGTAGATTACGTTTTAAAAAAAAAACTCCGTCTAGAAAATGTACCCTGGATCAAAAGCTGTTTTCACCTGGATACAAAAGTAAGATTATTATATTAGGAGACATAAATTTGACAGACTGAAGAATGGTGCCGCTTTCTTATCTGCTTTTGCAGTGCCTTAAAAAGAATCGAGTAGAGTGGTGATGGCATTTAAAAAGGGCTGGAAGTTTTATTAGACTCAAATAGACTCCAGGGGAAGGACGGATAATGTTGAATTGGGATGGGAACCCAGTTCAAGGATAAACTGGTAATGGCCCAAATAATGATGAGGAATAACTCTCAGAAAAAAAATATGATTTTAGACTGTCGGACATAAAACAAATGACCAAAAAGAGACCACAAATTAAGATACAGTTGAGACTGAGTACTTAAATCTAAATTGATTAATAGTGCGTGCTGCACTGTTTAAATATTGTTCATTAAAAGGAGGATGAAAATGAATCATTCGGGGGGAACACTATATCACATATTGACTGAGAAATAAGTCATCAAACTAAAGTGATATTATTAGGATGTTGTCCAAGGCTTTCTCAGCCCCTGTGCCTTTTACACACTGACCCAGTTTCCACCTATGGACTCATGGAGTGAAATTACACTAATCATGTTTCCCTGCACCATGTAAGGGCCAAGGGGGCCAGTGGACTTACACTTTCCACAAGGGACATAGACCAATACAGTGTGTCTCACTCCAACAGGCTACAACCTTCACTGCTTAATGAGAGGGCCAATGTCCTGTTTTTACATGACTTTTATTTGACCACCATGAGGAGCTTCAGCCTGACAATAGCTTGTATTAACAGGTTATACGTCATATCTATAAATAAGATAAAGATGTAATACACATGTTAGACAATTTACTTGCAATTCATGACTTTGGCTGTTTGTTATACATATTTCTTAGAGTCCAACCTGTTCAAAGTAATGTCCCATTTTAGGCCTACTGCTACAGGCCTCAGGTCTTTGTGTCCATATGTGTGTAATACCAATATATATCCAAGCGGCCTCGCTAAGAGAACTGATTACATGGCGCATTATAATTATAAAAGAAGACAAACACATTCTTTGGGCAGACGTGAACTGTGAAGAGCAGGAAAAATGTATTGCTCTGCTTCTCAACTCTGCATTTTCATTATTTGGTGTAGCCTGTTTGGGTCTGTTTGGACTGAATACATTTTCGATCTAATTAGGTCTAACTATCCTCAGGTGTACTCAGATCCAGTCCAATTGTCCATGGGTCCTTTTTGGATCCAGTCTGGTCTGAGCTATGTTTTTCTGTTCGTCTATGCAAGTCAAGTTTAAGGGTAGGAACAAATCAATTGTCTGCTGTTTTGAAGTGACTCCTTATAACAAGAGCTAGTTAGCAAACCATTTATAGTAAGGTATGAAAATCATCCTTTTTAATATTTTAATAATTAATATAATCTTTATTCCAAATGAAAGCAGCTTCATTTTTTTTTTTTCCCAATGATATTATCTCCTCGTGAAGTTGTTAAGGCCAACATGTAAGCAAATAGAAGTCTATTTATACCCAGCAGCCACATAGCAACATTAGCATTTGGTCGTATTTCTGGCGACGTGAAAATTGCAGGTCCAATTCAATCTTCTTTTAGCTCTGTTTTTGGTGCAAGTAACCCCCTCTCTTTAGCTGCTAAATGCTGCACCATGTTAAATAGCTACTAACTTTGTGAGCTGCGGTGTTGCAGGTGGTTTAATGTTAAAGGGAGGGCTGAGAATGAATCAAGACAGTATAGTTGCAGGCTTAGAAACCAAAACAATGAGCTTAAAGGAAGGTAAGCGATCTGAAGTGTTGAAAGACACTGCATTGTTAATACAAACTACACAACTAGAAAAGTTAAATTAGTAGAGTGCTGTTTTTCTTTTAATCTCGTATTGAGCCTAATAATATTATATCATAACATATCTTAAGATCATATCAAACTTTTTTATGGATTTCAGTTTTTTAAGCCACGAAAAAGACTGAAATGTGGCCTGCAACATGGCTTGTTTTAAGCCTTGCTGGAAATAATTATTTTTGCTACTGAAGCCATTGTTGATCACTTGTGGCCCCTTCTAGCCGGTTAAGAGGAGTGAGGAGTTAAAATATGTAAAAAAAAAAGTGTGTATCAGCGGAAGCAATATGACAGGAATAACTATGGACGGACGGACAGAATCACACAGACGTGACTTAACACATGATCTCCAAGTTGTTTGTCCCATTGTTGCAGTAAAACAAGAGCATTGTTTAATGCAGCTTTAATGATTCAGCTTTATATTAGGTATTTACAGACCCCCCCCTCCTCACCTGCTTGTCCTGCAGGTCTGACGAGAGCTCATAGCTCTCCGACAGCGAGCGGGAGCGCTTGATGGCCTCCTCCTCTGCGTGCTTGCGGAGGATGGACTGCGAGTGCTGGAGCTTGGGTCGGCGAGGCCGCAGGTGGCCGGGCAGCAGGATGTGTCCGTAGAGCTGGCTGTCCAGGTGGTCGGGGCCCAGGCCGCCGCTGTGGGTCACTGGGATGCAACTGTAGCCGCCGCCGGGGTCCACAGAGGCGCCCACCTCGCTGCCAGCAGCATCACCTTCCACACTGCAAAGAACAGAGAACACCAAGGTTAGTTTGCTGAGTCACTGTCCTGAGGGCATGCACTGCTTTGTGTTTCAACGAGACGCACGTGACGGAGGGGGAGATTTGAACTCAGATACCTCTCGAAGGGGCATAAAGATGTGTGCTGTCTTTACACATTTCCCTTCACAAAGCAGAACATACCTCGAGTCATTCTAATCAGCAGAAAGACTCATCCACTGCATCTTGATAAGAATAAATGAAACGCTTGTGAGTAACACTGAAATCACAACGACATTATCAGCTGCTCCATCTTTACAATCTCAATCAAAACAGCACACACAATGCCAGGAGCGATTAAAGCATGCAAGGCAGCACCTTTAATATTAAGATCACTGAGGATCTTCATCTGCTCGAAACGGCACAAACGGCAAACTGGGGACAGCCGATCGACGTATCCCCTGGGGGTGTGGAGCGACGAGCGGCCGCGCCCCACCGCACTGACGCAGCTAAATGTCAACCGCAGATCTGTTCACTTCCCTCCACACCTCTGAGACGCTGGTGTGATTAGCTGAGAGGGATAAAGTGTTCTGGTACTTGGACGCAGCTCAATAACTACCACTTTGAGGAATTAAAGGCCACTGGAAGAAAAAGAACATCTACCTGATCTGACAGTCTGCTTTTTGAATGTGCGCGATAACAAGCTGCCACCTCTCCAGAGGCAGAAACCTTTAATTATGTTAAGTTAAGCCTTTTGGACAGAAGCAGTACTGGATGCCAATATTTGGAAAGACTTAAGTGTGTATTATAAAGACACATCAGTTCAATTAAATGCATATGAAGCCAGCTAATAAAAAGTGCTGAGTTCCTAGAGATATACGAGTGTGAATCAACTGCTTAGATTACTTCTGCAGATAAAGCTTCACACTAAAAACACCTGTGGGAGTTGCACGTGCAATTCCTGCAGTCAATTATTATAGTTAGTCTGCTATGTTGTTCGCTCTAAATACTTTTCTAGTGACTTATCACTGACCCTCCACATAGCTGTGGGACAAAGAAGAGACGGATTTAAAAGAATGGTTGATACCGATGCTGACATGTCATGGCTTTTAGTCCTTAGCATGGGTCAAGTTTGAAAAAAACCTTGCATCCTCCACTTCCTATAATGCAACTGGTAGGTATCTCTGTTTTCAAATGCCCATGTCTTTCCAACACCATGCTAACAGTTTGTGTCACAAGCTTTCTGTTTCAAATGTGTGGTCTCCGAGTCCAAGATGAGAAAACGTAAAGATAACCCTCATGACATCATCATGTTTCTACAGACTTGATTGTGTTCCCTCGGAGCCACAGAAAACGTTAATCCACTGTTTCCATAGTCAGAATACCCTCAACTGTTGGTTATACACACCGACAGTTGAGGGTACAAAAATGCCAGAATAGTAAAAAAAAAAAATAGCATTAGTTTAAATGTATAGTATAAATAAATGCAGTACTAATGCCAGAGTAAACCAGAATTATTGCATATGGGGAAAAAAAACAAATCTGAAAAAGTTCCTTTGTGCTAGCAATTGCTCTGCGAAAAGAGCACACTGGCACAGAGTCTACCGGCATGAGGGAAGAACTGCGTTCAATCAACTGTAGAGGTGGACACCAAACTCCACCTGGCAGGTGGTTAGTATGGCGGGAGTGAGTAAGGCTTACTGCACTTCCCTCATCGATTGGTCGCACACAGCAGTGACTAACACTGAGGACAATAAATTCAGTTCTACAGGCGGCAGGCTCTGACCTTGTATCAACAGCACAGTCAATCAATCCGAGAGAGAAAAATGTCTCCCATTCATAAAACAAAGTCAAGAGTAAGGTGACACTTTAACATAGTTCTGGGCCCACACTTTATAAAATTACAGCTCATTTCCTAACTTCACCCAGCCAGTTACAATCATGGTGGAAATGTGAGGTTTTCTTACCTTGAAGCAACTGTCTTTAGCAAAATATGCTCAATAT
Organism: Anoplopoma fimbria; assembly: GCF_027596085.1. Classification (NCBI taxonomy): domain Eukaryota; kingdom Metazoa; phylum Chordata; class Actinopteri; order Perciformes; family Anoplopomatidae; genus Anoplopoma; species Anoplopoma fimbria. Next base: position 10,049,576 of record NC_072465.1, read on the forward strand.
CTTTTCATTTTCTTTGTCACCGGCTGATGGATAAAGCGGAACGGCTCAGAACAAGGACATCTATCTGGAGCCATCTATCACTGCGTAACCTTGTCAAGGACTTCGATCTCCATGGGAGAATGTGTCAAAGTTAGATAATAAAGGCTGAAATAAAATCTTTAACAGGAACGAGATTTGAAAACCAGAGGAGGCTGAAAGCACCGAATAGGCCTACACCAGAGGTTGCCACCCATTTCTCATGTTATCAGCCAACTGAATGGGCATTATCAGTGGTTATCACTACCACTCTGATGACTCAGACAGGCAAAACTGCACCTACCAAAATATGAGAGTGATAGTGAAACTTAGGCAAATGAAACAATTTGGTTACGTTTAGAAAAACATTGTGGTTTGGGTCAAAATAAGGAAGTCTGTTACGTAACTTGCCTAGGCTACGTGGGGATAGTAGTTACTCAAGTTACGACAAAACGGCCTTCCGGGTGAAAGTCCTGTGCTTGTTTGACACCTGATAATGCCTATTCAATCAGCTGATTACATTAGAAGCATTGCTAACCTGGCAGTCATGACCCCACCAAAGAGACAGGAAATAAGGAAACAGAAGAAAAGATGTTCTTTTACTCTTTAAATTCCCTTTATTTTCCATTTTCCATCCCTACATTTGAAAAAAGAGCTATGCTTTTTATCTGTCAGTATCTAGACCAGAGGGTTTCATATGTTGTAGAGACTGTCATCTGAGTCAGATCTTTAATTTTGGGTTATATAAATAAAATCGACTAAGAGAGAATACAAAGGAGAAGATTTGGTTTAACTCCTCACAACGTGTACACATATTGAATGTTAGCAGACACTCAATTTTAGTCTAAAAGGTTAACCAAAAACCTAATCAAGTAGTTTTGGTCCCCAAATGGCGACTATTTAAGGGCATATCATGAAGTAGGCCTGTCCTGTAGTATTGTGCACCGCATGTAGAACTACGCTCTTCCAGGGGACTTAAAATCCAGTCAATTACCTCAGACTCGCCCCCGCACACCGGGCATTATTGCTTATTAATTCAAAGTTCATCAATAGTGAACATGGCACGTTTCACCAAGTGTGAAGTAGATGGGTTGGGCGGTTCTCGAGATATGCGAAGGACACAAAAGCTGTGTCCCAATCTAGTTGCTGCATCCTTCGGAGGGTGTATTTGTAGACCGATTGTGTCACAGCGGCCGCGACAAGGCCGTCCCATTTCAAAGACTCCTTCTAATGCGGCCGACAAATGCAGACTTCTTTTCCCAGATTCAGAGGATACAACTGATGGATCCTTCACGGCCCAACATATCCCAAGATTCATTGCATGCCGTTGAAGTTGATTTTTTTTTTCGACATGGCGACTAGTGGACCAGCAGCGGGAGAATTCACATTTAAATGTAATTACTGGGTTTTAAGTCATGTGAATATCTACAGATACAAGTGTTAAAACTAAAAACAAGAGACCTGATCAGATCACACTTATGTTAAAATGATCGGTTGAGTTACGTGACGCTATTAACTAACCAGCTGACGCTACCGAGAGCCGCTGCGCTATTTACAGCAGCTCGTCCATTTTTATCTTTTAACTTAGCTCTACCTCGTTTATGATAACCACAGCTGGTTGCTAGGAGATGGGAGTGGCAAAAGGGTGGGGGTGCGAAAAGCTGGTGACGCAAACAGGAAATCATCTGTAGACTAGACCGTCTCATTTCGGGGACCGCTTGGTCGAGCCTTTGCGGTATTCAAAGGACCCGGCCGACGTAGACCGCGAAGGCTGGTTCCGCTGGATTGAGACACAGCTACATACAGAGATTCCTTGCTTTACAGTTAAATGACTGCAACCTTTCCAAACCTTAACCATGTCATCGTTGTTCCCAAGAGCAACATAACCGTACCCAGAGCGGTGGCAGATCAGAACGGTTAATTATTATTTTCTAACAGTAATTTCTAACAGATCTGGAATGCACTGACAAACGTTAAGAGTTCTATTTCAAGGCCACGAGAAACAACCAGTGCTACTCTGTTGGGCTTGTTGCCTTTGAGCCAAGTCACACTGAAGTGACTCGATTATCAGCTCATTATAAAACCCTCTCTGCATCTTCATTTTCCTTTTGGTGAATTGTCTCGACGCATTTCCGATTCCAAGAGGAAGAATCTATTCAGACAGAACCAGTCCTTTAATTAAACTGAAGGGCAGGCCTTAATACGTCTGCTCCAGCAGAGGCCATCTCATCGGAAGCGTCCGTTCATTTGGACAGAAGGGAGGCACAGCGTGCTTCAATTGTGGCACTCAGAGCAATGCAGGAGTAGGCAGACGCCTTTAGGCACTCAGACTGAAAGCTTTGTCTAGCTTGGGTTTTGATGAGTTACTCAACAAGATGTTCTGCTCTTTGTTACACAATAAAGAACCGTGCAAATCAGAGAACATGACAAGACAAACAGCTGCTTTCGGGAAGGATGGTTTAGGATGAAAATATAAGAGACACTTTATATTTCCATATGTGTGAACCCGCTCTTCTCACTGCAGCACAGAGGTTGAGTCACCCCAGCGGTCAAAGCGTTACTGATCCAATTCCCTTAGACTCGGGAGAGAGAGTGAGGGAGATGACTTTGGTCGGACCTGTCGACTAACTGAGAGCCTTCTACAGTCTGTGCCAAGCAATCATCTGGCCTCATTAAAATGAATATCCTTCCCCACCCAAAAAAACCCAAACATTTTAAGGCAGAGGCGAACTGGATAAAAAGGTTAGAGGAGGAGGAATGAGAGTCTAGAGTTCTTAGAATATGTCGAGACAGAGGGATCCTCGTTGAGAACAAACTCAGAGCGACCCTCTCATTGACAGCAAATGGGTTTGCACTCTATTGCTACAGTGAAATGTCATCATAATATTAATAGAAAATGTGCTTCCTGTTTGATCTTGACTCGACACAGTACCACGCCTACTACAAAGGCTTCCATTAAGGTTTCCTGTGTCAAGACATGGACGATCCAAATCGCTCAGCAAGAAGGTTCATAATGTATGATTTACCTCTATCAAACACAAGTGGACTTGATGTCAGAGTGGCTTTTTCAGAGATCTATCTTCCATCAGTGTCTTTTATTAATCTTGATTAAAAGATCAAAGCTCTATATCTCAAAGTCCTTGAAACTAATTCCACGTTTCCAATGTAGAGTCACTTTGGAATTACAAGCCAGTGACAATGTGGTTTAAGGAGAGCCCAAATAAAAAACAATATATTTTTCCTCATACCTGTAAGGCTATTTATTAATCTAGATTGTTTCGGTGTGAGTCGCAGTGTTACAGATATCGACAGTAGAGATGTCAGCCATCTCTCTGAAGATGAATGTAGGAACTATTTTCTTTAAAACGTAGCTCCTAAGTGGAACTACTCAAAAGTAGATTATCTTGAATAAGCAGATCGTGATTTTTGGAAAGAGACTATTATATTGGAGAGAAGGCCCGCGTCTCAGTGGCCAATATCTCTAAAACTAGGCAACTCACACCAAAACAATCTAGATGGATAAATAGCACTACAGGTAAGAGGATGAATATGTATTTTACATTTTGGGATGAAATGTCCCTTTAAGGCTATAACTAATGAAATAACAGGCAAACTTGTGGCATGATGTTATTTTTTGAGCACTCCCATTTTAAAACTGTATTGTACGTTCATAATATTGGGTGACTTATAAATATTGAATCATATTTGTGTCCCAATTATGATGGATATTCTGTGACAGGACATTTTGAGCACAGAAAAAGAAGATTTGCTGGCTCATAAGTTATTCTGTGAAGAGAAAATATTATCACGCAAAGAATAATTTAATGCTTTGGCGAGAACTATGATTGGTAAACATGAGCTGCTTGTGTTTCTGATACGGGGAGTATAATGAATGCAGGACACGGCAGGACAGAATCACTCGGATGCATACATCTAGTGTTGCGGTGAAAACATTAACTCTTTTTGTCAAGCATAAATCTGGCTTGAAGTTTTCCTTCATGTTATTAGTAGACGGCCGCTCTACCTCCTGAACCATAGTCGCTCACAAGAAAAAATTATGGTTATTCTGATGTATTCAGGGTTTTGGGTCTACCTCCAAAAACTTTGGATCATACACTTGCCATAATGTAACTCAATAGCGTCTTTCATGACACGTTCTGGTAAATGTAAATTTGGTTCAACCTCCCAGAACATCTTCACACAAAGGTTTCTATTATATCTTATGAAGAAGTTACTTCAGATTTGTTGTCAGTTTTCCTAAGAAAGTCCAGCAACACATGACATTTTCTGCTTGTTACATGCAAACATTCTTTTCAAAAAAACTTCCATCTACACAACTTTGTTAAGTTTAGGAAAATATTGTGAAATATTTTGTTAGGTTTAGGAATAAATCGCAAAATACTTAGTAGGTTAGGGCAGTCAAACTATTTAGGTTTAGGAAAAGATTGTATCAAATAAATCAACGTTGACTACTCATTTCACTCATGGCACGAACAGCGGTCACAGGGCGAAAGAACAGTTTTCTTTGACCCACCCATCTTCCCCGTCTGCCCTGTGTGGGTTTTTGCGGTCTTAATACTTACTGGTTCATGATAACATACAAATTGATTTAGTTGGGAAAAACAAATCAAATAACAGTGCATTCATTTCCCTATGTATAGCTACGAACGCTCTAGGAAAACAGCCAGACCTTCTACAAACATTTATAACACAGGCTTTCCTTTAAAAACATGTAGTCTCCCATTCCAATTGGAGATTACTTGAGCGACACAACAACAGAGCTCCTCAAGAGCCCTAGAAGACATTACACAACTGTTTTCACAAGCTGCCTGTGACTGCTAAATTAACTTTGGCATGTAAAACGACTGCAGTGCCCCTTTAAATGTCAGGGATTACATCCACATAATAAGGTGTGCATCTAACCTCCTGCCCTGAGTTAGATTGCAGCTTTCAATTTCGAGAAACCCACAAAAGGGCCAAGGCAAACCATGACAGTGCATAAATTGCTTGCTGATAGAATTTTAATGAGGTGTTTGTAGTGGAAGGTGACGTGACGGATCCAGCGGAGGGGACAGGTGATGCGAGGACAGCTCTGGTGTCAACACCTCCCCTGGAGACGCCCTCCTCCCCTGGAGACGCCCTGAGCTGCCTGGCCAAGTGGAGCCACTTCCCGCTGTGTCACTGGCAGTGATGAATTAATTACTCCAACCTGCCACTCACACAAACAACCTGCCTCTTCTGGTTGTCTTTGTTTTGCTATGCACTCACACAGACTGTCTCGCGTGTTGTTCATGAGTGAGTAACTCTTCAGAATCCGTTTTAAGATGATTAAAGTCGAGTTAGAGGGCACCGGAGGAGCAAAGGTAAAATATGACTCAGCTGCATTCACTTGTTTGGCACGCAGACGGAAAATCAACTACTGGCTCATCAACGGAGCCCAATCCTTTGCTGCAGCACAGATGAATTTCATCAGCAGCTCTGCTCCGGCACAAAACCCACTGCATTAAAGGCAACTCATCCAATAAGGAGTAACAGCAATTAATAAATGCTTTCCCTATTGATCTCAGTTGAGTCTGGCAGCGGTCCCCTGAATAAAGGAGGGACCATCAGTGAAATTAACAACCTGCATCACGAGATAGACTCTAAATCAGAGAGAAAGTACACGTCGAAGAGCAATTAAAAGTAGCATCTTCTGAAGACCATCTGCCATCAGCAGGCAGACACAAGTTGGGCTTACCAGCTGTCTGATTCCAGCTCCAGCAAGGACCTGTCCGAGGCACACTGCAGACACCACATGTTGCCTTCTTAGTCCCTATATACTCCAGACCCATCACCACCCTTCCCTACGTGACTTCATCCCCGGGCTTAAATGGAGCTCCTCACCCTCGGACACCTCTTTAGATCTGGCCTCCCTTCGGAGTCTTGTGAAGAGGGGCGTTCGCAGGAAGAGAGGAGGGAGTTCCTCCACAGGAAACTGGGTCGTGTGGCAGCGGGAGCCCTGGTGCCCAACGGATGAGGAGGGTCTTAACTTAAACAGGAAGGGGCAGCAAGTAAGAAGCTGAAAAATGGAAGATTGAGCAAGCCCCGGTGGTGATAGCATCAGATGGGCTTTATTAATAGCAAGAGAATCTGGGCGGCAAGGATAAGGTCTTGGGAACCCCCCTGGATGTACCATTTAAGCTTTACCTCGGTATAACTGTCCTCACATTTCAGCCTACAGCTTCACATGGAAGACACAATTACCACTTTACAACTGCTGATCAAAGGCTTAAAAAGAGTGCTTGAAATGACTACCACAGTTTTCTAACAGCAAATGCAGAACAAGCAACAGCTGCTTGGCCAGTTGACCCGACGATCTATCCTTTAAACAAATAAAGTTAATAGGGAATGTTTGACTCACATCCCCTCCCAACTGTGTGCTGGTGTTCTGGGTGATTCCCGCCCCCCCTCCTCTCCTATTCCCATGCTTCGGCCCCTATCCATTTACATATAATGACGTCATTACCCAAACAACGGGCGTGTATCAAGTGGACCAAGGATGTTATCAAAACCTGGAGATAACACAGCTAATAGGTTTGGTTTGGATAGAGGTCTAGTTCTGCACTGTAACCCTCTGGTGATACGTCTTCGTTGCAAACATTCCTCAAGGAAACTAATTCTTAACAACTCTAAATAACAAGGAAAATAATCCTAATCCTAATAATCCTATCATAAGTGAGAGTGAAGGGGGAGCTGGAGCAGAATGTCTCTCTTATGGGCCATTACAGAGCTTAATCAAAAGGAGCTCAATGTTTCCCATATGGTGAAGGTTCACGTTAAGTGCAGCAGAGAGAGATGCTGAGAATGCAGAGCTCAGTAAAGTTAATTAAAAAAAGGTGTTAGGATGGTCTCTCAGGGGATAAATGTGGACAAAATTCCCCTTAGCCTCCATTCTGGAAGTGCAACTCTGGACGACGCTAACCATGGAGCTGCCATGGGGTTGCCAATGGCCCCATCCCCAATTCCTATGCCTTTATTTCTGTCGCCCTTGCTTGGACCATGCCCATCTACAAACTTAACCTTCATTTTGATCTCAACCACACACCTGTAAAGTTTCGTGACTACAGCTTGCACGGTTGCGACGCTATCGCTAAAGCTTCTTCTGTGGTAGTTCAGGGTACAGTAGGGATCTCCAGGACCACATTTGGCCAAGATTACACAAAAAACTATACCCGAGACTCCGTCGCCACTGGTAGAAACCCGAATTGAATTGTGAAATTACTACAAAGACTTCACCCACTGGCCCAATCAAATCTGATTGTACCTTAAAGTAGACACTAATTTAAACTCTCAGCTCAGCCTGTAGCACTCTCTAAGTCAGTTGGTTGGCTTTAGCATTAATGATGACTGTGCAGCTTAAGGTAAAGCAGCAGCAGTTTACAGCCACTACATCTGTTTGATTGCAGAGAGGGATAGCTTGAGACAGCTGCCTTTGATCAGACCTTGGGGTTATTTTTGTCTCTCTCATCTCCATCTTTACAGTGAACAGCCAGACTGTACAGTACTAGTGAGAGGAGTTATGTCTTTACCACAGATGATTCTGTATCTGTGCCACATGTTAAAGGGGAGGCACTCATCAACATAACATGGGTACTGTGACAGATATACTATAGATTCAACCTGGACTTTGCCTTTACATTGATGAAATAAAAGTTGAAACAAAAGATTTATTGGCTCCATTGTGGCAAGAACAGGTTTACCATTAAAAAACTGTAAGAACAGTAGTGATCTTTTTTTTCTGTTACTTATTCAGTCTCTCTTTCAAACTCTAAAACCAGAGATAGTAATTGTTGCAAGAGTGGAAAGACAAAAAAGAAAATGGCAGGTAAGTGCTTAGGATTTTTCCGAGTGATTATTTTACATACAGAGACTTGTAAGTCCGACTCCAAGTGGCATCAGCAAGAACAGCCTTCTTTGTATTAAATCCCTACATCAGTTGCTGCTTCCTAGCAGCTCTGGTCCAACAATAACCACCAGTAAAGACACCACTCTGCCTCCATCTACAGATTCCCAGTGTCTCCACCCATCCCTGCTCACCTCCTCCTACATTCAGGGAGACAGCATGCCACTCACTCAGTGTTGATATATTTAACTTATTGCATGAGACTGCTTCCCATCTAGCAGGGACAAAAATAGAGTCGTTGACAGACACTGCATTTTCTGCTCCGCTTGGTCAGTAAATTGACCAGCCGGTGTGAGGGGGGAAGCTGGAGACAAATGTGTCTGCTCGGTGCAACAGCGTTGCTTAGAAAACACGAGGAGCTCTCTGAGCGGGACACATTCTGAACTCTGACAAATTTGCAATTAAATGGCTCCATATCACCATATCATACAGAGGCTGCACCGTGTACCTGGTTGATTGTGTCCCATCATGTCGCTCCACATGACGGGACACAATCTTTAATCCATGCTGAGGTGCTGAAACAGCTCATCAAGCAACAATGCAAAACATTCACCTTCACAAATGTGAGGCTGTTTACCTAAATACATTTAGGTTCTAGACTGTTTGTTAGGGCTAGTTATCAGTACTCAAAACCTTTATCGAGTAGATATTGGCCATTAACTCATTACCAAGCTGTATGGAACCTTCCCCACTCAATCGATTCCTGTAATAGATCATTTTTGTGCCCAGAGCCACAAGAAACGTACCTCATATAGCCGGCCATGTAAAGTTCTAACAGCGCAAACAGCGCAAACAGTGCACAGTGCTAACAAAGGTAACGGTACTGACAGAGCTAGTGGAGGTTGGGCGTTGCTCTTCTGCTACAACACGGCCAGTTAAAAACCGTCAATAGGCGTTGTCAGAGGTAACCGCTATATGAGCGCTGTGCAGCTAGCCAGTGGGACATACACACACACAGCTTCCATTCACATGATGGGCATCAATGAAGTATGAAGTCCATTTGTATCGGTATCATATGGTGACCACCGTTGATGTTGGTTTTAAAAAACAAGCAAATTAAAGATGACACCTGTGGTTACTATTGGCAAATTTGTTTTAAAAAATGCAGCATATTTGCTTCCATGGTTGGTTTTAGTGAGTGTTTGTTGTAGCTTGAAAAACAAGATACTATTTGACCCAATTTCTTCTGCAATCCATCTCACCTTAATTATGCACGCTATTAAAACAACTAACTGCAGTCATAAATGCTGTTATCCATTAACCTCCACCAACTTGGAGTAAAGACTGCAGCATGTTTCACATGTGTGTAGGGCACACAAATAAGACGTCAGCGCATTTATAATTAGGTGAGCATGAGGTTCCCCCTCATGCTCTGGCCGGCCTCCCAGCTGCATCACCCCACACCTCTAACCGGTGGAGGCCCAGACCCCGGCTCGGCCCAGACCCCGGCTCGGCCCTGCAGGCTGGTGTCTCTGGCTGTCTGCTGTAAAGCTGTTTGGCTCCAGTTCAGCCCTGTAATCCCTGAGCTCAGAACCCACCCACGTGTGGCCTTCGGAGGGCAAGTGGCCCTACCCTCTCAGCCTCCCCCCAGAGAGAGAGAGTGAGAGAGAGAGAGAGGATTCATTTAACTAACCACTGGCTCCCATGATGCAAATGCATGTTGCTCATGACCTGCATAGAATACATACACAGCCCACAATATTTAGTTAAAGACAAATACCAGTCGCATGAAAGCATCCATACATTAGTGCATCTATTTGCAATCATACACACACACAATAATACAATAATATATATCCAGCAGGCTGCAGAGTTTGGAGCTGGCAGATGATGATGTGATGTTGATGACCATATGGCATTGGGTCTGTTCAGTGTTTATGTTCTGCCTTTGTTGCCCCACTAACCATCGTGCAGTTATTCTGTTTATCTCTGCTAATCCTAATCCAGCTGTAACTCTTCTTCCATCCTGTTCCTGAGCTGTCCATTGGCTCCAGTGCCAACACCGACACCTTTAAGCCATTAAGCATTCTAGTGGGAAGTAAATACTGAGCAACCTCAGGTAGAGGCTGAGGTAGAGTTAAAGTCCCAGTGACACGGGAGTCTGAGCGTATTTAGCTTCTGTACTGTGACTCTGGTTCTGAAAAGAGAAGCCAATCTTTCTAATGTCCATTAGGGGGCGACTCCTCTGGTTGTATAGAAGTCTATGAGAAAATGACTCTACTTCTCTCTTGATTTATTACCTTAGTAAAACATTGTAAACATGAGTTTATGGTCTCGACCTCTAGTTTCAAGTCTTCCTCAATCAACATGAAGATCATTTAGTAAATTCTATTCCTATTGAGTGCAAAATATAAATAATGAAAACCATTAGGCAGGGTATGCTTTAGGGCGTGGCTACATTGTGATAGACAGGTCGCTACCAGAGCCGTATACAGCAACCATACATCACTTCTCTTAAATCCGAATATGGTCACTTCCAGAAAAAGACAACATGATGGCAACATTCCACAAACCAATGGGTGACAATACGACGACTACTTTCACTTCTTATCTTCAGTCTATGGTTTCAAGTCAAATCCGCTGCATTTGATCGGGGCCGCTTAAATGTGAGGATGGGGTTTAGAATATATGGAACAATAGAGGACTGCTATACACCACTCCTCCCCTGTTGTTAGATCTGGAGGAGGACAATGGAGAGATGGAAGGGTAATTTTGCAAATTTTCAACCTGCTCTGTGTCACTGCAGATAAACGACGCCCGGTCTCCCTCCATGCAGCCAGCCAATCTGATGAAATTATTTTTTTGTAAGGGCCCTTTAGTGTAGGATGAGTCATCCAACATTTGAAACTGTGAAAGAAGCTAAAGCCCCTCGAACTTCCGTTTCACCGGGACTTTTAAGGATAGTTTCAGTTTAGGAATGATATCATTGACCTGCATAATAGCTGAAATCTGGCAACTCTGTCATATTGCTGTAACAAAGTCTGGCGAGAATAAGAGACACGAGCAGTCAGGGCATTAGGCAGTAAACAAGACAGCCAGATTAGCCAGATTATCCAAACCACACAGTGAAACTGACAGTGAGCGCACCTATGCTGTGTGTTATAATTCCTCACTACACAGGGAAACAGCGCACACGCCCATGGTAAGTACAGTCGGTCAAAGTTCAACCAGACAGTCAGGATTTAAACAGTGAGGAATGTTTACAGAGGACCAAAATGGGACAGGGTTTCTGTCCCGGATTGCTAGGTCTCATTTTAAGACGTTTAAGACCTTTCTACTACCACAAAGAATGCAATTAAATACTAATTTAATGGTCAGGCTGGCCAAAGTATGAGACAAAACCAGTATGAATGACAAGGCCTAGAATTTTTTAATTTGCTCACATTTATATCACATCTTTGTCACTACTTCCCAGCTGTCTATGCCAACCAATCTGATTCATACAATGAATTAAACTCCTCGGAGAAAAAATAACTAATTAAGTAAAGGTCTACATATAAATTTTACATTAAATCAGGAACAATGCCAGCAAAATGCTCCAACATAAATAAGTCATGTTTCTTAACCCATGTGACATTGTTCCTTGCAAGGTCGGCTCCTTCCCAGACGTCAGCATCTTCATCTGTGAGTACAATGCTGTTGTTCATGGTAGGAATGGTTGCAAAAAAGACTAAAATAAGACCAAAAATTGTATTAAACCAGATGTATTCTCTAAATATGCCAGGCAGATTTAATCTCAGCGAGAGAAAATGACTCACAATCAAATCCTCACATGGTGCTATGGTTTTACTTTCTGTATTTGTGCTCCCCTCAGGGTTGAGCTTTTATCTCCAGTGATTGTTATTGTCAGGTCTGAGCTACCCCGATGCTATCTCACCATTCAATACGGGAAGCATTTTTCTGATGTCCTCCATAGATACAGAGTGTGACACTGCATCATGACGGCTTGGAAAGCCCAACTAGATTCAGTCCATAACAATATTCCCTAACAATCAGATTTCAGCAGGTAATGCTAGATAAACATTCAGTGAAGCAGACGCTCACATTCACATACTCATTTTATTAATCTCAGGGGTGAAGCTGGGCCTCATACAGGACGTGCCTCAAACAGATCCCAGCATGTTTAGTTTGCATTGAAAACAGACAAGAGAACTCGCAGTGACGTGGACCCGAGGCGTCACTGTGGTTATTTGGTGCCACCTGACCAACACATGCAACACATTCCCACTCCCAACTCAACCCCATCTCGTCAAATATCGACCAATGGTCAGTGACCCTACGCTTCAAACGTCAGTTTCCCCTTGTACTGTACAAAGAGTGTCTTTTCAAAATAAACTTACAATTTAAGTTGACTTAGTGCTGTTATTTTTAGTAGTAATCATTTTTCTATTATTATTCCTCTATTATTAGTGCCACTACTGCCATTTATACTGTCATTGTTATTATAAAATTCATTTTATTTGGGGGGGGTACTGCTTTTCAAATGGGAGGGTCCAAGGACAGAGGATGTCGTATGTTCTACAGATTATAAAGCCCAAATTTGTGATTTTGGACTATACAAATAAAATTGAATAAAATTGAACAAAACTACTTGGTTAGTTTTAGGAACAGATCTTGGTTTGGGTTAAATAACTAAGTACGTTAATTAAAATATGTACGTTTTTTATGTGAATGGCATTACTGAAGTACGTAAGATGTGTAACAAAACTACAGTAAAATCTGTCAATGTTGACTTTGTTTCACATGGGACACGAACTGTAGTCTTCTTGGTGAAAGTCCTGTGTTTGTTTGACCAGTCAGACCTCTCCTCCCATCTGCCATACATGGACTCTCTTGCTCTTTATACTACACCAGTAGTTCTGACCGTCTAATGCTGATGTGGTATGGTTTACATTGGAGTTAGTTGAAATCACAGATCGCTCATACAGACACTGACAGAGCTGCTGTGTTTGAACAGGTATGATTTTGCCCGTATAAACCACTACAATTAAAGAAGTTAACAGTGAAGTTCAAAAACATGGTTGATTAAACCGTCTCAAGCCAAGGTCAGACATTTTGACTGTACCACACACCTTTCTTTGGAAGAGTGAATTGTCACGGCGAACAACTTAAACTGCAGAGTATTAGAAAAAGTCACTGAGACGCTGAGGTTTGCTGGACAGTTTATGAACGTTTATGAACCTGATTTAAGGGGAGACATGGTAGTGATGAGTTAACTATCTGGCAATTATGCTCACACAACAGGCCCTGTCAGGCTGGTCTGTTGGCAGATATACAAAAGCCGAATTCATCCCCTCAGGATAAGTAAAAACTAGTGTGGAAAACCCTTTACTTTCTGTTTGGGTCTTGCTCAGGCTATGTCCACATTAACCCGTTTTCACTTGTTTTCAAATGAAAACGGGGTTTTTAGATCTCCGTCCACACTATCATGAAAACGCGGCGTTTTCAAACTTAAAACGCCGTATAGTGTGGACGCTCGGTGCAAACACAGAAAAAGATATGCGGATTCATTTGAAAACGGGATTTAATTTTTTTCCTGTTTCTCATTGACGTTCCAAGTCTGTGTGGCTTCTGGAGCAGCGCCTACCAGCTACACAAATACCCAGAAACCTGACTCCGTACACTTGATGAGCGTTTTGTTTTCATATTGTCGTCAGCTCTGAATGTGAAACCGCTTGTACCTGGCACCAGGTGCATCATTCTATTAAGGCGAAATGGGATTTAATTCCAGGCGGAGTGGAGAACTCTGACCCTGCCAAGTTTTCCTGCTGAAACTGAGTCATTCTGTTCCAACCTCTGTTACCACTGCAGCTACACATTTACAGCCTCTCAAGGTGAAATTAAATTCCAGTTTGCAAAACCCATTTGCACACTGAATGTTTATACAAGTCAATACTGAATTAAACATTACACACCTAACATTACAAGGTACTGAAGTAGGTATTAAATTTCACTGTTTGTGAGGCCTGCCTACACCAGCACCAACACAACACTTCTCCTCAACGGTTCAAATTATATCGAACAAAAAAAGAAAAAGTTGCTTATTTTCTACAATAGTCATGTGTAGATTTCTGCTTGTTGTATACATACAGGCTTTTCAAAATAAACCTATTTCTTTACAGGAAACAACTCAGTTAGGTTCATGAAAAGCTCTTGAAATACTTAGTTAGGTTTAGGAAACTATTGTAAAATACTTAGTTTGGTCTAGGCAACAAAACTACTGGGTTAGGTTTAGGAAAAGATCATGAAATACATAATTAGGTTTATGCAACAAAACTACTTCATTAGGTTTCGGAAATCGTCCTAAAGTACTAGTGTAGGTTTAGGCAACAAAACTACAGCCTGACCAGAAGCATTTTGACTGTACGATGGACTGACCAGGTGAACAAGGAAAGAAGAGAAAAATGAAGTGAGGCTGAATCTGCTGCAGAACCCCGCTTGCCTCCCTCCCCTTTATATCCCCTCCCTGCCACCCATTGCTCATCACTGGCACCATGTAGGCAGTGCTGCCGCCAGAGTGACCGATGGGCAGTAACCTGTGCCGTCCGCTCTGAGCGGGACCGTCGGGGCAACAAATGATGCAGTCTGGGATCCAAACTGAGTTGTCATGACAGGCTACAGATCTGGCTGCTGCCCCTGCTGCTTTCAAGGGCGTTTTTATCCAAGCGAGGGAAAGGAATCGAGGCGAACAGGAGGAGCAGCTGTACATCATTCGCCACGAGGCACGGGACCGAAAATACTATCTACCGCAAGGGGGAAGAACCAAACTACCATCTGGTCTGGGCAGAACAGGATAGAAAGCCATTATGTCAGAGACGGGATATAGGTAGGAGTCCAAATAGGACAAACAGAAAATGAAACCTTAAACAACTTACAGAAAAAGGTTTCCCTATGCAGCACACTAAGAAATCCCTGAAACGAAGGATGCAGGAGATGCTCAAGGTATGAAAACAAAAATGAACCCACAGTAAGGTAACAGGGAGTCTGAAGAGCATGAGCCTACCTTCTGTACAGAAGCTCAAGGTTAAGTACAGCTGACTCCAGGCCTGTCACTCTCAACCTAGTGAAACCTGACTGCAGCTGGTCCGTTTCAATTCCAGAAAGATGTCAGTCAGTGACAGCAGAACTCCTCTCTTCCACACTGAAGGAGCATGGATCTGGTTATGGTTAGTGTTCTGTAGTAGGCACCACCCTGCCTGGCTCTTCCTCGGCCCTCCCTTTCTCTTTTTTCCCTGTGGCGTAGAACACACACACTGAGGCTATTGAAGGACAGGCAGCACCTCTGTCTGCTCTCGCCGGCTCTGGGCGCTGTTGATGTTGGCGTCTGCAATAAAGGCCGCCTTTTCTCTCTCCCCCTGCCCCTCCCTTCCCTGTCCTCCCGCTGGAGTTTTTTTCACCTCTACCGAGGAGAGCTGTGAGGCTGAAATGGAAGACAGGTTGTGTGGCAGCGTTGTGCCGGCTGTGTGTGCCCGCCCGTCAGAGGGGAAAGGGAGTGGCAGCCTGGTGTGACACACTTGATTACCCAGGCTGATTATTTTTGGCACCCTGCTAAATCTAAAACTCTACACTGTGTTTTCTTCTGTATTCCTCTCCAGTTTGACTATCATTCATCCAACACCTTATACTTCTCTTTTTGTGTGTGCAATAGATGTCATCACAAGGGAA
Source organism: Anoplopoma fimbria (assembly GCF_027596085.1). NCBI lineage: Eukaryota > Metazoa > Chordata > Actinopteri > Perciformes > Anoplopomatidae > Anoplopoma > Anoplopoma fimbria. The sequence continues at coordinate 10,065,198 of NC_072465.1, forward strand.
AATGCAGAACGTGGCACCCACAGCCTTCCTCTCTTCCTGTCAATTGACACCCTTGGGGTGAACTTAAAGGAAAAGGGAAGTAGTCCGCTTGGGACACTCCCACTGAGTTATAGTTAAATACTGAGGGAGCAAAAATAGCTCAGTGTTTGTGAGGCGGCATGTGAGACACTTCAATGGTCTGAGAGGCTGAATGAGGTTTTCCATTTAAAAATCAAATAAGAAATACTTAAGCATCGATAACCAATGGAGTGAGCCACAAAAGTACTTCATGGTTCCTTCATCTTGAATGCCTAAAAGTGCTGGGAAAGAGAAAGACAATGTACTTTTTAAATTGTTTTTAACCCTTCTGGTTATTAGTGTTATCTATGCTACAGAAAAAAACAAACCCAAACATGATGTAATGCTCCACTTATCACAACTTTTTTATATTAAAGCAGCAACAGACTTTTTATTTTTTGCTTGAACTTATTATTATGAAGTAAAATAATAATGACACCATCAGTATCTCTTTATCTATGCAATTTTGTTTGCCATTGGGTTCTGTCTCCCGGGAAAATGAAGTTCGGGTTGCAAAATGTTATAACGGAAACACCTGGGTGTTTTACATTGCCTTTATCACAGCACTGAGATCAGGGTTTCAAGGACAAATTGGGATTCATAGAGTTGTTTCTTGCTTTGGACGGGCATCTAGCCCGCTAACGCAAGCTAACATTAGAAGCCAGAAAGCAAACCAGGAGCTACAAGGAAGCCAGGATCAGCAAAAGATCAATTGTTTGCACACAAGATTTAGGAGGAGGTTTGGGCAAGCTGCCCACTAGAAATGCTTATTGTGTGTTTTTATATATCCGTGGCACTCTGACCTTGTTTTGTAGTGACCTCTGGTTGACTCTTCCTGCCCCTGGAGATCCGTTTTCCTCCCCTTGAACACTTCCTCCTCAGATGGGACCTCTGCTAACCTTTTGAACCAGTACTTCCTCCTACATACCTCCAGACAGAGGGGGCCCTGCCGCTCTGAAGTACCACAGCATAGACAACCTGTGTCAGCTTGTTGCTCTTGTAGCTATATAGGACGCTCTCTCCGTCCCAAAAAAAAAGATGCCTCTGTTAAACTTCCAAAACAAATCTGAGCAGGCAAGCGGGTCTGTGTTTTAACATGCAAGTCAAGCTGGTGTGACACAAACTGAAAGTTACAGAGGAACAATGATCTCATGTAACGGGGAGTGAGAGGCGTTATGCTTTTCTCAGAAAGGGAAGCTTCATGCTTCTGCTGCATTTGGGTGACAATGACGCTCACGACTATTACACGGATGACAGAATATACTCAGTATGTGCCTTATCTGTAAGCGGCGTTAACCTGCTTCATCCGTGAGTAACCCTGGAGGAACGCCAACATTCATCCTCAGCACGGTCGGAAGGATCAGTTTAATTTATGTCCAGGAAGAACACTAAAAATGTCAGCAACTTTCCGTTCCAGTGAAATATGATTTGGACACTCAGCAGAAGTTATTTCCCCCCAAGCTAGAGAAATATCGATGTTATAATTGTTTTTAAAGATAGAACAGTACAGTGTATTAAAAAAACTAAACAGGAAGGAATATTTCTGTACTCCATTTAAGTCATTGCTTCCCACAAACAACCTTTGTGGGGGTTTCCATTGAACCTTTTATCACCAGCTTTTTTAGTTGTGGGAGGTGGAAAGAGTGGACTCAAACGCACTGGTGACTGTGGTTGGTGACTGTGGTTGGTGACTGTGGTTGGTGACTGTGGTTGGTGACTGGTTAGTTTTCAAATGAATCCGCATATCTTTTTCTGTGTTTGCACCGAGCGTCCACACTATACGGCGTTTTAGGGCACCGAAAACGAATAAGTTTGAAAACGCCGCGTTTTCATGATAGTGTGGACGGAGATCTAAAAACCCCGTTTTCATTTGAAAACAAGTGAAAACGGGTTAATGTGGACATAGCCTGAGCAAGACCCAAACAGAAAGTAAAGGGTTTTCCACACTAGTTTTTACTTATCCTGAGGGGATGAATTCGGCTTTTGTATATCTGCCAACAGACCAGCCTGACAGGGCCTGTTGTGTGAGCATAATTGCCAGATAGTTAACTCATCACTACCATGTCTCCCCTCCCTTCCCTGAGGTTATCTGTAAACCAAAAAACAACACGGTTTTCTTTTCCACGGAAAAGATTATCACCAAAATGAAATGAAACCAGGCAGCAAGCTCCTGTCAAGATGGCAACAGCCAAAAACAAAGATGGTGATGGCAAACATTCAAGATGGCTTTGAAAACCAAGATAAAGACGGACAAAAATAAAGATTGTGATAGCTAAACTTGAGGCGTCAAAATTGTAGTCCACAAACCAATGGGTGACTACGTCCACTCCTTATGTACAGTCTGTTGAAGAAACAGAACTGTAGCCATTTAAATTTGTCTTTGATAATCCATTTGACATTTGAAATTAAACTAAGGAATTGCAAAAAAAAAAGTATTTCCTGAAAATTATTGTAGCCCAATTTGAAGATGAATTTAAAGATGGTGTTTGTCATGGGCACAGTTCTTGGGTGTGACCAGCTTTGGTATTGCTCAATATATTGGACTTATGGCAATTTATTGGTCAAGGGTTCTGGTGTAGCCAGCAGACATCCAGATAACAGGTAGCGGATATCTGGGGCCAAGACTTCCCCTTGTGCGCGCCAGTAAATGTTTACAGTCCGATTAGCAACTTGAGACGTGACAATGAAGTCGATGTCTACGACCGGATTGTTTCACAGTTTTTCACCCTTTTTGAAAAATTTAAATAAGAACCTAAATCACGGCAGGCTTATGGGTTTGTGATTGCATTTCTGCCAATGTATTCCGCCTCTTTTGCTCTCGCGCTTACCTGGACTACAAACAAACTATAAATGTAAACCAAAAGGCTTCTGATACAAAAATCTTGTCCCATTGCCTACATATTCTGTATTCATATGCAGAACCTACTAATCGCGATTAGTCAATCATCGCCACCTCTGATATGTTACGGTTGAGCTGTTAGAGAGACCCCTTTGAAAGCAAGGGTGATATTTGACTGTTGAACAATGAGAAAATAAAACAACTATATATTTTCATCGGTCAACGGTAGAGCGAGGAAAGAGGGGAGAGAGATGGGCAATGAAATGCAATAAAGGTGGCAAACTTGGGAGGGGGACAAGGGTCGAATTCATTCAGCGCTTTATTCCCCTCTAGGTCCCTGAGAAACCTCAACTCAAGTACCTGTTTATCGAATTGTTGGCTCTTATGGCCCCTGTTCTTGCAATTTATACGCACAAATGAACCAGGGTGAACTGGTAAGTTGAGGTCAACTGTGGCTTATCTAAAGGCATCCCATTTAGAGATGCCCATCAAAAACACAAGGTTAATCCATGTTTTTGTGGATTGTGTTTGGTATATTATTGCATTTTGAAGTGAAATTTAGCACACCTGCATGCGGGTACTAATATTTTTAGATAAGTTCACTTCGATCTGATGATAAAATAATCTTATTCATGAGGAAATATGTCAGTCACTCTCTACAGACCAAAATTGCACAACCAAATGGTGTGGAATTGCCCCATAATTACAAGCCTGATTTTATCCCAGAGGAAACAAGCATCAATCTTCAAGCCTAATGTTCACTACAGCCATTACTCCTTCTAACATGTCAAATATTTTCTTGTGCAGTGTATTTGCTGTCATGTTTAGGAGCAATAGTTCACATTGGAACTGCGGCCTGGTTGTAGCAGTGAAACTAAAACAATATGATGCGCCATCGTTCACAATGCACAGCTTCTCCAGAGCAGCCTGTTATGTCCGCCGACAGTAATGTTGGTAATAAATCTAAGAGACGGGGCACCAGCAGAATAATCCCCAGCAGCTTTATACTGCCACATGTTACCAGGCCTTATGGCAACCTGTTGACGGCAATCCTGCACACCCATTGATGGGCATGCATTAAAAGATTGTAATCCACATGCACGCTGGCTGAACCATGAATCTTATCATTGGGCAGAGAGGCAGGACTGTCCTACACGGCTCCATCATCACGTTCTTTTCAGTAAGTGCGGTGTATTTCCTTGAATGTCAGAAATTGTGCCTTGAAATAGGAAAAAAATGGAAGTTTGTCCATAAGGACCTCATACCCAAATGACAAAAATAGTTGAAGGGACAGTGTGTGGGATTAGGTGGCATCCAGGGTCTGACTGAAAACCGCTCTGCTCACTCCCCCCTTTCCAAAACTGAGGTAACGTGAGCAGCCCGAGAGAAAAACCATGGTTACTCCGTTTACCTCGCTCAGAGGCAGTCCATACCATAATAAAACTACTTAGAAGTAACAGATGTTAGACAGCGGCTGCGGGTACCACAGTTCTCCACACTGCGCCTTAGGTTACAGTTTCACAAGCATGTCGGAGAACTACGCTGGCCTTCAGGTAACGTAAGAATGCAAAAGACTCTCTATAGAGCCAGTGTTTGGTCTGTCCAATCTGGGCTACCATAGAAACATGGAGGTACAACATGGTGGACTCCATGAAGAGGACCCACTATCTGTGTAGATATAAAAGGCTCATGCTAAGCTAACGATTCTTTATTTCATGGGATTATACTTAAAAACATAGATATGAAAATGATATTCCATTTCTTCTAATAGATTCCACTAAATGCTACCTATTGTGCTATGCTACAAGTAAACTTGTGTGGTGCTTTCTCATAGAGTTAAAACATTTGTGAACTCTGACATGTGTATACACACCCTGAAAAGTACTTTTTCAAGCCTGTTTTCTTCTGTTTTAGGTGTGTATACAGTCATTGTTTGTTGGGCTTCAACGCCGCCGACCTACCCTCAAGACGATGCCTGAACACATATTGTGTAAGGAAGAACAATAGGGCTGAAGCTGCTGCCGCTGTGTTACTGAATACTAGATGCTTTAATTAAAAAAGGATATGTAGACATTGTTTTACAGGCAATAAATTGACACTGATATTCAATGCCAACTTTCAGTATTTAACAATTATCAATATGTGGTGATTTGAATTGGTGCACAACATACAGAGGTTTAAAACCCAGCCCTATTTAGCTCTGTCGCTTTTAATTTGATGTACCCTCATGATAGCCACCGCACTTCCCATATGTAGTCACTACATCACCTAGCTACAGCAACCCTCTACTTCGCGAAGATGTCTGAATTAATTGACGGGACGGGGCGCTAACAACCTCACTCTACTTTCTCATTTAGTGCAGTGAAAGCCATAACTAACCCCGACACAAGAAGTCACTTGTAAAAACAGTGTTTACAGTCATTGCAAAACTGCAAGGCTTCATGGGTAGACAGTGTCAGATATTTCCAATCTGACTGCAACCATTTGCACACAGAGTTTAACTTGACACAGTGAAGCCTCTACCGATGCATCGTTTTCAACCATAACGGAGAGCCGGATTATCTACCTACGCCGAGCATATGTGAAACGAGACATCACTCTGCAGCCTGGTTGTTACCTCTCAGTCTCGAAGTGAGCCCTGTAACATCCACCTCTCCAAACACAATGATGATGACTCCGCTTTTAAGATGAAAGCAAATGTCTCGCAGCGGCAACGGTGAGTCAGCATTTGAGATTTGGAATCAGTTCAACCTCAGCAAACTCCAATCAGGATCATTGTGCTGGAGCGGAGCGTCCTTGGCCTGATAATGAACGACGGGCCAGCAGAGCGAGCCTCGGTCCGGCCGCGGCTTCACCTCCTGCCTTTTTAAAGAGAACGCCGGATGACTCATCAGAAGCTCGTCACGGCTTCCTGGCTCCCCTCTCGGCTGCTCCGGAGAATTCCTCCGACGGGCCCATGATTTATTGAACACATGCTGATCTATCTCGCATTAACAACAACCTTAAATGCTTTAGTGCACTTCGTTGGAGGAACAGGCTCCTCCAGCAGAGATCTGGGATGAGTTATCACCCCCTCAAAGCCACCAGTTTTGTTTTTGCTGAGGATGTTTTGGGAAATGCTGGACAAGAAAACAAATTTCCTCTGTCCACCAACAGCTGCGGCGTATTAAATCTAAAACCACAAAAAAAAAAGTAAATTCAGTGAACTGCACCTGAATTCTCCTGAGCATGAAACAACAACAGAGCTCAGCCCATTTTAATTCATAACCACAGAGGATTTTATCATTGTGGAATTATCTGACACCAAGCAGCTTAATGCTGCATAATCTACCTCGACGTGAAAAATCCTGCCCCTGAGGATATAAAACCAAGAACCGGGAAAAAAACAGGCCTCTGAGATGGAATTATATCCACAAAGATCACACAAGTCACGCATAATCCTGTGCCGCGGGCCAGCGCCCCCCTAAACCATTATCGATGAATGAATATGTGCTTGTCTAAAAACCTATTAAACTGTACTGTTATTGATGAAGAGAAATGTTTTGATGGCGGAGCAGCGACTGCCAGTGACCCTCCGTCTCATTCGCGGTAATGGTGCAGCTTTTGTGAGCGGAGTGTTGTCGAGGTCAGCGGAGAGCGGCCTGATGTAATGAACTATTCAATAGGATCAATATAGGGATTCGTCACGCGGACTGTCCGTCCTGAGCACGGCGAAAGGAACCGGGATGCAGCAGGGGTTAAAAAAAATAGACAGAAGGGGGGGACAGAAAGGACAACATCAACAACAGTCTGTCTGAGTCCAAATGTCCCCTTCGACCCTGGTTTGCTGCGAGACGTGGGTGTCCTCCAAGCAAACATCAGCTGCCATGACATCAGACTACAGGAGAGAGATGGGGAGAGGGGATGGGTGGCTGGATGGGAGGAGTGGGGGTGGGAGGGACGCCAGTGCAGCAGCTGCAGTCATCTCTGCCAGACACCTGCCTGGGCCGGCGGGTGTAAACAGGGACATGTGCAGCACTCTCCTAAATCCACCTCTCACACACACACACACACACACACACACACACACACACACACACACACACACACACACACACACACACACACACACACACACACACACACACACACACACACACACACACACACACACACACACACACACACACACACACACAAGATGTAGGTAGATGACATAACGGCAGAGATGGGAGGATTTAAAAGCGAAGCCCTACCGGCAGAGAGACACGGAGAGCAGCCCGGGACAGAGTCGACGCCGGCGGGACGAAAGCAAGCGACCATCCTCACACCTCCGGCTCCAGACAGAGAGAGATGGCTCGGGCCCTCGCCACCCTCTCTCCATCTGCCTCCTGTGCTCTCTGAGCCTCTCTCTCCCACCCCCTCTGTCACTCCCTCGGCCCCTCCCCTCTTCCTTCCCGCTTTCTCTCTCCCTCTCCCTCTCCCTCCCCTCCCCTCCCCTCCCAACAGAGCTGTGTGTCCAGCCTGACGCAGCGAGTCCGGCGAGTCCAGCGAGTCCTTGCCTCTGCTGGCAGCTCTGCAAGGTCAAGGTTTGTTTCCTTCACAGTTGCTGAAAACCCCCAGAGTGTGCAGGTTTTTTATTATTTTACTTCACAGGCTGGGCCGTTCCCTCTCCTGGGTGAAGGTCTGGTAATTAAGGAGATGAGCAGCTCAAGCTTGATTGCAGGGAAAATTCGCAGACTTGTTTGGCGTTAAAGTGGAAAACAAAAATGAGGGTTGGCTGAGACAAACAAGCACCAGTGCAGAGGAAAAATCAATCAGGCTTCTGAAAAAATGTCTACTTTCTGCTCTAGCTCTTCTTCTTCCTTAAAAAAGGCCCATTTGTCAGATTACAGCAGATTGATTCTACAGAGTATCAGTATAACATATGGTGTCAGATATCTTATAACAAGAAAATAGCTGACTTGAAAATAAACTTTGTCATCTAAATCTAAGGGAGCTGCTGCAGTTAAGTTGTCTAAAGGGTGATTTATGCTTGCCTTTAGACAACTTGTGGGTGTCCGCACGGCCAAAGGGATGTCACATGCCTTCTCAGGTGTTCGGTGCAGCAATTCTTTGGTGCATCCAACATTTTCTCACAATGCTTAAGCAGATGAGCTAGAAAATAAAGAGTCTTGAAGAGCTCTGAGAGTGTCGGTTTGACAAACATGCACTGAATATAAACAGCGGTCACCTGGGTGAAAGTCCTTTGTTTGTTACACCCAACAAACCTCCCTTTTACCACGTCAGTCACTCTGACTGTGTAGTATTGACACAGATGGTTTTAAATTGGAGTTGGTTGAAAGCCAGTGCTAATCATAAGGTTTAAACCAGAGGAGAGGAAAGTTACGCACATTAAGTATGTTATGTTCTTAATTTACAATACAAACATACTTATTCTTAACTAAACTATGATCTTTCTTTTCCTGAACCTAACAAAGAACTTTTGTTGCATACGTTGGGAATCCCAACGTTTACCATGTGTTTAAAACTGTGACTGTTTTACTTTCACACTACGTGCAGTAGTGATAAACACTGACAGTGGCCTTTTATTAGGCTGATAAAATTGGAAATGCAGAATGATACTTTAGTTGACACTTCACTTTCAGGAAAAGAAACATTTTGTTACAAAACCTTTTTAGCCACAAATTTTACCAACCAAAATTTAAATTTGTCCAGTACTTGTTTGTTTTTTATGACCAAATACCTGTAAAACTAATGATATCCCCATCAGCCTTAGATGTACTTTGTGTTTACTGTTAGGTGAACATGGTGAACACTGTAGCTGCTAAGCTTTAGCGTGTCAACATTGTTCAAAACTGTAGTCCACAACCAATGGGTGACGCCATTACGACTACATCCATTTCACATATACAGTCTACGGTTTAAACACAGGCAGCAGAACAAGGATCAAGTTAATTGGTCTGCACCATACAAGTAGTGAGGTTATATTGATATTAACCGGCTGAGACCCAGTGTTACAACGACACGGCAGCACAGCATTATTATGAAGGTCTTGTTCGCTAAAAATTGTCAACTTGTGATCTTAAACATTGCTGAAACTGTTAAAGACCAGCTGAAAACAAGCTGATGATAAAGCAAGCTCTCTTGAATCTGACATCCAACCAGGTTAAAATAACCCAGCACACACACAGTAGCATTTTTAGTGAAGAACAGCAGGGCCTCAGAGGATAGACTTACTGTTGTGGCTGTAACCTGCAGCTGGCACGGAGCGGCATTCAAATCCCGATCGAGCCGCTCTATCTACCTGGGAGGAAGCTTGCCAGGGGTCCTGCCCCCTTCTAACGCTGGCACTCACGTGCCTGTCGCCACGACGACTGATGGGGCAGCGCGACTGTCGGTGGTGCCAAGAGGGACAAACGGAGATAAAGGGAGAGAGTGGAGACTAGCTGCTGTGCTCGTACCACAGGGCCTATAGGATTACTGGTAATGGGATTTCCCACTAATGGCTCCTCCTGACAGGTGGCGTCCCCGTTTAGCTCAATGGCTCTAAAAACATCACCGAGGTTTAAAGCTTTCTCGCCTGTCCCCGTGCTGCAAAAAATATCCATCTTAGCAAGCTTGTTTGTACAGTGTTGAGTATTTTAATCTCTACAGCGAGCACAAAGACTTTCTGCAAACAAGTGATACCTTTAAGTAAGGCAGATTACTTCATTCCAAGATTATTTTATCCAATAGCATTGCTGCAAAAAAATATATTTATGTTATTATTCTACAATTTCTTCTATAGTTTGAAGATCAAAATTAGTAATTTAAATATTTGTTTTGCCAAAATACAATAAGACCTGGTGTCCGATTTTTGACCACAAAAACGACAAGTTCCTTATTTCTCAGTAGATGAAAAGGTAAAAAAAGGTAAAGGTCTCCTTTACTCCAGTTGTTAAACGCACATTATTGTGTTTTACAAGGGAAATAAAGTGACTTTGAACAACAACGTCAACATCAGATTGTCTGTCATCTCTACTTTCATTCTTTATACTGATAAGACAGCTGAATCCTCTCCCTTACACGGTGTGCTGTTTGCTGTCCCTGTTGTTTACATGGTAGAAAGTGGTTGCTACTGATGGCAACCAAAGGCCACGACATATTTGCCAATTGCTCAAAATGGTTGCCATTAGCAGCCTGGCAACCCTAACTGTCAAGCCATGTGTCCATGCGTGTGTTTTGGGGCGAGGGCCCAATAAAAGAAAAATTGCACGTGGGGGGGCAATCACAAATATGTTATCCTGCTGAGTCAAGGTAGAGTAGATGTAGAAGATGTAGAAAGAGGACCGTGGCGTATCCTGACAAGTTTACATGTATCAGCCAGAGATGACTTCGATGTGTAAGATTGCTGAGCTGCGGCTTTAAATTAAAATGCGGGGGGCGTCCCAGCTGTTTGCCTTTGACACTAAACAAGAATGATTGATCGGAGCAAACTTGATAATCCGACCAGTTTAACTCTCTGAAACCACAGAGGGACTAATATTTAGATGCGGTTTGAACCCTGCAGCCACTGCAGAACTCCCTGGATTAATTGGGGTGAAGCCATCTTGCTCAACGGCATCTCAATGGTGGCTTTCCTCCAGGAGGACAAGGACTCGGTAGGGGAAACTATTCGTGGGTGGCCGTTACATGTCCTTCACCGCTTCCTGCATCACCATGTCTCCTGACCTGCATTTCTCCCATGTGAATTCAATGAAAAGTCAGAGGCAGGGTGGAAGAACAAGGGAGGCAGAGGGAGGGAGGGCTGGACACAGGGGAAGACAACAGTAGCTTGAGGCGCGTCATAACGTAATGATGCTAATGAGGATAAAGCAGCTTGCTACCTTTTACCCATAAGCCTCTGGAAGCAGGACAGCTTGTGACATCGCAGGGATCAGCAGCACGGTTTCACACCTCGCTACATGAAGTGGCGCGTGAGGGTGCTGAGGCTGAGCCGACGGACACAAACTAAACCAGAGCAGAGGAAAGTTATGGAAAACTCTTTCCCTTTGCATGTTCCTGGACTCCTTTATGATAAACATTTTAAAGGCTGGATGGGAATAAAAATAATGAATAAGACGATGCTTTTAGGTCTCTTATAATTTTTGATTTGGTGGTTATCACATTTCCTAAAAGTTGTTTTTTTTCCAATCAGTAAATGCCATTTTGGTGAACTTTGAAATTTCTACGTTTGTCCTAAAAAATGCAGTTGCTAACGAGTGTCTATAAGAGGCAACTAAAAGTCATCACTAGAACAATAGTCCTCCTTTAGCTTAGTGGTGGTAATTGAAGTCATGTGACCGTAGTGGAGTTCCTTTATAGCCTAACGTTAGCTTTTTACTTCTGCCGATTGCATTCATGCTTAGAAAATAGCCATAGTTGATGTCCAGTCTTTTTCTGACTGTGAGGACTTCTGACCAGTAGAGGGCGCCATTATTCCAGTTTTTGGAGCTCAGGTGCACAAACAGCACTCTTGATATTCAGCCCCAGCAACGTGATCAAAATTAGGTGAGCAACCAACAGATATTTGGCACATTTGACTCTCATGCCTTCCAAAAAAGAACACCTGACACCTCTCACTTCACACATGTCCTTCCCCCCGGGCTCAGGACATATTGGCTGATGTAATCCTCAGCCCTGTGCCAGAAATTATAATTGGGGTGAAGAGGTTTTTGCATTCAGATGAGGTGGAAATAAGTCTTTTTTTCTTCTTTTACTTCTTCTTCTCTCTTTTGACCAAAGCATTGTCTCCTGTAATTCCGAAGTCTTCTTTTTATTCTCCAACCAATTAGAACCCAGAGCGAGGGGGGGAGGGGAGAGGACCGGCCATCTCCATCAGCCTCGCTAACCACTCAGGGGAGCTCATTAGAGACTCCCGCAGCCCAGAGGCCTGGTGTTGTGCTGGCACCACTTCTGACGCCGCGTCGGCACCATCGCCTTCGACGTCACTGAGTGAGAGTGCCGAAGAGCAGCTCCTTCTCCTGACAGCCTGTCACAACACAAAGGTGTCCAGATGTAGCACGTAACGACCACTAAAAAAAAAAAAAAAAGAAGACGTCTCGCGAAACGTTTTTTTCAATCGAGCGACCTCCTTCGTAGGATCCGCTAATTGAAACAAGGGTTCTCGTCCAATGATTGTGGCTATACCTAAATCTCAGATGACGGCATGTTTGTGCATCAGCAGACGCTCCACACACACAGCAGGGTTGATGCAATCACTCCGGCGTTGACAGGAATTAAACGCCGCCTCCTCAGAAAAAAACCTCAGGGAGAAGATGAGGGCCCCGTCTCAACTGAGACTTTTGTCAAAACATTTAAGCATTTGCTCTCTCATATGTTTGGATTCAACCCAGCTCAAACCCAGATCACGTGGCAGCTCTCTTTCCTTTCAGGAAGAGGTGAGTGCTTGTTTTTCATACCAGACGCACTGAGGCGTGGTGCACAAAAGAGACTTTGTGCCACGGTGCCTTCTTTGAGAGATGACTACAGGAGATGCCGGATTGGGTCCACTGACTCTCGGCAGCGGCAACAGATGTTTGTGTGCACAGGCGGAGGGACTTAATGAGTGTTTACTGTCTTGTGCGGAGGGATGATGGCCGCGTACCGCTGTCGGGCTGCCAGGGGCCACCTCATGGGGCCCGACACCGCGCATCGCTCTAAGGACGGGTCTGGTTTATTGTAAACCCGGGCCTTACTGCAGAGTCTCGCCATCTTTACTATTAGTAATAATGACAACAAGCTGGGAACCCAGCGAGACTGGTACAAATAAGTCAGATGGAGCGAGAAACACAAGCTGACAGAGAATCAAACCCCCAAGGTCAACTAAATGTATTTGAAGAGGAAGCAAAGGCGATGGAGAAGTTATTACCCCAACTGTTTCTTTTTAACTTCTGACTTCCTGGCTCAACTTTGACCAGGGGCGTAAATATACAGACAGAGAGTGCAGGCGGGGGGTGGCACTGGGGCCTGTTGTGTGTGTACACATGGCTGGTGTATGGCTGGTGTATGCTGAAACAATCTGAAAAACTCATCTCTGATGCAATGTAACAAAATATCAGAAATAATTTGCTGAAAGATTTATCCGAAAACTGCCAGTTTTACATACACATACTTGATACTCTGATAAGTAAATTGACAGAAAATGAATCAACTATTTAAAAAATATTTTATCTGCTTTATTAAGTAAAATGTCAAAGCGTTACCTAGATTCAGGTTTTGGGATTTGCATCAGTTGCACAAACAAGTCATTTGAAGATATCACCTTGGGCGTTGGGAAATTAATCGGAAAATCTGCTGGTAATTCCAGAATCCTCCTGCGCATGTAAAGGAAAAATATTTCCTATCCTGGTAGCTGGAAATAACATCTCTTTGCTAGGTTTCACATCATAGAGTAAGATATAAATGTGTTATTTTGTATGATTATATATTATATAATAAAAAGCAACACCAATAGATCAATCATTCTTGATGATAGACCAATTTAACTGGTTCACGTGAAATAAATTGAGCAAGGAGACATGTGATTGACAGCTACAATCTTTGTTTGAATTAGATAATTAACGTCACAATTTATAAACAGAGTAAAATCCGTTTTTTTAAAGGAGAAGTGTGAGGATTTGGTGCCATTTAGTGGTGAAGATGCAGATTGCAACCAACTGGAAACCCCTCCCCTCACTCGTCTCTTTCCAAGCGTGTCAAGGAACTACGTTGGCCTTAAGGTAACATAAAAAATGCCAAAAGGTGCCTTTTCTGGGCTTCCCTGGAAACATAGTGGACTCCGTGAGGAGAACTTGCTCCCTATGTATATATGAACATATCATTCTAAGATAAGAAAAAACACAATTATTTTCAGTTTCAGGTGATTATAAACTGATGTAAACAGTCATGCAGGATTCGGGAAACATCTTCAATCAGGGTTCCTGTGTTTGTCGGTTATCTATTCATTAAAAACACAGACGCTTAGCTCTGTTGATAGTATGTAACGGCGACATGAGAGAGGCACAAAAATCCACAGCAACACCAGATTAAAATTAAACAATTTAGCTTCAGAGAGAATTTCCTTCCTTTAGCACTCATCCGCCAGCTTTTCTGTGCAGCCTAATGGCCGCCATTTACGCTTAACAAACACAAACAGAACCAACCATAACCGACGGCAGCAGATGGTGTTTACAACACATTTCTACACAGCACATGTCAGAGCTCGGCACAGACACAGCTGAACATATACCAGACATCCAATGTGACTTCATTTAGGCCACGACATAGCTAAAAGCTTGCACAGTCAGATATTAGACAATTTCACTGCATGTCTCATCACACGAAAACACATTACAAGACAGCCTTTGACCACTTCATGAAAAAACACTTTTAGACTTTCGAGGCATTAGTCATTGCAAAAACAAAATCTTACAAAAATGTGTTGTCTTGGGCGAAAACCATCATGAAAGGCCTCGCTGACACTTCTGATAACTTTTCTTGTCAAAACAGTGGAACAACTAGGAGAAACTGCAAAGCTAAGAACAAAGTCAAAGAATTGTTTTGATGGAGAAAGTCTCACTTCAAAGGGAGCTCCTATTGATACACTATGGAGAGCTCATTTCTACCGAGCAGCTCTTGTCGCTGTGACTTGATAGAGGGGATCAGATGAAAGCCGCCGGCTTAACGGGGAAACACAACAACGTGATTGTTAGCGGCTCTTTGAGGAATTGTTGTTTTCAAGCCAGAGGAGAGAGAGGGAGAGAAAAAAAAAAAAGAAAAAAGACATCACACTCAGTGGCGGGAAAATGGCAGCCGTGATGTCCCTGACGACCATTATCATTTCAGTTGCAAAGCTAATTTGCTATTCATTGCTAATGGGCCTCTTTTCGCATGTCATCAAACGCTCCACCTGCACACTCCATCAAACAGACGTAGCGAAATGGGAACAAGAGAGAGAGAGGTGCACCCACAAAATGCCCCCATATAAACATGCAAATACAAACATTCTGGACCTCCGGCACAGTTATCCACACCTGGATCACTTGGCTCTCCTATCAGATATCCGAACGCTGGCATGTGTTCTCGTATCCAAACCACGCCCACGCAGTGACATTAAAAGCTAATTAGATGTTAAAAGGCTTTTTCATTGGGTGCCAGAGGAAGACAGATTGGTGTGTGGGGACCACAGCGGCGCTGCCAAGTAATTACCAGTGGTGCACCACCTGCCACCCCAAAAAAAAAAAATCGCACTGGCATCTCATCCTTTGGCTCATAAAACATGCTTCCACACACAGCTGTGTACTGGCCCTGTTCGTCGTCAGGAGCCCTTTTCTTCAGTATCTATGTGTCCTCTTAAAGGGACAGGAAGTAATTTGGCGCTGGGCAATCCCCATTCCTGTGTTTAACAAAGGTGGGATACACAATAACAGTTGATAAAAACTGCCCTTGTGTCGGCCATATTGGACTTATCCCTTGTTTTTAAAATAAGGAGGGACTTTTTGTGAGATATATTACTAAACGTTGTTTACATAGACGCTAAATAGAGCGATCCAATAAGATTTAAGTTTACACGCCCTGAAGGGTTAAGTCAGAACACCGGGAGGATAGCATGCGGCAGCTTCAGGAGACTGAACTTCAGTTAGCAGCTGAGTAGCAAACCTCAGTGGACTGGTGGCAAGTGGCAGCGCAGGGGCTAACCTGTGGAGCACCAGGAACGGAAGGTTCTATGATCCGGCGGGGAGTCAGGCCGGCTGAATTCGAGCTAAACGCTAACTGAAGGTCCATCTCCCAGAGGTTCCGCTGCTCTCCTCCCGGCAAGGCAGTCTCGTGGCGGGGGGGACGAAATAAAAATAAGCATTGAAGCAATCCAATAAACAAGGTAGGCAGCTCTACTTCCTGGTCCTCTAATGTTGGACAATCTTGACGCTACAGTGACTCCCTATCGCCTCTCCACGTGCAAATGTAATTACAAGACAGGACGGGCTGAGGCTAAATGGTTAGCATGCTTATTTCAGAAGATATGTTTGCAACACAATACGTAGATGTCATTGACACAACGTCCACACTGTAATCTCTTCAAATTCTGCAGGGATTTTCTTAAACAAAAATTCTGGCCATATCTCACACTTTGCCCCTTTAAAGATTTTAAATATACATTATGTCCTTTAAAAAATGTACTCAACATGACAGCTAAGTCTCTATGACCTTTGATTCCCTCCCTGTAGAGACTAATGTACAATGTACGCGTGAGCATGGCCCATTAAACATTTGACAAGTGGTGGTATTGTGTGTACTGCAGTCTGGATGAGCAGAGGGCGATAACGGCGGGGAGCAAATACATGATGACTAACACACACACGCACATGCACACGCACACGCACACACACACGAATGCCTCCCCTGCCAACACAATGAGTCCCCTCCCCCCTCCCTCCCAATCTCCTCCGCATTAATTATGACACCGGTAATAAAGGAAAGTGTTTAACGGGGAGGAATTGCAAATAGGCGGGAATTGATTGGGCCCTTCTGTCGCATTAATTGATTGCGGACCTCAGCAACCAATAATACAAGTGGAGGAAGAGGAGGAGGGGAGGAGGATTAAAGTTGAGAGGGGTTAAAGCCTGGTCCGTAAATAACTCGCTGGCAATTTCGTACAGTAAACAAATAAAGAATGTCTTTGCTGATATCTGAATATGAATATTTAATTTGATTAATTTGCTATATTAGCTAAACCAAACCGGAAGCAGTTAGCATTCTAAACACACATTGAGTCCCTATCCCAGCAGCCTCGTCAACCTTTGTTTTAAATTCCAAAATCATCACCAACATTGTGCCTTGCCTCCAGCCGTAATGTTCATCTACTGGCCATAACTGCAGCTCCTGGTTGATACAATTAAACAGTGAAAACAAAACAAAAAAAAAAACAAAGAAATACTGCCAGTGATGGATACTTTCCCAGACTGCTTGGCCAAAGGGTGTGGGCGAGTAGCAGGAGGTACTCCAGGAACCATTAGCTCCCCATTGATTAGCTATGGGGCTGCACATTATGAACAAATGTTGTTGTGATATGGACAGAGGTGGTCTTGGGGTTCAATAGCTGGCAAACAGTGAGTCAGAATTTTCATTTTTATGTGAACAATGAAAATAAAAAACAACATTTTCCTCTAGTTGTGTTTTGTAAACTAAACTCTTATGTGTTTCCTTTACATCGAATTGCCAAAAGCCTTTTGGAAGCAGTTTCTTGGACTATCGGTACACAAATGCTTTAAAGAATTATATTATAAAAGCTACAACACACTAATTTGATTTCAAAATGAAGACAGAGCCTTCTCGAAATCATATTAAATTAGAAAAAGAACATCTTGGGTTTCCTCTCTTAAACCCTTCGCTTGACTTGCCCGTGGTTTGGGGCAAAGATTTGACTCCAACAACAGGGATTTAATGAAGTACACATGTGGCCAGCCAGATGTTTGGCAGCGGGGGAACTCTCTGTTCTAATGAGGAAAACCTCCGTCACACTGCATGTCAGTGGAAATCCACACATGTTGTGTTTCGGGGGTTAGTTATGCATGCACACAGCCACAATCTGGCGAGTGCGACCTCCAGCTGTTAGGTGGAATTTAGCAATCCTTTCTGAATTTACAAAGGTAGAGGCAGAACACTTCTCATGAGGAGAAAATAATGGACTTTCTGATGCCATACTGGGAGAAGCACTTTTGAAAAAAAAAAAAAAAAAAAAAAAGGTTGCAGCGAAGTGGCCAAAAGCTTTACGTGTTAAGTGGTTTGTGGGATACTGTGGGAGAATGGCTGTGTCTCTAATCCGTCAGAGTGCCATTAACCGGTGGCACATTGCTGTTATCAGAGTCAGGCCTCACAGGGTAGCCAGGGCCGGGTCGGGGTTGCCCCCCTGGACCACTGACAGCCCGGGGTCAGAGCCTATAGTTGGCTGAGACAGAGGGCTCCGCGCCCTGGGTCGCTGTGGCCATTAATGTTGGATAAGCTCGGCCTCATTGAAATGCATAAAAGGTAAATGAGGACCCCAGGTGGCGGCTGTGTCCCTAACTGCCCCCGCCACTGTGACCGAGCCACGGGTCACCACTGATGCTGGGACCGGCCAATTATAGCACCTGACAGCGATTAAAAGAGACGCAGAGTGCAGCAGCTCCCTGTGCTACAGGTGACATCCAAGTTATTGTGGCCACATTTATTCATCGTTATGGCAATTTGAATCCATTACAATTCCATCCAAGCATGTATCCAGAGCAATAAACGGAGATGATGTTTCTGTCAAACTATAAACATCATTGCTTAATCTCCTGATAATGCAGAAAAATGATCAGGAGAAAAACTTGAAGGCTGTGTATCTGTACAAAAAAGGCAAGTGGCAGCATGTCTGAGTGGCATTCATAAATACAAAGATTTTCCAGCCCAGTGACCAGGAAAGAAATGTTGGCATTGGGCATTCTGTAAACGACGGAAATGAGGACCTTTCTGCATTTGGGCTAGAGAAAGGAACATATTATATTGAGTGTTTAACGGGGAGGAATTGCAAATAGGCGGGAATTGATTGGGCCCTTCTGTCGCATTAATTGATTGCGGACCTCAGCAACCAATAATACAAGTGGAGGAAGAGGAGGAGGGGAGGAGGATTAAAGTTGAGAGGGGTTAAAGCCTGGTCCGTAAATAACTCGCTGGCAATTTCGTACAGTAAACAAATAAAGAATGTCTTTGCTGATATCTGAATATGAATATTTAATTTGATTAATTTGCTATATTAGCTAAACCAAACCGGAAGCAGTTAGCATTCTAAACACACATTGAGTCCCTATCCCAGCAGCCTCGTCAACCTTTGTTTTAAATTCCAAAATCATCACCAACATTGTGCCTTGCCTCCAGCCGTAATGTTCATCTACTGGCCATAACTGCAGCTCCTGGTTGATACAATTAAACAGTGAAAACAAAACAAAAACAAAAACAAAGAAATACTGCCAGTGATGGATACTTTCCCAGACTGCTTGGCCAAAGGGCAGCTTTATTTAAATTTGCGTGGTATAATAACATATATAATACAGTCCACTAAGGCGGGTGGGAGCTGTGGTGGTTGGCTAAAACAAACACAGGACTTTCACCAAGGAGACCGCTGTTCGTGTCCCATGTGAAACCAAACGTAAACATTGATATTACGCTTTGTTATACAACATTGATACATTTGATGCTTTTTATGTAATGTCATAAAACGCAACTTTTCTTTAGGCAATGTGTTATCTAACGTTTTTACCCTTGTTAAGCAACATTGCGTAAGAAAGTGTGCTAAGACCTTGTAACGGTTGTTAAGATACGTTGTTACATTATCATCTCCACAGTGTTAATCACGTAGCATTGTGTTTGTGATACGAGGCCGATATGAAACATATTTGTTGAACTTCTTATGGGGTTCAGAAACAACATTCAACGTATCCTGTGAATTGCAGAAACTTACAATGCCAACATTTTTTTCTGGCAACTGGGTTGGATTTTCTGCTCACTAAGCACAAAGGAACACATCAAAAACCTACTGAGAGTCTGGGAAAAGAGCACTCGAATCAAATTACAGGTGGAAATAAGACACTGCAAGAGTGAAATATTTATAACAGCTAATTACAATACTGACACACAAACAACAGCCAACAATAAAGCACTGTCTTCTGAAGAGCTTACACTATCCTCTGTGTGATGAAATCCATCAAAAATAAGTTAGTTCCATGGAAAGGCAGACAGATAGATGGAACCTTTTCTGTAACATCCTGTGTCCTGACCTGCTGTATGCGTAGAGACACTGATTCAAGGTAAATCCGCTTTTACATAACAAGAGCGGTTCTGACAACCCTAACCAGGAAGAGAAGAATGCCCCACATACTAAAGACCAAAAGTGTGTAATTGCTGAGGAATGGCAGCTGAAATGAACTAACTGAACTCCAATCAATTGGACACAGACGGCAGGTTCACTGACATAGGTCGCAAAAATTGGAGCATGAGAGGAGACAGTGTGTGTGGTTCTCTCAGCGTCTAAAATAAAAAGGAATCTAATGATACAAGAGGCTGAACTAGTAAACGTCTAATAATATCTGTGTGCCTGACCAGAGCTGAATCAGACCCACACTCACCAGACATCTTCGGCTCTCTGCGTT
This sequence comes from Anoplopoma fimbria, assembly GCF_027596085.1. Taxonomy (NCBI): domain Eukaryota; kingdom Metazoa; phylum Chordata; class Actinopteri; order Perciformes; family Anoplopomatidae; genus Anoplopoma; species Anoplopoma fimbria. Next base: position 10,085,241 of record NC_072465.1, read on the forward strand.
GTGTTTAAAGAAGCTTCTTCTCCTGAGATGACGCTGCCGCTCTTCACCAGCTAACGAACGGAGGGAGTTCCCACCAACAGCTAACTGACTGTTCCACTCCGTTCACAATAGGAACACTCTAATTCCACTACTTTTAAAGTGCAGCCCTTGTTAGGAGGCCAGGTCAGCCCTGCTTTAGAAAACGAAGTCCAGAAGTAGATCTGGCTACGGTGCCCCAGACATCTGCTCGTAGACAAAACTGCCACCTCTGATCTGCCAGCATTTGCTCGTGTGCCAGGCCGTCGTGTGGGGGTACGGGATAGTTGTCCAGACAGAATGGGCGATTCACCGTCGGTTCACCGGAGGCCCCTTACTTCCTCTTTCCTCGGGGAGACCCGGGAGCAGGACAAAACAAGACGCGTGGGTCGATTCAAACTGGCAGCTTTAACTCTGAGCCTCTGACTTAAATAAATAATACCCTGTGCTCTTTTGGCTTTCCAGTAGATACGGCCGGATCAGGTTCCCTGGCCTCTACTGTTTCACTGGCAAACCTTTTTTAAAAGCGGCCTGCACGCACACTGAGCCTTTGGAAAAAAAAAATATAGTCGTATGGTATGTAGTGGAGCATTAGTTGGGAGAAAAAACAGAGTAGTAGGGTCAGAGGAGAGCGAGACGTCCATGTTAGAAGAGGAGAGTTATTGCAGTATGACTCCCGTATTCAGGAATGCTCTGCTGGCAGACGCTGCCGCCGCCGTCTTCTCTCTCTCTGACTCAGAGGAGTGCTATCGGAGGGTCAATCTGTCAGTCTCAACAACAACAGCATTGTGAAAGGCGTGTAAAGCAGGAAGAGAACAGTAGCCCATCTTCCTTAAGCTGCACATGCAGTGATGGTGTTCCAACACAATTTCAACCAACAGTTTTGATGAGTTCCAGGCAGCAACCTCCGGTTCTGCCATGTGAAGCCACAGTGTCGTAAAACCTGCATTCTGTCTACTGACCAGCAGGGTGACTCCTCTGGTTGCAAAAATAAGTCAGATTGTATAGAAGTCTATGAGAAAATGACTCTACTTCTCTCTTGATTTATTCTCTCAGTAAACATTGTAAACATGAGTTTATGGTCTCAATCTCTAGTTTCAAGTTTTCTTCAATACAGCATGATTCATTTAGTAAATGATGGTCTATTTAGAGTCAAACAGACCATAAAGCAGGGTATGCTTTAGGGCGGGCTTACTGTGATTGACAGGTCGCTGTTGCTACCAGAGCCGTTTGCGACGTCTTTACGTCAATCCTCTGCATTCCAATTAACTTCTATTCATTGGTTGCAAAAAAAACAACAGGGGGTGAATATAGGCATTCAGAAGGACACTATGAGGAAAACTATTGTTTTTTTGAACATTAAAGCATTTAAACATTTTTCTAGTAGAAAACACAAGTTGAAGTATGAACCTTAAAATTAGCATGCTATGTCCCCTCTAAAGCTTCAATAATCAATTATTGTATTTATCAATGGATTTGCAGGTCCCCCATGCCTTCAGGAACGTTTTAGTCTCTCTTACATGGAGATATATATATATCTTTTTTATTATTCAAGATGAAAACAAAACTCAAAGAGTTAATATTGAGCGTGAATCCAAATGTATGTCTCCTAAAGTGTCTCATGTTTGCTAACCTATAGCCAAAACAACAATATGAGGTGATAATCGCTGTGTTAAGCGCTTGTTCCGCATATTCATGGAAATCAGCTTTGACTACGTGGATGTTGGCACTAACTATACTGACAAGGGTCATTTAAAAAATACCACACACTGAACTCCAGACCTCTAGCTCCCGTCTGCATGTGTGAATGACTATGTGGTCATTTTTAGCAGAGCAGACAGAAGTCCCCCCCCTCCACTGGGCCAAGAGGAAAAACCATGTAACTGTGGGAAATCAGCAGAGACAGAAAAAGATGTCCGATAGCCAAGTTACACAAGACGCCGTGTATCGAGGTACCAGACGGGGGATCATAAAGTCAATAAAAAGACTGGACTCGCTGAGAGGGAGGAACGTTTTCTGCATTAAAGCATGAACTTCCGAGCTGTGGCATGACCGAACCACGGAGACTAGAATTACAGACCAGAGGAGATCATGAATGGTGATTGGCTCCTGCTGACTCAGGCTGCTCTAGCCACTAATTTTAGCCTGTCTGTGGTGACATGACTGTGTGGAACCATTAATGGTTCAACCCATCCCCTACTACTGCCTCTCTCACAGCCCTGTTTCAGATGGTACACTGTTCCTCAACAACACAGATAGAACTGTTGTGATGGAACTCCACATGGAAGTATACAGTTAATCATCTTCCTGTCATCTACTGTAGCATGAAGTTCCTATATGGATGGATAGGAATTTACATTTTAATCTAAACTTAAACAGTCCAATAATCAAATAGTTGATCACTTGAAAATTAACTGTAATGCACAACAACTTGAACAATCAATCTTTTTGAGTCAGAATTTGGGAACCCCGGGAGGTCTCAAATTGATTTACAGAATATGAAAGCAATGTGTTTTTTCTTGAAAAGAATATAAGAATAATTTAACTTATTCAAGACACTGGAACATATTCTAATAAAACAAGGAAATAAATATGTTTTTTTCAGAACTGGTCACAACTGGTGGGCAAAATGTATGCAACCAATGACAAGGAGTATTGGTTTGCTGAATCCAGCTTCCCAAATGTGAGAAATTCTGATGTCCCTGTTCACTGACATTCTGAACAATTATCAAAAAGTAGCTGATGGAAGTTTTGGCCACATTCAAAACTTAAACTACTTTTCAGCTTTGAACTTAAGCTGAAGGATGGTGATCTGTACATCACAGCTGCCAAACAAGTGAGGGAAAACCCTTTCGCAACTTTTATAAAGTCAAAAATAAACATTCCTTAACAGTCACTTGAATATAACCACTGATGGCCAACCATAAAGACTCGTGTTTTAAACTTCGCATGCATCCAGTACTCCAGATCTAGTATGGGTGTCAAAATATATTAAAAACAGAGTCAGAATCCTCCCCAGCACACAGACCAGCATCGACCTGATGGCTCTCCCAGCAGTACACCATCATGTGTTGTAGCTCTGTAACAGGATCACCCCCCTACCTTATCGTCCGAACTGAAATGCAGTACTTCCACATTAGATTCCACTTGTACCTGACATGGTCAGGCTGGAAACTTGAAATTTGGTTACAACAGAGAGGTTAAAAAAGAAAATGTTTTTGATCAACTCCTCTAGGCTGCACTAGACAGTCTGCACAAGAGAGAGAGGAGCAGCAGCAGCTCCACCAGCATCCCCCCCCCCCCCCCCACCCCCCATACCCCACCAATGCCACTCCTTCCCTCCCTCTTCACATGACCGCAAAACACGTACTAGTCTTTTTCCTGCTCCTGAAGAAAAATGACTAATTCTCCCTCCTGGAGGTTGGGTTACTTCAGTCACTTCCCCTTTTTCTCCTTCTTTTACTCAGCCCTTGGTAAAAGTAGACACAGCAAAGCTGCTCTTGTTGAGAGCAGGGCAGAGACGCTGCCGGCATTACCAAGTAAGGCCAGCTGCTGAGCGGGCCAGAAGGGGACCAGAATCCCTCCTTGCTTTCAGTGTGTAACGCTAGCGCATGTTCACATTCCATCAGCAGCCTTACTACCGCCACGCGACTCCCCCCTGAATCATCTCCCTGATCTCCACACAGGAGGTGTAGAGGTTTCCCTTGCAGTGCCAGGTCTCACCTTTTCTTCACAACCTCTCAATAGGTGGCATCTGGCCTCAGGGGTGTGAAACACACCGCTGCTGAATTTCTCTGTGGAAACGCTGCACCGTCTTTGACGCCTCACTTATCAACCATTTCAAAACAGAGTCAGGGGGTCACCTCGCTGAGTGGAATGCAGCGTAAAAGTTGGTTGACTTGGAGACGTGAAATGTATGCAAAAGAAAAAATGATATTCTGAGTGTGGCAGGATGCGGTAATTGTGAAACCACTGTGTAGCCTGAATAATCCTTTGTTATAATAGAGGAGCAGAGGCGCACCATGATGGTGTGGTCAGTAGTCTTCATCAGCCAGCCCGGGCTGGAACTGGAATGTTGGTATTGTATATCGAGCGACGGGTAGTGAAAATTCCGTGGTATAATGACAAGTCTTTCCATCATGCTGTAGCTTCCCATTGGTGTTCCATATGTAGTCAAATCCAAACATTCAAATTTTGGTTATGTTTTAGCGTCAAAATGCTTTTAATACAAAGTCTGATCCCTTTGAAGATAGCGATATGCCAGCTAAACGGCTCACTGACGGTGAAGTGAAGTGCCTGGACCGGATCACCCCACTTGGAAAAATCCTTAACTAACCATTTCAGTTATTTCCAAACCTAGCACAGCTAACATTTACTCAGCTAGTGCTAGCATTCACATCTTTCATAGCATTATTGATTAGCTTACTTTTGTAACCTACATCCTGCTTTTTGGTAACGGCTGATTTGTCGTTTACATCTGAATAACCAGGAAAAGAATGTGGATTGAGATGACCTTTAAGGAGAGCCATCCTTGGATAGCAATCCATTCAGTTTAACCCCCATGGGTCAAGCCAAGTTCTGGTCCAGGGAATAAAAAATATATATTTGATCACTGGTTTGCATGTTTTCCTTATAGTTGTGGAAGAAGTATCAGATCCCTCACTTTAAAAAAGGAACATTAGCACAATATGTTTGTGCAAAAATAAAAAATAAATATGGCAAACCTTAAGTAAAAGTACATCAACAGCAAAATAAGCAGAAAATAAATATGCCTTTTTTTAAACAGACGGAAAATATTTTCATTTTATTAAAAGTATTATATTGTTGAACTATTACCACTGCTGCCATGATGTGCATATAGGGTTTTAAATGCTTTAGCTGGTGAAGGTGGAACTCATTTAAACTACTTAATACACTGCTAATTTGTAAAAAAGTATTGTACTGTGTTACTTTTTAGCACTTAATATCGAAATCTGCAGTGTGACTGCTGTTCAAAGAATGTAGCGGAGGAAAAGTACGATATCTCACTTTAAAATGTGATAAAGTACATTAGAATGGAAATCCTCAAGTGAAGTACATAGTACTTGATCAAACCTTCTAGTGGACTGACCGGTTACAGTGTAAAGTAATATATTGTCAATTGGCTCTTATTATTCAGTTAATTAGTTCAGTTTACCATGTAACGTCATTTAGTTATATATTGCTAGACCACTGACATTTCACATTAAGTCTGCTTCCCCAGTCCTGAGTAATTGGTCCAACAGTAGCTGGGCTTAACTAACTTTAGCCTCATGTAAAGGACATGCGGACACACAGTAATGCAAATCCTGACACCGGTCATGTAAGAAGTTTGCCTTTGTTATTTTAGACGTTTAAGAATAGCCAAGTATTTTCAGTCCCTGTCGGCCTCCGTGGCCTTCATCTGAGCAGCTGCTCAACATTTCTCTCCATTCGTCCGCCTGTCTGTCTCTCGTTCACCCTCCACTCTAATGGCAGGGTCAGCTATTGGCAGTCATGAAGACAACAGTCAGTTTCAGTAATGAGGTGGAAATATGAGATAACTGAATCCTCTGCTGCTGAATATACCAAAAACAGTGAAGAAACGAGATGAAAAGCAGCTGGAAAAACAGCAGAAATCATTAATACTTATTTCGAGCCAAACAACAAAAGGGAGCATGAGTGTCACCATGACACAGGCTACAAAGCTCCGACTGCATGATCCAAGTTGCACTGCCACAGTAGATGGATTTGACTGCGGCTTGGGACTTTGATGTTTCCACTTCATATAGCGAGATCGCGGCGGCTGGTATCAAACTGACCGCTACGAGGCATATGTGCCGCCGGGTGTAGCAGAGAACAGGCTGGCAGGCGGAGAGCCCCCTGCAACACACGGTGTGAACGGGCTGCTGGCAGAATTTGACAGAGCTCAGTGTCGGTGCATGCTCTGAGGACCAACTCATTCACAGGCCTGCGCTCCGTTTGGCCCATAAATGAATGCAATTAGCACTCTATTAATGATGCCAGTCTTTTCACACATTTAACAATTTGTCACAGAGTCACTACTGAAACATATTTTCCAACTTGTCTCTCTTAGATGATTACACTCCCTTAATAAGGGCTCTAAAAGGGTTCTCCCTGAGAGCTGAGGTTCTACCCAGAACCATTTGCTTCTAAAGAACCCTATTTCGAAGAATGGGTTTTTCAAGGGTTCTTTGTAAGACTAAGGGTAAGAACTTTTTTCATCCAAAGAACCCGTTTAAGGAGAAATAGTTCTTCAAGGATGGTTGAGCGCGTGGGTATTAAGAGATCCTCCAAGCCCACACCCCTAAAAACTATGACTGTGAACCATGATTGTTGTGGGTTCCGCTGCATCACCTTAGCCCGGGCCCTTCAGGAGATCCCCGGGTGGGTTTGAGATGACCCGCCTTGGAATAAAAACGCATTCCCAGAAGAACCTGCTGGGTTAGTTCAAGATGAAATCCTTTGAATACGAAAGGGTCGTCTGTAGAATTCCCTCGGTTGGTTTTAGATGTAAACTTAGGAAATAAGTTTTAAATGAAAGCCACGGAATATATATGGTTTCTGTATAGAGTGTACATTGGGCTCCAGAGCATGAAACAACAAATCATTCCCACTATTTGGGTGAGCTGGTGTGAATCTTGGAAGCCTCTGTTGGTTTATCTGAGATTCATCTGCATTTGTAAAGACTCAGGACCAGCTCCGCCGGGATCAGTATGAGAGACCAGGGACCTGCTTCGTTAAGAAGCCTTTGATGTCCTGAATTTGGTCCTCAGCGGAGACTGCTCACTCCATTCCACAATGAGAGTGGAATATTAAAAGGCCATGGCTCTGTCTGTTAACGTTGAGATAAAAACTCTGTAATCAGATGATTCCTTGAGGAAAAAGGGCAAAGCCTCGATCTTTGCGCAGGGAATTGGAATGCATAATAGGAGCCCCTTTTATGTGCAATTATTCTGTCAAGAGTAAGTGGCAGTACATGGAGGGGCTCAGGTCACGTCTGCCTGGGGAACAGGAAATGTGAGGCAGAATGGAGTCAGTGGGTGTGAATGATGAATGGGTGGGGAGGTGGGGTTGGGGGTGGGTCTTCAGCACTGATGAACTACCGTGTTTGGACTGTTTGATGGGGGCCAGTGACCCACAGCATCAGAGGGGGTCAAGCTCTATCGGAGAGTTTTTCACCTCGCCGCCTTAACTCCAGCTCAGTCAAAGGTTCTCCTCACACCACATCAACACAATGGCCATTATTGTCAACCTCAGCTATTAACACAGGTAAATCCATTAGCAGATAAACAGTGGGGGGTTGACAAATTACCAATGAGGTCATTGATCTACTGGAGTCGCGAGGAGGAGATATGCTACTGTGAAGGAAATCACAAAGCAGCTATTTCAGGGTCGGTTCACCTAAATTACTAATAAAACAAAACAAAGTTGCCATTAAGACACTGACGGCTTCATTTGCTTTGATTTTGAGGTATCACTTTGAAGTAAGTCTGCCTCCATCCGATTACAATTGGAGTTGGACAGAATGTAGTTTGCGGTGTTCTCAGCATTGTAAAATTACATTAAAAGATAATTCAGACACAACATCTTGTTCCAAAAACTCATTAGTGTGGATTATCAACAGACTTCAACAGTTTTCACAAGGACTATTTCCCTGTACTTCCAATGGACATAATTCCATTCTCCTCCATTTGTAAACCTGGGAAAATAAAATCAAAATGCATGGCTAGTTACTATGGATGTATCTGTTTTTGTCACTAAATTATTTGCATTTGGGTTTATAAGCAGTAGTATGTAAAAAATGGGAAAATCCCTTAGACTGCTCAATTTGATGTGTTGTCGACTGCCAAGTTGAGATGCTGATAAAGTATACTAAATAATATTTTAAGCAAAAAAAGTCTAATAAAAGTTGAGTAGATTTCGGTGGTGGGAATGAAAAGTGGAAACAAAGCATGATGTTTAAACAATGGGAAAAAATGCAATGGGCCGAAATTGAATTTGACCATACTGCATGGTTATTTCTACCCTGGACTGTGCATGCAATTGGAGGTCCCTCAAATGAAAAGACATGAAACTGGTGCAAATAAAAAGGGCAAATAGAGCTCAGCTGCAAAGCTTTATGGCTGTGTTTGCGCTGCCATATCATTAGGCAGTGTCTTTTGTGAATCTGACCTTGAGACGGGGCAGGTAGCAGTCACAATTGATGCACAATTCATGGTGCTATCAGCGGCAGCAATCCAATATTACAGAAACATTTGGTTGCTGTTCAGTGCGCATTTTCTCCTCCTATTTGAATAATGCACTATATCTCTTTTAGACACCACGAGGAGAGTGACACTTCTTTGTTATTTTTCTGAACTGAACCTTTAAAAAGGATTTAAAAAAAAAAAGAAAACGCAATACACATTATGTTGATTGCTGCTGATTCTCATTCATGAGTCCACTATTATGAGCAGGTCTGTCATTGGTGCATAACCTCATAATGACTCAAGCACAGAGATGAAGCTGATTACCGTCTGGCTCCAAAAAATAAATAATCATGGAACCCTAACAGCAAAATAAATGAACACTCTACAGTCCAGTCGCACTCCAGAGCAGCACAAAGGTTTGGCTGCTCGTCAAGCTGAATGAAATGGGTCCCCACCGTCCAATCACCGCCTGGTATTTAAATGGGAAACACATGAGCATTAAGCCGTGTCGCGGAGGAGGTTAGGGGGGTTCTGTCTTCACCACCCCCCCCAGAGATATGGCTGCATGAAAGAGAGGGCGGATGGGGATCGGTGGACTCATGAATAAATATGGCTGGAGGTGTGGAACAATCCACGCTCAGAAACACTCCACATCGCATATTCACCTTTTTTGATTACCATTCTCTGAACCAGACAGAAGAGTTAGCTCACTTCAACTGACCCCATGGGTGTCTTTCCCATTATGTAGAGAAAATGAGACAAAACAGAGGCCAGGAAAAACAACCTGCTAAAATTAGCTTTCACGCTGAGTGTGTCACTTACTTACTAGCTGTATAGTCATACACTGCAAAACACATTTAAATGTCTTTACACAAAAGTCATGTAAAAAAACTACTTTCAGTGGATGTGGACTGTTTTTCAGCTGTACTGAAGCAGCCTCCAGTTAAGCCTTCATGTCATGTGTTTTATATTGGAATCCTTCACTTTTCAGTTCCTGTAAAACATAAATGTAACCATTGAAATGTATTTTTTCGGATAGCTAACCCCTTAGCCACTTGACAGTTAGCTTTGCTGTCAGTAGGCTACAATTGTAAATTTCCGAAAGAATTTGGTTGTGCACATAATTGTTAATTTCCCCCTTGTCCTGCCCTCCTGCTCCTCCTACCTAGCAACAACGCAGGAACAGACTGACCAAAAAAAACAAGAAAAAAATCCACACACCTTTCAGACAACTCACATGGCTTCACCTTTGGTAAGTAGAGATAATATCTCATCGACGAGTACACACCAAGGATGCAGATTAGTGGCAAGTCCTATTTGAGTGTTGTAATGTTAGCGCAGCAAGACTGCCAGCTAGCCTTATAGTGTAACTGTTCGTGTCACAGCTTATGAAAGTTTTATGATTCGAGACCATAATATAGACATTTTACATGTTGTACATAAGACAAAAAATTTAATTAATCATACTCAGCTGACTTCCCAAAAGGTAAAAATAAATAAATAGAACAGTCAAAATCAGAGCAGCAGAGGCCGAGATATCCAGACTTTATCCCGAAAAACAGACACTGTAGGCAATGGGACTAGATTATAAGTATTGGCCAATCACATTTCGAGCAGGCTTTGGTTGAATGCAGATAAAAGCGACCGTGTGGCGAGCAAAAGAGGGGGGAACACTTTGGTAAAAATGAAATTTTGGAACCCATCAGCTACCATCTCAGGACAATTTGGCTCAAAATAAGCATTAAAATAGCTAGTTAACTGGCTATGTTTGTCTAAAGTTGCTGATTAGACTGTGAACAATGGAAGAGGAAGCCTACTCTTACCGGAACCGCCAAAATAATGGCCATTGCCAAAGGAGGCTTATTGTTGTTGACTTGACAAAGGTCCTACACATCAGTTTGCACAGACTAACATGAACCTGTCTTTGAGGTGTAAAATCTGTGAAGTGCCCTTTTAAATTGCAAGTTATTGTCACTGTATTGTTACAAACACACATTACATTTTTTTTAATTTAATAACACATGAGCATTGGCTCGTTGTGCAAACTTGAACACAGACTGTGGATGCTCCTGGGCCGGAACACGTGTCGACTCGTGCTGCCGAGCCAATAACAATGAGTGGGACCACACACACACACACACACACACACACACACAATGAGTGGGACCACACACACACACACACACACACACACACTAGGCCGAGTACAGAGCCGGAGCTTGTCGGGGGGCAAACCACAACAATAGTGCTTCCATTCAGATGGGTTGACCTCACAGACACGTGCCTCATTCAGCCCCTCTCAACATAGAGTAAAACAACAAAAGCAAGCGTGGCTGGAGTGGAGTTGACACATTTGGCTCAAACATGACACTTTACGACACAATAAGAGCAGAAGAAGTCTGTTCACACAGAGGGCCAAGCAAATTTGAACACAAGTCTTATCTGTGTGTGTCGTTTTTCAACTAGAAAAGAGACAACGCTTTGGAATCAACAAACATGATCTCACCTTCTATAGAAGCCGTTCAGAGGCTGGAGACAGAGGAACTGCCAGTAATCCAAACAAAAAGATTTGAACTTCAGCATTTTGTCAGCTAGTAACAAAGGCTCAGATCCAAAAAATGTCACTGCACGCACAAGGGTCCATAGATTTAACAAAAAAAAAAGCTTGTTTAAAAGGAATGTGTTACATGCAGAAGAGCAAAGCAAATCCTGCACAGTTTAGTCTGTACGGCAACAACACTGACACCACACATGGCACAGTCCCATCTCAGCATCTGCCTGTGTATCTGGGCCACATGGAGGGGGTTGAACCTGCATCCTTCTGCTCCCTTTGTTAATGATGATCAGTCCTGTCCTGTCCTCACCCATGTGTCTAGTGCCTCGATAGCGATGTCAGCCACTGGACGCCACGTCTTCTGCAGGAGAGTTGTTGGGTCAAAAAAAAGGTTTGTCCCAACACCACCTCTCTCTCTTGTACAAACCCCCCTCCCTGTCCCAGTCCTCTCTTCCCCAGTCAGTCAATGGTGGAGGAGGTTCCTGTCCCCCGTCATCATCACAGCCCCTCAGATTTGAGTTACAGCTGCTCCTTTTGTCTGAGCTGCTTCGGTGACGAGGTCTGACTCTGCGGTCGCTACACCGGGGCCAACAAAGAGCACACAAAGGCCTCCCTCGGCAGCCGCATCAATTAGGGCTTTATCAGATGCTGCGCAGGTTCTCGCCAGCTAATCAGCAGCAGCACATGGTGCAAAAAGGGGCGAAGCCGGGGCTAGTGAGGGCCCGGCCTCACACACACACACGGATATGTTCACATAAAGCCTTGGCTGGTTGCCAGGACAACCATGAACACAGCGATAGCAGACACTGAGGGACCCTCGATGAGGCTCGCGCTGATTGGTCGAAGAAGAGGGCTCAGGGTCAGAGTGAGGGGAACCAAACGGCACTGTGATCTGAATTTTGTCAAAGAGCATTCCACTTGCAATCCTGTTTATTTACATAAAATAGGCTGCATTTTGCTGACGCGGGTTCATCTGTAAATCATGGTTTTACTTTATAACTAGTTTAAAATTAAGTGAGATTCAATTTGGAGCTCTCTTTCACTGTCAGTTTACAGTGTACTTTAAACCTAGATTGAATTAAATTCTGTTGCACTAAAACTTTAAACTCCATTTCAAATCGCGATCTGATATCAACTTTAAAAATCACACTAAAGTTTTTGTTTTTTTTACCTTTTAAATGGCTGCCTGTTCAAGAAGAATTGAGGAAAATTATCAAGTTTCTTGAAGAATGTTTAAGGGACAGAATAAACCCAGTTGAGCTTTTATCCTTACTGTGCTGTTGTCTGTCGTTTTAATCTTCTTTTATTTTGCCATATTGCTCCATTAATTCGTTAAGTTTTTCTTAAAAGAAGAGAAACTAGAGCTTCTCTGCTGAGCCATCATGAGTAATTAACTGAATGACTCTCTAGGTTAGCTAGCTAACAATGTAACATTTTGTTGAGGAATACAGAGCATAAGGTAAATGCTCCACTCTTTTATAGCTTACTTAGGCCCTGACAGCACGCAAATGCGTTCATTTGAATCTAAGGTTAGCAAGCATCTCCATATTGATTTAAACTATTTAATTTTGGTGTAAACAGGGATTAGTTTTCAGGGCTGACAGTAAGGGTTGTCAGGTCGCCGATGGCAACCTTTTTGAGAAAAGAAATTGTCAACCAAGTCTTGGCCTTTTGTGGCCAACAGTGGCAACCAATTTTAACATGTTAGAAAAAAGGAACAAGCGAACAGCAAAACGTGCCCACACTCTCTTCAGTTGATGTTGGACGGGGATTCATTCACTTTAAAACACAAATTCTGTAAAGTATCGGATGAAACACGAACTACAAATGTTTGATACGGTTGCTTTAATGAAGCTTTAATTATTTTGTTACATTTCCCATTATTAAGGTGACGTATAACTGCATAGTATCAAACTCAAGATATAAGATAAATAAATATGGCAACCGTATTTTCAGTTTTGGCAACCAAAAGAACGATGCCTGGTTGCCAGCGTGGCAACCGCTTTTAAAAGTTACGTTTAGTACCCTTGTTTTTTAATGTGCGACAGAGCTCTACTTAATCTTAAATCTAGAGTTACTCTTCTTTTTTTATTTATTTGACTCAGAAATATATCAAAATATATGAAATTATACATAAATACAAATTCATTGAAAAATGAAGAGGATAACACAATAAAGGATAACCTGAGTTCCTCTTTCCAGGAATACAAAGATAGCAACACAAGTCTTAGACAACTAAGGTATTTTAAGCTCTGACTAATCTTAGATGAAATGAATCCTTGTCAATGAAACCAAATTCACAATTGGTTGACAGCCTGGGTTCAAGGAAAAAAGAAAACATGCTCCTTGCGAAACCCCCAAAAAGTAAAAAATAATGCTGCATGAAGTGGAATAGATGAGTACAGATGCAGGAATGAATAAATGATGAATGTAGAAACACAGGTCATCAATAGTTAATAGTTACATATGTTCCACTAAGTACAAATCTGTGCGGAAAAAATTGTAGTGTTTTTATATCACTTAGCTTTTACACAGGTTTTACATGGAAAACAATAAAGGAAACCACACCTCGGGATTTTGTATTGTTCTGCAAAGGGATAGAATGCTTTTGCAGAGCTGGTTATATCATAGAAAAGAGTCCATTCAGCTGAAATGCGTCAGTCAATTTCAACTTTGGCGAAGCCTAAAAGCCAAACAGACCCTATCACAGCAGAGAGTGCCACGGTCGCTCTCTGCTTAATGCAGATATCACTGTTTGGATGGGCGCCGCTGCCCTCCGCGTGATGATTCAGCTGTCAGTAGCGCTCTGGCAGAGATGTTAAAAAAACTATGCGGGCTGGATGTGATACCGGCGCTTGCACTGCCACGGAGCAGGGCCCTGGTTGGGGGAGCTGCGTGAAGCGATACAGCAATTTATTCAGCCCCAGCACGCAGCTTTGAAGTGAGAACAGACAGCGTTTTGTAAAAAAAAAAAGAAAAGGCTGCGAGTCATGAGAACGGCAGAGGGAAAGTTTGACGGTGCCGAACTGAACGCAGTGGGACGCTGCTGCAGACCGACACGCACAGAATCTCATCTCATTCGGCATGCTACAAGGCTGAACCAGTTGATTGAAGGCCTGGGCTTGTGTATCTAATGGAGCGTTCCATTAATTAAAGTCTACTGAATACTAGAATGGGATCCTGCAATTAACGAACACGGGCTGCAGAGCTTGGTTAAATGTTACAGGGGCTCTCCAGTGATTTAGTGCTTCACTTCCATAAAGTTGAGGGATTTTGCAAAGAGATGGATTTGAAAAGAAAAATCTGGGTCGTAGGCGGAAGCTGTCATCACTCTGACACTAAAAATGTATGCGATGGATTTCATCTTGAAGATTTTGCAAAGAGATCTGTCTCAGAGAGCCTGTAGAACAGTTTATAAGCTGGAAACATAGTCATCAAATGCTCTTAAAATAAAGGCAGTAAATGCACTCCGCTTAAGACATTTTTACTTGGCTGTTATCCAACAACAAACTCAGACTCTGAAAAAGAACACAGAAAGAAACAAGAGAATATTTTGTAATGTCATCATAACTGCTGCAACACCAAATCTGGTCCAAGGGCGTAAAGTAGGGGGGACAATGGGCCCTTACCCACTTCCTGCCCCGCCCCAATTCCAGCAAACTATCTCCAACCAAACTCATCTACAAACTTTGCCTTCGTTTTCATCTCAACTATACCCTATCAAGTTTCTTGCACGGCTGTTTCGCTAAAGAGTTGAACGAATCTGACCACAGACAGACAGACATATAAACTAGGGATGCACTGATTGATCGGCCGCCGGTCATTATCTGCCAGTATTCAGTAAAGATATGTGTCCTGGAGAGGTGCACTGCACATGTGGTTGCTAGTGTGAGACACGCTACTAAAACAGAACAAGATATGTCAGCGGTATGGAGACAGATAATCAGCAGGAAAAAAAACTAGCTAACATTAGCTTTAAGCTGTTAGCAGCCGGTAGGCAGCACAGTCCTGCTTGGCTACATAATGTTAGCTAAGAGCTAAAAACAAGTAATGGGTGAAGTTCAATTATAACGTCATCATGATGTGTACAAATATCATCTTATCTAATTGAGAAACTGGAATAGTTGTTTGAAGGAGATGTTTTCACAGCAATATAAAATCAATATTAGAGATGGAATTAAGACTTGTTAGACTTCCTAATTCGAGCTATAAGCTGCTTATAATACATCATTAAAACGCCAAGATTTTTTAAATATCTTAAAATGACATGTCTTTATCTGGAGATGTTCTATAACAGCCTCTATTTGACCTTTTTCTGAGAAGATTGTGGATTCTGCCATTTCTTAATTGCAAAAGATTTTCTTTTATATCCAATAAGCAATTTGTTGTATTTCATAACCGGCAGCATTCCAAAAGCCGCAGAAAGGCAGAATACTTTGATATTGTTTTATTAATAGCAATATTGTAATACGTTATATATATTATATATATTTTCTCATATCTCTCTATAGACCAATGTTGGCCATACCTAGTCTATAGGCCAACCACCAAAAACACTGGAGCCTACATTTCCCACAATGCAACTCAATAGTGTCTTCTTTTAGAGCTGCCTGTAAAATGTAAAAGTCTGTAAAAACTGTAAAAAGTATTTCAAACTTCATGCCCCCAAATTGTAAATATCTTTCATAGAAAAAAATGTAGTTTCTAAGCTGCTCCAGAGCCCTGCCTATACAACTGTTTTCTCAGGCTTAATAGTACTCCTTATTAAAATGAAAACTGAAACCGGCAGACTAAACTTATTCAGTCATATAAGTGGAGTGTCCCTTTAAAAAAAGAGTGCTTTTCTTTCTCAACATTGATTGGATAATGTTGTAAATCTATTGTCCAAACTGACTGGCTGAATATACTGGACAGTTAAGGGCGGAGCGGTAAAAGTAATTTCCTTCTTGTTCATTTAGAGTCAGTAGAGGACGGGTTATGGACTGGGCCCCACATGTTCCTCTCGCCTTATTAAGGACCAGTGTAAACACCTTCCTTTGTCTCACTGACAGTCATGATGGGGGGCGTCCCAGGAGCTCAGGGGGGGCTGGCAGCACATTATTGAGCAGACGGTGGAGCCAAATGGTAGGCCATCTATCATGTGGTTCCTCCTGAGCCCCAGAAGTGAGACGTCCACCGTGCCTGATCACCTCTTTTTTTATGAGGATAGGCAAAGGAAATCCCATCAGAAATGATCATTAATTACTACTGCTTCATTAATTCAGTCAGAGAAGACAATGATAAAATCTCTGCTTTTTCTTTACTTGACATACCATGGCAGTAAAGGAGCTGTTTTTGTTGTGTAGCTCTTCCTGTAAGAAGCTGTGGGCTACGGCTAAACGAGCTGGAGGGAAGCGTTATGATAATAACTGCAGAATTCATTTGGCACCTGGGGGAGGACGAGCCCTTCACTCCAGCTGAGCTCGGCTTTAATTCACAGGCTTTGACTGTCTTAGGTCAGGGAATCAGTACCTCCAGCGGGGCCAGGGGATAACAACCAGCAATATGATTGTCCTATTAATTGTGTCGTAAAGAAAACGACTCCCAAGATGCACTATAAATTCAGAACAACTAACAGCTGTAATGTGTGATTAAGCCGGTTATTGCAGGGCATCAAATATCTGTTAATTTGATGGGAAATTCCAGTATTAGCCAATACTGCTTTTGCTGTAGAGATTTCCAGGCGGGAGCTTCCAAAAGCTTATCAAAAACTTTTATTTAACAGCTTTTTTTTAATGCCATTTCTGTGTCATCTTTCCAGGTCTACGTGGTACAGAGCAGATTCTGTGGTCGAAGTCGGACCATTGGCAGGACTGAAAGTAGCTCCACTTCTCAATGACATCGTCTCAAAAAAGATTTATTTTCAACGGTACTAGAACTAGTAAATATGATTTGGTGAAGAATAGATCATAGTTATGGCAGACACACTAAGACTAACCAAAGCAATTCAGTAAAGGTGTCCAAATGGTCAGCAGCGGCCCGGTATCTTTTAAAGAACGTGTTCCTCAGTGGAGGAACATCTAGAAAGGTCGCCTTCGTCTGAACTCACTCTGCCATCTGGCTTCTACTGTACCATCCTCTGTGTATGGTCACCCACTTAGGCCTTGATCAGATCGCCAGCTCATATCCAGATTGTATCCAAATTGATTTAAGACAGCATAAAAAGAAAACATGAAACACTGCTTCCCATTCTCAATGTATACCAGCCTCCTCAAATCAAACCAGACAAACTCAGTGACTTTCTACCACCACGTCTTGACAGCGCAATTGACTGATTGTCGATTGTTTCGTCATTGGTTAAAAACAATCCCCTTCGTTAGAAAGCCACGTGACCCAGTTCGGTGACTGTGGCTCAGTGGTAGAGCCTGGTCGTCCTTCAATCAAAGGATCAGCGGTTCTATGCATGCTTATGAATGTTAGTAAGAATCCTGATGGGCAGGCGGCACCATGCATGTGGGTGGATGATGACATGAAGTGATAAAGCGCTTTGAGTGGTTGGAAGACTAGCAAAGCGCTATACAAGTCCATTTACCATTGACCAGAGTAGCCTACGTCGATACCACAGCAAAGCAAACAAAAGTGTGGGAAATCTGTATTAAAAGATCTGAAAGGAGAAAGAAATCAACTTGGCCTGCAGTCTGAACTTAGCCTTAGGCTCCTAATAATCGCAGACTTGGCCAACAGTTTCAAAGGGAGGAACTCACAAACACTGTGGACGTGCAGGTGTGGCCGGCCGGGCTACCAAATTAAAGACCAGAGAAGTTTACACATTCTCTGAGACATTACTACACTCTATCTTTACATTGCAAATAGTTGTTTGCTGCTATTACCATGTTCAAATCTCATTAATAGCGTATTTAAACCTTGTGTGAGAATGGAGCCAAATTGACAAACACTGGAATTTACCCGTAAAACCACCACCAATACTTGAGGTTCATCCCACTGGGGCAAACTTTTGACAAACTAGAGCAAGGCCTGTTGGCGCATGGCAAATCGGAACCGGCTGATAGCTCTTTGTGTGCATAGCCGTTTGAAGTGGACCGATTGCAAGTCCCAGGAAGTGCTGTAATAAGCGGTTTTGCAAACTGCTCTTCACTGGTTTGGTTGTAACGTTAGCGCTTTCTGCATCCCCGCTGCAGATGACATGCTTGACTCAATCTGCAGAGCCCCCCCGCTGCACAGAATGCTGTTGCTTGTTTATTCAGAGGTTTTTTTTTATTTAGTTCACCAGGTAGGGCGAGAACCGTTAAGGCTGAGTCCTAACGGCCCGGCCCGGGTTCTTGTCCAGCCCTCCCTCTCTCCTGCTTTTCCTGTCTGTCTCTCTCACACTTTAAATAAAAAGGAAAATAAATGCAACAACAAATGCAAAAAAAAAAAAAAAAAATATATATATATATATATATATATATATACACACACAAAACACCAACTTCAACACTGCATGTCTTTGGGTCCCCATCAATGCATAGTACACCTGCCAAGTGTGAAGTAGATTGGATTGTGGGTTCTCCAGGTATGGGGAGTACACACAGACAGACAATCCTTGCTTTATAGTTAGATAAGCTATTTTTCACCCAGTGAACTGAACAAATGAAGAAAAAAACGAGCCACAGGATTTTTATCAGGCTGCACATTCCAGTCCTTGTTGTATGTACGTGTGAGGAAAACATCCCAGCATTAGCTGAAAGCCACAATCATGAACAACACACATGGGGGCCAAAAACCGGTCCCTCCCTTTATTCAAACCCTCTCTGGGCCAATGATATGGTCGTTAAGGCCGGAATGTCAGGGAGAGGTTAACTTCAAGAAAAAATGTCAATAATTTCTTACATTTGATTTTGTAACCTTTTAGCCTCTCCCAATTTCATCCAGAAGAATAAGGCCCCTGTAATGTCATTCTTCCACACACGTCATGCACTCACGTGCTAGCTCTGTTTGTAGAACACGTTTCCTTCTCACATCAGAAGGGGCTGATTATTAGAAAAATATAGTGGTTTGTATTTGTTTTAAAAAAAATAAATGGAATAAAAACAGCTGAGGCAACAAACTCCGCCGGCAGCCACACTGTTCTGCTGATTCAGTAAGCAGAACGGATCCCATTATCTTGTTTATCGTCGTGGAAACTGAACAGTTTATCATGTGACCTACATTTTAACTCAACAGATTCAGGTTTCAGACGGGCTCCCATTGGAGACAGTTTGTTGTGGGAGAAGGGAGTGGAGAAATGTTTGGAGATATGATCGAGATAAGAGGTTTGATGCCTTCTTCCATCGGGATTAGGAGAAGGTGGTGACCCCGCCCTGACCCTGCTCCCCCTATGGGTTCATTAAAGGCCTCGCTCTCTGGCATCATACAGTGTTTCCTCCCTCCCCTGGACGTTGTGTATATTCCCCACTAATTATCATGGGAGTGATAAATGGCCAGCGCTGATAGTGCCACCTCTCTGTGCATCCTACCTCAGGGAAGTGATAAACCTGGCCCGCGGTCCTAACAGCCCCCGTGAGCCTGCTGTCACCGGGGGGGACCCGTCCCGCGCGGGTAATTGCAGCTATTATGAGGCCACGCTGAGGCCAGCTGAGGTCTGAGGAGGACTGACGAGGAGGTCCTTTACGTTACGTAGACACTGATTGATGGCCTTTTCCCTCGGCTTCAGGAGTCACAGGCCCAACAACAGTAAATGTGTAGTTTTAAACCAGTAACACTGCAAGACAATCTGTGTTTTTAGACTATAAAACTCTATGTGCCATAGAAAATAAAGTGTTCCGTCAAAATACCTACGCTACGTTACAAACTAGTGTGACTTTTGACATTAACGTGCCTCACTTAAAAAGTGCCTCACTTAAAAAGTATTTCTGCATATGCTGCTCTAAAAGGTTAATTAAATTAATGTAATTATTTTAAAGTCTAATACATTGCATGACCTTAGTGCCCATTTGATATACTATTATGTTATGTGTAAATATGTTAATGAGGAAAGTTAAAACAGGCAAGTGTATTGGTTTCTGTTCATCGCCTAAGGGCCTATTTAAAATATTAAGAAGCAAATGTAAACGTAAGATCTGTTAGACTAATATTAAGATGTAACACAAAGAACAGGCAAAAAAAATATATTGGTGTTTGTACCAAGACAGAGATCATTTTACTAAATGTAGTCAACATCTAGTGTTTAAACTATGACCAATGTACATACAGTGCGATTTATGTTTAAGCCATATTTCAGTTAATTTTTAAAGTCACTTTGGGCCTTTTAAAAATGATCAGCAGGTCATAGTTTGGACATCCCCAGACTAAAATGATCAGTTATCAAAATACATGGCACTTTTCGCTGGTCTCTCAATTTATTATTCGACTACTGTAACACTAATGCCTACATTTCTGCTTATTTTTTTGAAAATTCAGAGAAAAAGAATACTTTTGTATTCCCAGATTGCCTTTCAATGAGCAGCTGGATCCCAGAGTCAATATATTATCGTTGAATCAAGATAAGAGGCAGTCAGTGTTAGTGTTAGCAGCTTTCTACCAGACGCTGCTTATCTCAAGCTGTGTCCCAATCCAGCAGCTGCAGCCTTCGGAGGAACCAGCCTTCGCGGTCTACGTGGGCCTGGTCCTTTGAATACCACGAAGGCTGGACCGAGCGGTCCCCGAAATGAGACGGTCTGGTCCACAAATGATTTCCTATTTACGTCACCAGCTTTTCGTGCCCCCACCCTTTTGCCGCTCCCGTCTCCTAGCAACCAGCTGCGGTTGTCATAAAAGAGTATAAAAAAGTTAAAATATTCAAATGGACGAGCTGCTGTAAATAGCGCAGCGGCTCCCGGTAGCGTTAGTTTGTTTGGTAATAGTGTCACGTAAATTAACCGATCATTTTAACATAAGTGTGATCTGATCAGGTCCCTTGTTTTTAGTTTTAACACTTGTATCTGTAAATATTCACATGAGTTAAAACCCAATAATTATATTTAAATGTGAATTCTCCCGTTGCTGGTCCACTAGTCGCAATGAAAAAAAAAAAATCAACTTCACCGGCACGCAATGCATCTTGGGATATGTTGGGCCGTGAAGGATCCATGGGCGGCTGTGGCACATGAGGTAGAGCGCTTGTCCCGTAACCACAAGGTTGGTGGTTCAAACCCCTCTACCGGCAACATGCCTCCCCGGGCGCTTCATTGCAGCCCACTGCTCCTCCGGGATGGGTTAAATGCAGAGAAATAATTTCCCCATTGTGGGACTAATAAAGTTATTATTATTATTAATTATTATTATTATCAGTTGTATCCTCCGAATCTGGGAAAAGTAGGCTGCATTTTCTCGGCCACATTAGAAGGAGTCGACGAAATGGGACAGCCTCGTCGCGGCCGCTGTGACGTAATCGGTCTACAAATACACCCTCCGAAGGATGCAGCCGCTGGATTGGGACACAGCTTCAATCAACCACCCAGCACTCCCACTCATCTGGACTGGGGAGACCATTAGTAAAGCCCTAAGAGCTGTGCTCCCTCTGGTGGGCTGACACTTGACTAGCCAGTCATCTGAAGAACTGGAATGCTCTTTTAATGAATGATAGCATGTATATGTATGAGCAGATGACATGGAGCCATTAGTCATATTGCTATGGGGCAATATTTTGGCAGATATGCAAAAAGACACTGCAGCAATGCTGTGATATATTTTTTTATTTGAGTTTCTTTTTGCTATTTTTTAACAATGTAACTCCTTGTAGGGTACCAAAGTAAAAATGTATCAGTACAAAGTAGCAGAATGGCCCCTGCCATTCCTGTAGTATTACATATGTGATAAAATGTATGTCTATAATGCATTATTGACATATTTATAATGCCTCATAATCTGCATATTACACTTTATAATCGTTGTTATGGGCACTCATAAATATGTGTATAACAATAAGCATTTATAATGACCTATGAGGTCAAGTATCATTATATATTTTTAGTGTATTTCATTTCCCATAGTTGTAATAAATTATAAGATTTTAATAAAGCATTATAATCACTGTTTTAATGAATTATAGCGTAATTATAAGTACCACTAAGTGGTCATTGCTTGCTTTAAGTAATGTTTAGATTTCATAATTTTTTTTTACTAGCTTGAAGCAAAGATTGAAATTTTACTTAGTAATTATAGGAATGCATTAGAAAATGAATTATAATACATTATTAAAAAACTAATGTATTACTATGTAAATTATGGATTTCTTGTGTACTATCATCCTTCCAAAAAATCATTACTGATGCATACAGAGTGATAAAATGTGGCTTAGCACCAGTGGATGATGCCCCTAAGTAACTATAGCTAAATTTAAACTCATATTTAGTATTTGAGTACATTCCACAACTTATAAAACTCCACTATGCAAAGAAAACAAACCACAAACTGTTGTCTTAAGCAGAGACAGCCGTTAGTGTAATGTCGACAGTTTCCATTGCTTCAGGCGGGTAGAACCGGAGCCTCACTTCGTTTCGTTTATGTCTTTGAAGCACTTTTGAGTGGCAAGTCTGTTAGCACCAACAGCACAAACAGGATGAAAGGTGAAGCAGAATGTCAGTGGAGTCACACTGTTCACGCTCTCTTCTGTTGACTGCTGCACTGTTCTCAGAACAGCCTTTCAAGAGTCTTCTTCACACATGGACATTTTACATATAGAACTAGGGGGATATGTATCTATCCATGTATCCATCCATCCATCTATTCATCGGTATTTCTATCCATGTATCCATCTATCCATCCATCCATCCATCAGTATTTCTATCCATGTATCCATCCATTCCCATATTCGTACGTCCGTCCATCCGTTCGTCCCTCGATCAACTATCCATCCATCACTTCATTCATTGTTCACTCCGTCCATCCATCCATCCTTCCATCCATCTGTCTATCCATCCATCTGTCTATCCATCCATCCATCCATCTATCCATCCATCCATCATCTATCCATTGCGTCCATGCGTCCGACCATCTATCCATCCATCGATTGATCCATCATTCATCCATCCATCATCCATGGATCCATCCATCCGTCCATCATCTATCCATTGCGTCCATCCATCTATCATCCACCCATTCATCCATCCATCGGTCCATCCATCATCCCTAATCTATCCATCATCCATCGATCCATCTATCATCTATCCATTGCGTCCATGTGTCCGTCCATCTTTCCATCCTTCGATTAATCCATCCATCCATCCATCCATCCATCCATCGATTGAGCCATCAGTCCATCCATCCATGCCTCCATCCATCCCTCCGTTCCGTTATCTATCCATCCATCCATCCATCACACCGATGTTTTATCAATCATGCCTCCTAGGGCATTTGAGTCCAGAGAAGACTGCAGAGCGAGGAGGTTGCATAGTTTTCCCTGACTCAGTCCAGCAGGTTCACAACATTCTGTAACAGTAGAGTCGAAAAACCCTTTCAAACCGAAAAACATAAACTAAATCACAACAAATACACAGAGGACTGACTTATGTGACTAATATGATACACTTTAAACATTTTGGCGAGCAAACTCAAAAAAAACATCAAATGTCAGATAAGTGAGTCAATGAGAAAGCAGGTGGTGACAGTCTAATACATTTGTGACGGGTTTCCTAGGACAGTGCCCAGAATGCTGAGACATTGAAGGTAGTATTGACGTGACAAAATACCATTATTAATATGACATGAGATGGAGAATAAAATCCACTTGAGACACCATCACTTAGAATCTGCCTAAGAACGTCACAGCAGTACTACTGTCAGAACTGAGTGCTCTCCAAGCTGACAAATACAGGCCTGGCTCCAAGGATGAACATGCAATAGCCTCAGAAAGGCCAAATAACAACAAATTATTATAATTTAAAGTAAAGCTCTGAAAAGTGTGTAGATGTGAGGCTCCATGCACCAGCTGAGCTGACAGCAGGTACCTATTTTTCTATTTTTGTTTGACTTTGTGTTCTGTTTCAAGCACTTTATTTTTGAGACATATGACGTTACAGAATAACCAGATATGGCTTATCATTCCAAAAGGGCTACAAATATTTGTATTGTCAAGGGGCGTATGATTTGCCTAATGACTTTTGATATTACATTTTGTGTTAAAATATTTTATCAAGCCCCAAAACCCGCCAGTGGGATCGGAAAGCATGTTTTATTTAAACAATAGTCAAAACTACATGGTTTATCCTAGCCATAAACTGTAAAAACTGTCATAATTGTCAGATTTTCATCTCTCAGACGGTGCTTGAACACCACGTGTGACAAATGCTTCTGTCAGAAAAAGCAACTGAAACTAACCTTAAAATTGTGATATTTCATCATAAACATTTTACTCTACATTTCTCATTTAAAATCACCCCTTAAATAAACAGTTTGAATAAACCAGATACTGTTAAAAAACATTCAATTCTGAGCTCTTAAGCGCTGAGCCCAACAGGGATGTGACAAAAATTCTGTGAAACTTTGACTGAACTGCAGGCTGCTGAACACAGAGCAGAGAGGAGAGGAGAGGCTATACAAATGTAAATAATTAAATATATATAGTCACGTGGAGCCTCCATTTTTTTCCAACATTGGTAACAGTTGGGGCAACTCGGAAAAATGTTGGATATATAGATTCCATTGTTTGCCATTTTTTTCAAATGAATTAATAAAGAGAGACTTGTTCTTCTTTTTTTATGATTTATGGCATCGCAACTGTGTTATCCTGCACAAAATACATTTTTGAGTTCCCTCTACTTCTAACCATGATTGTGCCGTTTAGAGGTTCAAGACTTTTATATTGCATTGAAAATCAAAGCCATAGATAGATAAAATGTTACAGGAAAAAAACAGAGGGTTTTAAGATTACATGATTGATATAAATATGTGTGACAGGCCTCTCTGATAGGATTATTATATTTAATTTTATAATAAAGATGCTTTGCAAACATCTTAATCTAACTTTCTAGTTTTATTTAACTTAACACTTAAATTATTGGAAATGATAGCCTCGGGTTGGGCTCATTGATATACTCAGTCTGATCAGCACTGCTGTGTTAGACAGTGTGGGTCACCACAAATGGAGTGACAATGGTGCGACCCAAATATAGAAAATAGTTCCAGCATCCCTGCCAGCAAGATGAGAAACCTGGCTGTCTCTAAATGGACAATGAGAATATTCATCCAGCTTCCTGCATCTTTTAGGTACTGTATCAAGGATCCTTTCTCTGTTGTTATCTGAGGTTTTGCCTCAGCGTGTTGAAAGCATCCATAATTGATATCCTTACATGCTTTATATTGAGATTACTGATAGTTTCATTTTTGGATGCAGCAGGCAGTTTTTTACAGTGAAAAAAAAGTTTAAAATGAAAACACTACAAAATGTAAGATGTATTCTATGTAAACAGTGTTTTGCATGCAGAGAAAGATTTTCACACCCAAGCAGTAAGGCAGCACTTAACAAGATTCCTTTGAACTCACAAGGATTCGATAGGACCCTAAGTTCCCGTCTGAGATTTTTCTGCTGAAAAAGCAAATGTATCTGTGCAAGGTTTGGACTGCGATTTGAGTCCGTTTTAATTGTCAAGACGTCCTGGTTGCACGTCAAGCAGAAACCACGCATCATGTGCTTGAAAGACTGGCTTCATCTCCACCTGAAAGGTGTTACATTATTATTGGTCAGGTTAGGGTTGTCTGTATTTATTCATTTGTTTTTTCAGGCGTTATTACGGGGAAATATTATAGTACTGGGTGAGACAACCTCTCGAGTTAAAAGGGAGACACAGTACAGTTAATAAACCCAGAGTCAAAGGTTACCATGGCATCGGGAGCTTAGCAGCATATGCAGATAGCAACCCATTTTCACATTATTAAAAAATGTGGCTTTATTTCTAGATTTCAAACCTGCAGCCAACTTGGAAGTCCCAAATGTCAGGCTTTTTTTTTTCCTTTTTCGCACACGCACCTGAGAGCAGCATCACAGCCGGTGATAATCATCAGATGATAGGAAAGACCCTGTCTGATTTACTGTAAAACCTAATCAAGCAGAGGGCTATCTCTCTGTCAAGAATCTGTTTTAAAGAGATAAAATACAAACGCACGGGCGGAGCTGAGAAACTGCACAACAGAGGATGTGATAGCTCATGATGCTAACTGGCATCTGAACCAGACAGCCTGCTCTGTGACAGTGAGCTCTAACGTTACACCCCCCCAGCATGCAAGCACAGCCAATAAATGACAGCTCCAGCCTGACTGCATAGCACAACAGGGGAATCTTCATGTGTGTATGTGTGTGCGTGTGTGTGTGTGTGTGTGTGTGTGTGTGTGTGTGTGTGTGTGTGTGTGTGTGTGTGTGTGTGTTGTGCAGGTACACAGCTCTAGTGCGGCAATGCAGGCCGCCCTGAAAATTCCCATCCGTGCAGATTTATGGGAAAAAAGCCAGGCCGCTTTGATCTCTGGAACTCTCGGCTGCGCTGCCATGAAAGAGACTTTTCAATTAGATCAATTCAACACAAGCGGCGGTGGCATCACAGAGGGAATAAAAATAATAAAATATCTATTTATAGCTTCTCCATTTACGGTGATGACGACGCTTACGTGAGGTCACTGTTAATTAGCTGGAATGCCTCGACGTGTTCTGACGGTTTCCAGCTGTAATTACTGTATCACTGACCTGCTGGAAACAGACACACACCCCCCCCCATGTGGTGCAGAGCTGTTATATCACCGCGACCAACAACAACTGCAACCACTGCATACTAAACACATGCAGCACGAGTAGGCTAAAGCACCAAGGCTAATTTGATCCTTTTTTTTGGCCCCTCTGGCTTTCTTTATGTGCCATTAAGACAATAGCGAGGTGGGATCTGGAGATAGAATAGCAGCAATTATGATTTGCACTGACACTCGACAGCTTTAGGTGATGCACAAATGCTGTTTGACACTGTCATCCTTCAAGATGTAAAGGTGCACAGCGAGGGAGTCATTAAACTTTTACTGAGAGGTCTCCCTGAATATTTCAGCGTCCCACATTCATTATTGAAAATTGGGCAGACGTCGGTGGCAGGATTTACCTTTTGTGATAACAATGGTGATAACTAAAGGTGCCTTAACGTGCTCTGTGGGAACATGCTGACGAAGAAGTTTCCAATAAAGACCAATCAATCTGAAAGCTGCAGCTCTAGCTGCTTTATATGATACTGCTGTCATGGTGAGTGATGTATGTGGACCATGTTAAACCACTGTAGACATGCACAGTTAGGACACACAGGAAGATAAATGGCATCGCCCTGTATTAACCACATCCACGCCATTCACCACCTGACAGCACGGTTTCTCGATAATTAACAGCCGTTAATTGTTTGAGAATTGTTGGAGAATTGTTAAGCACTCCTCTGAAGAGCACTTACACATTAATTACTTCATCACCGTGTCGGGAAACGTGTTGCCATATTATTGCCGCTCTGCTCCGGTGCTACACGACTCAAAATATTAATATCAACGATAGGTCCAATGACTATCTGGAATTATTAACTGGCTATGCAGCCCCATCAGCTTTAAGCTTATTATAGTTAATTGCTTTCCAGTGGACAAACTTTTTGCTGATCTACCTTTTGTAACAGTGTCACCTACAAAATTATGTTCTGAGCAGCATTCTCAATTACATTTAGAGGGAAGCAGGTTTTTCCCCGGATTACATTTGCGGCCTTAAACGCGTGGCAAAGCAAAACAACAATGCAAGAAAACAAGTTGGTTATGTTTAGGCAACAAAATGACATGGCTAGGTTGGTTAAAACATTGCAGTTTGGCTTTAAATAAGAATATATTTTGTGAGAATACTCTGATAAACCCACTGTAGACCACCTGCTGGGAAACAAACAACTGACAGGCCGACAGAAGTTAGCAAGTAGTTGAGGACATCCTTAAGAATCTGATTATTGCCAGTAGCCAAAAAAGAAAAGAAGAGTGAATGTTTGACTTTATTTTGTTGCAAGTATAAATTACAAACTGACTCAGTGATATCAGTTGCAGAGCAATATCTTTGTATACTTTGCCACATTAGCAGACTAGCCACTATAAACTTCTCACATGGAAGAGGATAAATGTGTAACTGTATTTCTTCTTTAGAAAGTTAGCCTCACTTTAAGCACACATCTCTACCTTTCCTAAACTGCTTTTCAGAGCCAAAAATATAAAAATTACAAAAGAAAAAAAGAAAAAATCCCATTAATCATCAGGTAAACTTCTTTAAATGTTCTGCCTTCTTTTATCCCTTCTTTTTATTTGAAAGCGTGAATAACTCCAAAACTGGAGATTCTGCAGTGAAACTCTTCCTTTCTTTAAATGTAGTACTTCAAACAGTACCGCAAATATAACATCAGTTTTCACAGGACGCTGAAGCAACAGACTATACACAAACACTTATTGGTGTCAGCATCAGAATAATTTGAAAGATTGATAAGCCCATAAATATGACAACTTTCAGTGTACGAAATACAAGGCTTTTTTGTTGCTACACAGTATTACATTGTGGTTTGCTATGAAGGGCCTCAAACACTACAGGTCATTACCGGTCCAGTTATTTGCTTTAGAGTTGGACCACCACAGAAAACTCAGCCAGTGTATGGACACTCAACAAGCTTGACGGAAGAGAAGAGTATCCCCCCAATCTGATTTCCACACTTCCTTGTGTCAATAGAGATTGGATTAGTTCTGGACTGCTCTGTCTAGCAAGAGCAAAATGGATGAGAAGCTGATTACAGCCAGTCAAAGACCGGGGGAGCAACTGTCTCGGAAACACGACAAAGATACTCTTGACTGACTCTTGACTTCATAACACACCGTAGGTGCCATCAACGGATCCAGCCAGCAGTTGCTATGATAGCTCTTTAAAACCTGTATAAATGTGTCCTCATGAGAAACACAGCAACAAACATGTCAAGGTCTATGGAGCAGCAGAATATTACAAAGATTCACTTGGCCTTGCCGCCACATCAGTTGGAGGAGTGACATCAGCTTTGAATCAAAAAATGGAAGGCCTTCCTATTCTCCAAGATCGCTTCAAACCGGACAGGACAATACCAGAAAGAAATCGCTTTATTAACGTTTATTAAGGCACACTCTCATGCTGCCTCATTCTTGTCAAACATGTGATCATTCAGGGCACTTCAGGAATCTCAGCGCTCTGAATGACAGATACTCGTGCGACCTTGAGCTGATCACATGATCGGCCAACGGCGGTCGATCCCATGCTCCGAACACGGACCGGCTCTGGGCCATGTTCATGTGATTTGATGAAAACCCTGCTTAGTGTAAGCGAGCTCTGGGTGGAACAGATGGAGGCTCCTTCTTTCTTATGCAATCCAGCACCAGTGAAGCAGAACGTATGACTTTTATGTGACTTTTATGTGACTCGTCTGCTGCCTGGTACCACTGAGACTGACACAGCACATTTTAGTCAGCTGCCCGACACAGTCGTATTAAATATGCAGTACATTATCACATAAGAAGCCCAGTTGCCAATAAAAGATTTTTGCATTGTATGTTCCTGTAATAAATGATACGTTGAATGTCAAAGTCCTTTGTTATTTTTTACATTCACTCAAAGGCGATAGTGTGTCAAGCTGGCATTATTGAAAATGATGTGGTATAATAATGAGGGTAACAAGTCCGCTGGAGTGGTGGACGGGTCAAACGAACACAGGACTTTCACCAGGTAGACTGCTGGTTGTGTTTTAAACAGAAAACGCAATGCTACGCAATGTTGTTACGCTCGTTGCATGAAGTTGTCCCGTTGTTAGGTAACATTCCAAAAATCGTCTGAGAGCGGTTGTTGTTTATTTACACTAGTTTGTTGTTACGGAGAGGAGGAGAGACCGCGACCGGGAGAGGACCGCCGACCCGGCGCGCCATTTAGAGGCTCACGGAGACCCTAAAAGTAGTGTGACCCGGTTATTCTGTTTTTGTGAAACATTAAAATACCGAGCAAGGCTGCACCTGAAACGTGACTCCGGGATTTATTCCAGGATTCCGACCCATAGGGGAACGGGATCCCACATATGGTGGAGAACGCGGGCAGTAGACGAAACCACTACGAACCCCGGTAAGAAAAATACCCGACCGGAAATGCAGAACCCGGATGGAGCCGCGGCAGCGGCTGCGGCTACACAGCGGGAGACGGCGGAGAGCCTTGCCCTGCTCCGCGAAGCTGTGGTACGGCTCGCACAACACGCAGTCCGGGACGCCCGACCGCCGCCCCGACCAGCCGACTGACCAAGCTCGGACCCGACGATGATGTGGAGGCGTACCTCGAGACCTTCGAGCGGACCGCCCAGAGGGAGAACTGGCCAGTGGAGCAGTGGGCCCACATCGTGGCTCCCTTTCTCACCGGTCCGGCCCAGCAGGCGAGCCAAGATCTATCAGCGGAGGACGCCAGGCGGTACCCCGCCCTCAAACAGGCAATCTTGGCGTACTACGGCCATAACCTCGCGGCCCGCGCGCAACGGATCCACGACTGGCGTTTCGACGCCCGGGCGCGGTGCGGACCCAGATTGCACAACTCGGCCGGTTGGTGAAGAGATGGCTAACCTCCGGTGAAGGACCCAGCCCTATAGATAGGGTAATTATAGACCACTCCCTACGCCAGCTACCGCCGGATGCCTGCCGGGTACTGGCCCACCACCACCCCAACACCATAGATGACCTGGTCAGACAGCTGGAGAATTGGCAGGTGGCCCAGCGGCTGAGCAACCGGACCTACACCACCCCACGACCCGCCGAGACCCGCCGAGACCGACGGGGACCCACGACCGGGGCTCCCGCAGCTGCACCAGTCCCACCGCTCGTAATC